>NC_136264.1:41997793-42185293 GCF_964187855.1 Myxine glutinosa | reverse complement strand
GAATGAAGGTTCGTTTTTCTTTTTAATACAAAAACAGCCTGAAGCACCAAGTTTTTCCCCTTCAAGTAAAAAAATATTTAAAAAGCAACAAACTGGTTAAATGCAAATCATAAAAAAAGGAAAAAAACTTCAAATGGTGAGAAAAGGAACATTCGTTCAACCCGACGACAACAAGCATGTGCTTCTGGGAACAAGCAGCATTCATTACATTGTTCAAATTGGAACCCGAGCAGAGTATTCCAAAAGTACCGGGAGAATCCGCCATCGTCGGTCTGCTCCCGGGCCTCGGCAACACGATTTCCACGCAGGGGAAGGGTCTTGTTGGAGCTGGATCAGCAGGTGACGTTCGACCGAAAATCTGTTCGCTTTCAAACTCCGTCAGTGATTGTTTGTCGCAGGAGTAAAGGACAGGCGGCCTGTGATGAGGACGAATCCCGTGAGGAGCAAGTTGAACAGCACACTCAGCGCCAGGAAAATCACCTGCACACTTCGTCGACCCTGACCTGCAACGCACAATGAATATTATATACGCTTACTGCGCATTGTTACCATCGCCGAATTGCGCACGGAAAAATTAAAATCACCGTCATACAAGAGTTATTTGCCAAATTTGCCAGATTTCTGGTACCCATTTTTCCAAGAAGTGCTCAACAAAACTGCCGTTTACCTATATTTCTCCTGCCAAAGCTGCAAGAGCCATATACTTTAATTTGTGCCAATGTTGTTGTTTTATAGAAACCACACATGTGATTGTTTTGGACTTGCACTTAAACTGTTGAGGCCCATCACTTACAATCAGACTTGGGCCTACCACATGAGAGAGCTCACTCTCTCTTCCCTTATAAACTCCCTTTTATCCAGTTTCACGACTCTTCGTTTTTCGGGTTTCATGTTCCTCACGTTTGTTTGTTTTCATAAATTAACCAGTCATTCAGCCATGACACAAACCACTGTGGCACATGGCACGACAGGCTGCGCGAGGTGGTGTTTGAAGAAGCGGAGCCTTAAGAAGTACAAAATACATTTCTGCAGTTGCTCGGAGCAGCAGTTTCAAATTAAAAGCTGTTTGTTTGTTTAGCAATCAACAAACCACCCCACCTATCTTCAGGCGGTCGCTCTCCGCTGCACAAAAAAAGAGAGAGGCTTAAATAGGCGAGAGGTTTGGTTACAATGGAAACAAGGCGGTAGGAGTGTGTGCGTTCTGGAGTCGGAGGACATCAGGCTTGCAGGACGAGCGGAGTTTGTTAAAAAGAAAAGTGACCGTAGTAACGTTAGTTACAAGCAATGGCTTAGCGGCAATGGAAACGTAGAGTTCTTGAAGGGGGGGGGAAAAATGTCTCGACTTTTCCTTCTCCCTTTCTCCCATCTTAATTTGTGCAAACCCAGCATTGTCTTGTGGTGCTGAAATTTTAAAATAGAGCTTCAGCCATAAGATGTATTTTTTAAAGCAACCTTATTTTTTTTGTCGAAACAATATATAATTCGATTAAATAAATGAAACGGTGTGAGATGCGTACAATACAAGTGTTCCACCTGAGTGTGTGTCCAGGTGCGATGCGGTAGTGGTGTCCACGGGACAGCAAGACGAGCTTGAGGATCGGTCGTCGGAATCGTGGCTCGGCACGTCCACTTTGGGGCCCTGGGAACCTGGGAAGAGTCAAAGCAAAAGTAATGCACATTCACCAAGCATCTGAATGGGGGAAGTGCTTTGTGTAGGAAGGGTTTGGATTTGTTAAACTTGCTGGTAAAGGAACTCAAGAAATCCGGAAGCCAATGGAATATGAATGAATGAATGATCGTTTTTTTTTTTTAAAGGCCATTTTTCCCCCGCTAGGGCAGGGTTAGCCTTGCGGGCCCCATGACAATCATGGTTCCCTGTTTGAAGCAATGTTTTATGGCCGGATGCCTTTCCTGACGCCAACCCTTAGTCGCCTCTTACGATGCGCAGGGATACGGTGTACCTATTCTAAATCGGGGTACACACTGGGATCATTCATCCCAGCAAGGTGGTACTCGATTTGCCGACCTCGGAAGGATAACAGGCTGAGTCAACCACCCTGGCGTTAATTCAGCAATCGACTGGGATTCGAACCCAGGATCCTAGGATCCCAAGCCGGCACCCTAACCGCTAAGCCAACACCAGGCTTCCGGAAGTCAATGGGAAACGCTTTAAGAGAAATGTGGAAAGTAGAGCCAATTGTGCACAAAAGTAGCTGAGGTGCAAAATATTTACGATGTATACAAATATGGCAGAGCTGTAACTGCCCCCTCGCCCATTTGCTCCCCGCACATCAGATCCCTCCACTCCAATGATTCATTCACGCTTCCTTCTTTTGCTTCTTTCTCTTCTCTCCCAAATTATTCTCATATTCTCAACTCCTTTCTTTCTCCCATCACCATCCATTAATCTTCATCTCAATTGCAATTTTCTAAATGTATCCCCTATCCCCTACCGCCTACCTGCACTCATATAGCCTAAGAAAAAAATAGATGGTCCCAGAGTAGAAAAGACCAATGCAGTATTTCTAGAGTAGGTCACCTTGGTTTCATCTCCACAGGAGACTCCACATGAGTGCTTTAACGATAAAACATAAAATGTGATACTTTAAAAGCAACGTTTTTGACATGAATGCTGGTGGTGCATCATGTACTATCCACGTTTAAGATTCCTCAAAAAATATGATCAGGCCACATATGAGACTTGCTCCACATTCACAATACAAAACCGCCTCCGACAAACCTGGTCAAGTGTAACGGGCTCGGAGGTTGATAAGGTTTTGTTGAAGTTCAATAGTTCTGCTTGTGACATAACCAAAGTGAAAAACGAGTCTTCATGGTCGACGTGGGTATGTACACAAATGGCCAGCGGCCTGGCCCTATGACCGTAGAACTACTGGTGTTCTCTTTGATCTACAGACTGTACTGGGTTATTTTGTTAATATTCTACGCATATCATTTGAACAAACCAAACAATGACCTCACAACCAGAATATCTGAATTCATTGTGCTCAGGAAATAGTCTGAAATATTACCAAATGGTCCTTCTTGGCCCATTTTAGATGTTCTACCAGAAATTATAACTATCATTTGAAATTGACAGTGTACCAGACGTTTTGTCAATGGACTGCTGGCCAGAAGTTTTAACAGTGTATCATTTGTACCAGGTGAGGAGTTTTAACACGACTATTTTTCAAAGACTCAGTGGTATAATGGTTGGAGTGTCCGCTCTGAGTTTGGGAGGTCAGTCGTTAAATTCCGGCCCTGGTCGAGTCATACCAAGGACAAAAAATGGTAAATGGTATGTGGTACATGCATTTAGATGATATACAGTGCCTTCAGAAAGTATTCACACCCCTTGATTTTTTCACATTTTGTTGCATTACAGCTTCAATTTAAATTGGATTAAATTCAGATTTTTTGTTACTGATCTACACATAATATCCCATAATGTCAAAGTGGAATTTTATTTTTGATTTTTTTACAAATTAAAAAGATAAAGCTGAAATGTCTTGAGTCAATAATAAGTATTCAACCTCTTTGCTATGACACTCCAAATTGAGCTGATGTGAATCCAATTTCCTTTGATCATTCTTGAGATGTCTCTACAACTTGATTCGAGCCCACCTGTGGCCAATTCAATTGATTGGACATGATTCATAAAGAAACACACCTTTCCATATAAGGTCCAACAGTTGACAGTGCATGTCAGAGCAGAACCTCTACCATTAAGTCAAAGGAACTGTCTGTATAACTCAGAGATAGAATTGTGAGGAGGCATAGATCTGGGGAAGGGTATAAAACAATTTATAGTGACTAGCAACGGTACCCGCCGCCCTACGGGCGGGGGCTTCAATTGGGAGGCCCAAATGAAAAGGCAAAATATCAGAAATTGAAGGCTTTTTTATTTTAAACGATTCATATAAACATCCGCTGAATCAAATCACACGCAAGTCATCAAAATCTAAACAGTACATGGCGCCCATTTTGAAAAAAGATTGAATTCTGCAAAACGGAAGTGGCCGCTGCACGTCTTTCTCAGTCGCACGTTTATGTGTGAAGACTGCGCGCCGAATCTGTAACACGGAAGCGGCTCCTACACCTGTTTCTCAGTCGCTTTGCACACGCTGCCATGTTACTTCGGAGCCGCACATTTATATAGGAAGAGTTCATCAGGAGTCGATCTACTCTCTCCTGGTACGTAGAATAAACAGTATTTGTAGAATTTCAACAAAAGCCACATCACTGTTCAATTGTCCATATCGGTAAATATTATTCCATCGTGTTTGGAAAAACTGGAAAATTGGAAAACTTGGAAAAGCAATATAGCCTATTTTACTCCCAGGGGTCCCAGGAATACCCACCCAAAATATCGTTGCGATCGGTTGAGCCGTTTTTGCGGTACCTTCGAACGGACGGACGGACGGACATTTGGTGAATTATAGTAAGATGAAAGTTCCCAAGAGCACAGTGAGCTCCATCATTAAGAAATGGAAAGAATATGGATAGTGGTGGCACAGTGGTGGTGGCAGCCTCTTCCTAGCATAGTGGTGGCAGCATCATGCTATGTCGATACTTTTCAGTGGCGGGGACTGTGAGACTTATACGGATAGAGGGCACAATGAATGGAGCCAAATATAGTCAAATCCTTGAGGAGAACCTGCTTCAGAGTGCAAAAGCCCTTAAACTGTGGTGAAGATTGGCATTTCAACAGGATAATGACCCCAAGCATACAGCTAAAGCAACACTGGAATGACTTCAGAACAAGAACACGAAAGTACTTGAGTGGCCCAGCCAAAGCCCAGACTGCAATCCCATTGAAAATCTGTGGAAAGACTTCAAGATTGCTGTTCACCGACACTCCCCATCCAACTCGAGAGAACTTCAGCCAATCTGCAAGGAAGAATGAGAGAAACTCCCCAAATCTAGATGTGCAAGGTTGATACAGACAAACCCAAGAAGACCTGAAACTGTAATCACTGCCAAAGGTGCTGCTCTGAAGTATTGACTCAGGGGGCTGAATACTTTTGTAAAGTAGATATTTCCGCTTTTCATTTTTAATTAATTTGCAAAAAAAATTTGAAAAATTTTCCACTTTGACATTATGGGGTATTTTGTGTAGATCAGTGACAATTTTTTTTTTCCCAATTTCATCCATTTTTAATTCAGGCTGTAACACAACAAAATGTGAAAAAGTCAAGAGGTGTGAATACTTTCTGAAGGCACTGTAGTATGGATAAACCCAGTGGTTTGTCATATCTTTGGAGTGAGGGGTGGGAGGTTGGCATCCCTTTGGGACAATTTCTCCCAAAAGGTACCCGCTGAGTGCAGAGAGAAAAGAAAAGTGATGTCCCTATTTGATGCCTCTGGCACCAAGTGTGCACCAGGAAGTTACTTCCTTCCCCCAGGATCAATGGCCATGTATGTCTATTGTCAAGTTCTGTCGT
Organism: Myxine glutinosa; assembly: GCF_964187855.1. Classification (NCBI taxonomy): domain Eukaryota; kingdom Metazoa; phylum Chordata; class Myxini; order Myxiniformes; family Myxinidae; genus Myxine; species Myxine glutinosa. The sequence goes on along the minus strand of NC_136264.1, from coordinate 42,179,849 downwards.
GTCTGCTGTCTGTCTGCATGTGAGTGTGTGGTTTGTTTGTGTGACAGTTTTTTCCATGAGCTTCAGGAATTGCAAAATAAATATATTGTACTAGGAGGTTTAAACCCTGGATGTTCTTTATACATCAGAGTTAAGACTCAACTGTATACACTTGGAGCTTTAAATAAATAAACAAATACATGATGATTTGCATTCCAAAATTGGATTTTGAGAAATCACAGCTTTTTATTTCCAGTTGGTGTTTCTTCGTGAGTACACGATTATTAAAGAAAGAGCACAGGTAGTACACAAACAATGGTACACAAAACAATCGTGCACAAACAATAGTGCACAAAACAACAAGGACAAAAAGACATAAAATGTCAGCCTCCGTGGTTTTAGTAATTTTGCTGTACGGAGTAAAAGGCCACCTGTCAGCCATCTTTGATCGTATTACAAAACAAAGTCTTCCGCATATGTATACTCTCATGTATAGTATTTGCGCCAAGTTTGAACAAAATTGGTCTATGCATGTCCGAGAAATGGTTGAGGACGTGTTCAGTACCGGGTTTTTTAAAACTAAAATGGCCGCCAGTCTACCAGTCAACCATCTTTGATCATATCGCAAAATAAAGTGATGTGCACGTGTATGCCATACTGTGCTTTTGCCAAGTTTGAACAAAATCGGACCATGCATGTCAGATAAATGGTTGGGGACATGTTGACTAACAAAATGGCCGCCAATAGGCCATCTGGCATCTGATCTCGAAAAAAAATTATGTGCATATGTACACCATCATGTATCGTCATTTTGCCAAGTATGAACAAAATCGGTCCATACATTTCTGCGATACGGTTGTGGACGGACGCACACACGGGTGGACGCACAGACAGCATCCAATCCATAAGCCCCCATTTCAGACCAAGTCCAACGGGGGCTAATAATACACAAAAATTGGTGCAGCAAAATGTGCTGCTCAGTGCCATTTTTAAAGAAGTGAGATGGATCTTTAATATCAGAAAGAAGGTAAAAAATCAAACTCAGTGTTTTGATTAGAGGACCCACTCCTCGTATGGGAGGGTAGGTGGTTCGATTCTGACCTTGGCAGAATCATACCAAAGAATAGAAATGGTAAGTGCTGGATCATCAACTGATCCTCAGCATTTAGAGAATAGAAGCATGGACAAACCCTATGGGTTGGCATTTCGTAGAGGATGGAAGGGAGGAAGGAAGAGGGGGAGGGGGGGGGGGTTTACCTTGACATCGTTTACACATTGATTTTCATTCTTTACGAGCATTACAACACCTCAAAATACTGCTTTTATTGTAAAAATCAAAACCATTATATATATATATATATATATATATATATATATAGCATTGTGTGATGCAATCTTCGTTTATTGATCATATGTATTCCTTGCAGCCACAGCAAAAAAGCTTTTAACAAAAGAAAAGAGCTTATGAGAAAGAGCTTAAACAAATAGGTGAAGAAGAGGTTCATGAAATCCTTGATATGGAGTCTGGTGTTACATGGGGCTGAGACATGGACCTCGAGAAAGGAGGATATCAAGATACTGCAAGCTTTGGAAATGTGGGTGTGGTGAAGGATTGAAATGTGGGTGTGGTGAAGGATCAAAATGCTGGTGTGGGGAAGGATTGAATTGAGGATGTGGTGAAGGATTGAAATGTGGGTGTCACGGAGGGTGGTGAGGATTGGACGGGTTGAACACAAGATAAATGAAGAAGTCTGAGTTGGTGCAAGATGGGAGAGGTACGTGATTGAGGCAATTAGGAAAATAAATTTTGGTCATATTTTAAGAGGATTGCTGAAAGAGGTCATCAAAGGTAGTTGGAAGGAAGGAAGCAGACAGGAAGACAGAGAATGATGTTGCTAGATTGGATGACAGATGAATGCGGATACGAAAACAGCTGAAAATGAGAACCATTGACAGAGAAGGTTGGTTCCTACAGAAACCATGAACATGCCCAAAGGGAGTGCACTTCAGTAGGAGGATATTCCTCCTTCCCCAAGTTATTTGGCAAGAGTTTTAGTTTTGTACAAAGAAAGATTTGCATCTTGCAAAAGTAATTAGTTTTTAAATGCAGGAAGTCAAAAAAGGCTGATGCGTTTACAAAGTCTAAACAAATCTCAAAACGAAACGAAGAACAATCCCGTACGGCTCAATCACCTTTGCTGTAAAAATTGGAATATGCTGAAAACTTTCTTTGAAAGTTATGATTGTACTACACAACTTATCAATATCAAATTTGAAGCAAAGGAAGGTCAAATTACCGAAAAGGCTCAAATACGACATCGACACAGGCCATCACAGGCTAATGTGAAAGTAAATGATCTAATGAAAAATATGCTTTAGGGATTCCAAACCAAGGCCAAATAAGTTCAAACAGTTGCTTTTATAAGTGCAAAAAGAAAGAACAAAACATGAGCGTAATGAGTTAAAGTATGTAGTGTCTCAATCCCTGTGCATAAAATGCCAAAGCTTGTGGGTGATGACATCATTGGTGTCGAACACAAATTAAATTGGAAAGCATCGCAAAATGCAAAGGCCCTCAGCGTCCGCTTTGCAATCAAACTAAACTTGACAAAACAACAGTTAAATAAATTGTACATTTTATTAATTTGTGTTCTCCATATTCTCGTAATGAAGGTTTGGTGAAGATTTGATGACAAAATCTCAGATGGTAAAAAAGTTATTGCCTGGACAGACAAACTGAAGCTCAATGGTAATTACATAAATAAATAAATAAACACAGAAGCGATAAAAAAAACGGGCCATCTCGTGCTTGATGCGCTGCGTTGGGTCTAGTAGGGGTTATTTATAGTCACTATGACTGACTTTTCACATTTAGAACCAATTTTCAATAATTTTCTCCATATTCCCAAAATAAAGGGTTGTTTAAAATTCCATGACAAAAACTCAAATGGTAAAAAAAAAGTTATGGCCTGGACAGCTGGACATACAGACTCAGACAATTGCAAAACCCTGATTCCAGTTGTGCGGGCTAACTAATCTTCGGCCATTGTGGAGGTTTATGTTTAAAAAAAGAAAGAAAAAAAAAAAAAGGGAAAATGTTGTGCAGCAAATCTGGAAAAATCTTGCACATTGTCAGCCAAAAATAGAATTATGTTTCCCTTCCTATTGACAATGGAGGTTGTTGACAATTGGTACAATGGATATCTCGATTTTATTCAGTGAATTTTTTTTTTTTTTTTTACATGAAAAATGATGATGGCTATTGAATACGGATTCTCTCAACTACAAATTGCTCTTTGATCGTTTAAACAAACTTTGAAGTGTCAAATCCACATACATTGTGAAGCAGCTCTACGTTACTCTTCAATAACCATCTTATTTGTGGCTCTATTGAGTTTGGGCGACCAAATGTTTGTTTGTTTTCAACATGTTCCTCAAGTAGTGCATTCATCCTTTCCTGACACTATCCATGACCGTCTTTTGGGTTTAGAAGAGCTTTTTATCATCCTACACAAAGTGTTGGAAATGTCTGAGGAAATGGTGAATAAAGTCCACTACTAAAGGAATGCATCCCTTTTGTCATATGAAAATTGACTGCACCAGTGATGGTAGAAATCAAACTATAATGGCTGGTGAAGGATGCTCCATGGAAAATATTTTTGGTTTCAGTACAAGACTGAGCAAAGTCCTCGAAAGTGATACTTAAGAATAGAAGTGGTCGAGGTAGTTGAAAAACAAAAAAAGTCTAAAAACTCCGATAGGTATCTCAGAGTGTGTCCTTTACTTGTCAGACGATGATAGACTGAATATCTTAACAAATACCTTACTGTAAATATGCGTGTGAACGATACCCCGAGACCAGCGAGATACACATGAGCACAAAGTCGTCTCAATGGACGTGTACTTGCAGGAAAACTGCTGCTGAGAAAACGCAACCACAAGGACGCTCGGAATGAGCATCGGACCACAAACAGTGGGATGACATAAGCTGGAGTGGTGTGCTGTTCATTTATTCATCGAAGTTAGAATTATTCAGCAACGATGAATGACAGTTTGTATGAAGAAGAATATTATTGTCAATGTACGACATGAAGCATGGTGGAAAATCATGTGCAAGTTTGGGGCTGAATCTTGGTCAATTATAACGGTGAATGACACAAAAAAATAATGGCACTGTAACTGCTGACAAATACTGTCAGATCCTGAATCAACATGCTGCTCACTCAGGAAGGAACACCACTCATTAGGTGGAAATTTATCTTCCAACAAACCAAGGATCCAAAGCACACAGAAAATGTGGTGGAATGACGTCTTAATGAGAAAGGACCTGAAGGTCGACTCACAAACTTTGGCTTGGCCTGCACAAAGTCCATGTATGAGCATAAGTATGGGTGTATGTTTGGACCAGTCGAGAAATTGAGTTGGTCCTACAGTGACTAAGCAATTGTGTGCATTGCTTGTGTGCTTCCATAACTGTTTCGAAAAGCGTACCTACAACAGTCATAAACAAAATCTCCGCAGCCTTTTACATGTTGATATATCCATAATATCCTCAACACTTTGATCTTCCAACTCGAGAGTTCATAGAACACGATACCCCACACGGCTTTCAAGTATAATACAGTCGGACTCCGACATTCGCAGGGGATATATTCCTGGATAATTTCACGAATGGCGGAACCGCGAATGTAGGGGCATTGTTTCAATGGGAAAAGGAGGGACAGGTTCATGGTGGTTCCCGATTCGTGGAAAATCCCACAAATGTCGAGGAAAATTCTGCGAATGTCGAGCCATTGTTTCAATGGGGAGAAGAGGACAAGCTAATTGCACTAATATATGCGGTGGAGTGTTTCCACTCTGTACAGTAACTCGTGGGGGATGATGTGACTCGTGGGGGATGTGGATATCCCACGAAGCTATGTTTACAGTGTGAATGGTGGGGTATCCCAACGTGAAGGAGAGGAAGAATATTGGGAAGATAGTGTGGTGCAGCGTGTCAGAAGAGGTGCAGGTGTATGCAATGTGTGCACAAGAGGAAGCTGAGGGTGTGAATCAGTAACCCCACCCGGACGGGTCAAGGGGTAATTGTTGAAGCTCTTTTATGCGTCAAGTAAGCAAATTAGAAGTAGCAATAGAAGGGAAAGATTGCGTGTCCATGTGTTTGGCCATTGCATCCAGGGCACCTGTGCTGTCTATCCACTCTCTGCCTCATGGCACCAGCTTGCGCACCCCCTGCAGAGATTTGCCCTTGTAGAGGTTCGTCCTTTGGTGAGGCTTGTTCTCATAGCGCAGCTTGTCCCATACCGTTCCCCAGACGCGAAACAGCAGCAATGCTTGGAATTGGCCACTTTTATTGCTCTTGGGCAATGCATGGCTTCTGGGAGCAAAGGTCAGCGCAGCACTCTATTTGACACTCCATTATTTGGATGGTGTATACGCAACAAACCGCTGCCTCGATCGATCGCTCCCAAAAATAAAAAATATCCCGGGGTATGTATATGAGGCAAAAACATATGTATTGTTTATGTGCATATACATTATACAAGTATAATACATTGTGGTTATATAGCTCGGATAATTCAAATTACACCTCCCTCTCACCTAAAAGGAAGAAAATGCCGAGATGGGCGAAAAAGCTCTTTCACTTGATGGAATCAAACGAAACTTGCACAGGCACAACTTTAGAGTGCCCTCATGGAACCCTGAAAGTTTCAGCTTCCTCGATCAGAGGAGAAGATTAAACGCCCATCATACATACATTTAACATACTTTCCCTCCAATTTGTAGAGATAACAAAAAATAAGTAATCCTTTTAAAGGCTTTGCTAATGATATTGCCTCGTATTTTATATACAATAGCGTGCGCACCTTTATCCCAATACTCAGCACAGGCCCTGAGGCAAACAACCTCGGGGCCCCCACCCTTTCTCTCTTTTGTAACTTTTTAAGGAACTTTCTTTCATGAAAAACAAAAAACTTAAAAAAAATAAATGGTCACTTTTATTTAGCCGAATGATCTAAAACAAAGGAGATAGCGGGACGTTTGGACCGGTCGAGTCAATTCGCACCCTCGACTGTTGAACACTATTTATCCATGAGATTGGCAAAAAAAATACGTGCAAAGATGGTTCATAATGTTTTTTGGATAAAGAGGATACAAATCCATTTCTTTGAAACTGACATTTCTGGTTAATTGGCATTTTATGTAAAGTTTGAAACTGCAACATTAACAATGGCAAATGTTGTTTCGTTTCTGGGAAGAAAGCCGGCAAGGAAAGCAAAATCAGCTTCTGGGTTTAAATGTAATGATGAGAAAATGAGGATGAGCCGATGAGGAGTTTCACTGTACTGTTTAAAAAAAATTATAGGAGACGACCGGGCCCCTCAACGGACCCCAGGCTCTGAGGCAGTGATCCCCCCGGACCTCTCCTCTCGACACCCCTGCCAATACTGCACAAATGGAGACTAAACTTCGAGTCTTTAATAAACTCATTGGACAAGGACTACCCTGGGTAAACTTTTCCCAATGTTGCGACCAAGGCTGAGCACAACGATGACGTAGCGGTGAGGGGGGTCCCGTGTCCTGCCATCCTGAACAACAGGGATTATTTTATTTACCTTGAGTTGAGGGAAAAAACTCCAGGCCTGGACATCAGGGGGTGGTGGCTGAGTTCATGGAAGTCTTGAGAAAACAGGAAAAAGCCTGAGGCAGACACTGGAGTTGCTTTGGTCGTAAGGCCACTTTTGTGAGAAAAGGGAACAGCTTCGCGTTCAATTCTAAAACCTACTCAAAGAGGACTCAAAGCATATTGTCGCAGCTTTGTGCAGGAACCATATTGGAGAACGCAACTGCATCTGTGTTCAAGATCAGGGTCACAGAGACACCCGGCATGCACCACGAATCAGCACCAAGTCATCAACTTTGTGCCTAGACCCCATTTGGTGTTTGGTCGCAGTGACATAAGGCATGGGAGGTTCACAACAACACTTTTCCATGTTATCATGTTTGAACGGGATGTGTTGCCATTGGATGACATGAATATCAACCGATGGCAGCGCATCCCATGGAAAGGTGCTGCAGCAACTTCCCATGCCTTGCTCCATGGTCGTCAAACACCGAATAGTGGTCTCAGCTCACCGCTCCCCATCGCGGATATATTTATTCACCACAGCAGACTTTTGTTTCACATGTGACAAAAACGATGCAACAAAAGTGATGTGGTGAGCCGCACGACACTTTGGTCAACGGTCCTCGGCACAAAGCCAAGATCCTTCACACGAAGGACCCTCTCCTTAGTAGGCTTATTTATTGCCCTTCGTGTCTTTGGCACCGTCGCGACCAAACGTTGCTTTCAAGATGACAAAACAGACACTGCTTGGCTCAAGCTCCTTCTGCAGCACGGATGGCGGCAAACTTCTGAAACTTTAAAGCGCTGCACAATTGCGACTCCAATGTCACCCCGTCTCCACGAGCACAGCAACACGGCAGGGGTGCAGCCAAGCTGGAACACTGTGCGAATGTCCTTGGGGGGGACATTTTAATTTCTTTGAAATTTGAAAGCGATCAAGACGGTATGAAAATTACCAAGAAACTAAGAAATACAGCCTGGGTTAAATCCAGGTGCTTCGCAAGCACAAATGTGCGCTGTCATTGAGTCAGCTGTCCTCCCATTTTGCATGTCCTTGTGGACTTTGGGGAACCTAGGATCCATTTCGAACAGCAGGACACAACCGAAAGCCTTTGAGGTCGATACCACCACCAAATGCCAATTGTCTGTCAGTTGGCCACACGCAGAACAAAATATTTTCCTCATTTTAGCCTTTACCGATATGTAACCACCGTGAGACATTGACTCGATGCTATCGAGTGAGCCGCCAAAGGGAAACGAATCGAGAGACAGGTGGAGAGATTCTAACGGACATAAATGTCCATGCTAATGTGATGTATGGATGCGTCACACGAATATAGATGCAAGTAAGGCATGGGATGTCAAAGATTCAAATGAAAGTAGACATCCTCCTGCAAACCTCCACACAACGTTAATGGATTACGACGAAGACTCAAAAAAAGTCTTTCGACCGAAGGAAGCGTAAAGAAGAATGGCCGAAGCAAAATCCAAATCAAACGGATGGTTTTTTAAAAATGTTTAAAAACTTTAAAAAACATGCTTCTGGGGAACGAAAACAACCAAATGATGACATTTTCTGCCCAAATGAGGAGCCTCGACGTTGTGTCTGATCGGCCAACTCGGTGGATGGCACCCGCAAAGCCTCGTGTTGTAATGATGGTGCGAATCATCGCTTTCAACGAATATCTTCCCTTCATTGCCGTGCTCACCAAGCATTGTGCGTTGTCCAATGCGGGACCACAGCATCTACCACAAACATCACAGGTATATAGACTGGTCCTTGCAGAGATGGATGTAGGCAGGATTTCCTTTCTTGCCTCCGCTGTCTCTCGATAGCAACTACCCCACATTCGAAGTGGTCCAGGCCTTTGCGGCAAATGCTATGCCAAGCTGACCGGTTTGTGGCCTGATGTTCCCAGGTGACAATTGGGATGGCACAAGACTTGTATGTAGACTTAAGGACGTCCTCATAGCGTTGTCCACCGCGTGACTATTTACCAAATTTAAGTTGTCCATAGAAAAGTCCTCTTGGGATTGTGAGAAATTTGATTCCATGGTCTTCCATGCATGTGAGGTGTTTGATTCTATGGTCTTCCATGCATGTGAGGTGTTTGATTCTATGGTCTTCCATGCATGTGAGGTGTTTGATTCTATGGTCTTCCATGCGTGTGAGGTGTTTGATTCTATGGTCTTCCATGCATGTGAGGTGTTTGATTCTATCGTCTTCCATGCGTGTGAGGTGTTTGATTCTATCGTCTTCCATGCGTGTGAGGTGTTTGATTCTATGGTCTTCCATGCGTGTGAGGTGTTTGATTCTATGGTCTTCCATGCATGTGAGGTGTTTGATTCTATGGTCTTCCATGCGTGTGAGGTGTTTGATTCTATGGTCTTCCATGCATGTGAGGTGTTTGATTCTATGGTCTTCCATGCATGTGAGGTGTTTGATTCTATGGTCTTCCATGCGTGTGAGGTGTTTGATTCTATGGTCTTCCATGCATGTGAGGTGTTTGATTCTATGGTCTTCCATGCATGTGAGGTGTTTGATTCTATGGTCTTCCATGCGTGTGAGGTGTCCTGGACAGCAAAGCTGGACTTGCATCAGGAAATACTCATTTCCTTAGATATGACAACAGTCTAGGATTGAGGTGATATTGAGGTCTTCCATGCATGTGAGGTGTTTGATTCTATGGTCTTCCATGCATGTGAGGTGTTTGATTCTATGGTCTTCCATGCATGTGAGGTGTTTGATTCTATGGTCTTCCATGCGTGTGAGGTGTTTGATTCTATGGTCTTCCATGCGTGTGAGGTGTTTGATTCCATGGTCTTCCATGCATGTGAGGTGTTTGATTCTATGGTCTTCCATGCATGTGAGGTGTTTGATTCCATGGTCTTCCATGCGTGTGAGGTGTTTGATTCTATGGTCTTCCATGCGTGTGAGGTGTTTGATTCTATGGTCTTCCATGCATGTGAGGTGTTTGATTCTATGGTCTTCCATGCATGTGAGGTGTTTGATTCTATGGTCTTCCATGCATGTGAGGTGTTTGATTATATGGTCTTCCATGCGTGTGAGGTGTTTGATTCTATGGTCTTCCATGCGTGTGAGGTGTCCTGGTCAGCAAAGCTGGACTTGCATCAGGAAATACTCAATTCCTTAGATACGACAACAGTCTACGATTGAGGTGATAGGGATTCTGTCTCGCCAGGTGATCTCGCCAGGTGATGCATTGCAATACTGAAGTGAAGGAAGACGAGTAACAGAACAAATGGCGGTTATGGTCTTTCGTAATGGCTGAAAGTATTCGGACGCGGCACGGATCTCACGAACTGCCACATCGTAAAGGGGACGTTGCAAGTGCTGGTGTTTGTGCCTGTGCTTGCACAGACTGAGACCTGTTCAACAGACTCCGGTCTGCAGGCGGACGCTATGCATGGAAGAATAGCAGAGAGTGAGCGAAGGAATTCTATAAAATCAAGTGGGTTTTCAGAACAAAGCACAAGGAGCCACAACATCTTAAATTGGGACAATGATGACTGCATGATGAATTACAGGATCGTCCATAAAATAATAATAATAATAATAATAAATAAATAAATAAATAAAAAAGATTGGTTTTTCAGCTCGTATCCACCGTCCAACCTGAAATCTCAGGACAATTGGCGATAAATTAACCGCACAAACGACAATCTGTATTTCTTGTGCCGCAACAAAAAATTTTTGGTTGAAACTAGATTAAAGAGAGGAAAAAAACCCACAAAACGTTAAATGAGACAAAATAAATAAACACGTAGTTAAATAAACAATCATCCTTTGTACTGCGGTTGGTTGAGTTGGGAAGCAAAGTCATGAGAGAAATAGCCGACACACCAAAGATGCTTTGACCCCCATCGTGCGACTCGGGCCTGGCCTGCGGGCGCGGTGGGAAGGGGCCCGGCCTGGATTAGAGGGATTAGACTGTGAGGGCGGAAGAGCGGACAGTGACACCGTGTGTGCCCATTCTCCAGATGCCTCGGCAAAGCACTCTCAGCTGGGTCCGTCCTCTAATGAAACGGGCCTCTCGAGCATGTTGTGCCACCCGGGCCGTGGGCTCTGCGTCCCGGAGTGCCGAATCGGCCCACCGCTTGCCTTAAACCGGAGTCAAATTCACAGATAATTCATCCTACTCATCCACTCCCCCATCCCATAACTCGCAATGGGTGCACACACCGCCGCGTCTCAACTCAGGTCTTCACACAAAAGGCCAGGTTGTTCAAATGCCTGAGCGTTTTGAATTCGGCTTTGATGATTGTGAAGGTTGCCGAGCTTGTGATGGATCGGTGCCATAACGAGGAGTTATTCCGGAGTTTTAATCTCGCACAATCATGGCCTCGTTACCAGGACCTATTCCTCTCGCAGGCCTCCTGCTACAGGACCTAAAGAGAATAAAGATTACATTGCGGTTGCCTGGTTTTATTTTTTACCATGGGAAAAGACAATCCTCGTGTGGTGCAGGGTAACCTTTTCGGAAAATGTTAGAAGATGGCAATGCTGAATGAAAGCCTAGTAGATGCAGAATGTCAAATGAACTGCGATTAATTCTAAGTCCCAGAAGATTCTATGTTTAAAAACAAACGTATCACTTACAGATTATGTGGTTCATCAAACTGAATGACATCTTCAAAGAATCCCTTAACCCAAAACAATTGAATGACAAGTGAGAAATACCATGTATGATCAAAACTTAAAAAACACACCTTCCTAAAAAATAAATAAATAAACTAAAAGGAGAAAAAAAAAAAAAAAGGAGGAACAAAAGAAAACCAGAACGAAGACGCACCTCGCACACTTGACCCCTGGCACCAATCATTGCCCCAAAACGATGTTTCAAATGAGGAAATTATTCTTTGAGGCTTAGGCCCTACAATGGACACGTCACAAAGCTACGGGGCTGTTGGCAAACTCGCACAAATCAGTGGGGCCTGCTGCTGGTAGGCCAAAGCCGAAGAAAGCAGCCTTTACCGGTACTTGCCCAGGATTCCCAAGTTTGATTGTGGAGGCCTTTGGAAAAAAAAAACCGAGGTTTGTGCCCGAGCCAGTGTTTGTGGTTGCCCGTTCGCAAGAAACAGATTATGGTGGCAAATACCCCGAGGCCGATATTAACCCTTAATTCTCACGATGGAGTGTCCATTGTTGGGCGTGATGTGGAAAGGCAGCTTTTCTTGTTACTCAAAAATGCATTTTCATGAGATCTCATTAAACGCCTGTCATTCCCACACAACCACACGACAGGGCCCGTGGGCATGCGACTCTCTGTGCAATCCGTCATCCACTCGCACTTGTGCTGACTTCAGAAAGGCAAGTGAAGCGACCAGGTGCGATGGAGTGGGATGAAAAGCTGCCATCCGTTGAGGTGTGGCTCGATGCTCGGCCTGTACTCTGCCCTAATCATGACCTGAAAACCCAAACCTCGAATCTTCAAGGTCAGCACCAGGGAGTCGCAACAATATTATTTGCATCCATTATGAAATTATGTATTTGTCGTTACCAACTCGCGCATAGGACCTTCTCAAAAGCCTTCTGCCGTCAACCAAACCAAAACCAAACCACCTTTAGAGGCCATTTTTCCCTGCAGACCAGGGGTTGGCCTTTTTCGGGCACAATGGTCCCCTTTTTGAAGCAATGTTTTATGGCCGGATGCCCTTCCTGCCACCAACCCTGTTAGTCGCCTCTTGCGACACACAGGGAATTACCAGTGAACTGGTACTCAATTTGCTGATCTCGGAAGGATGACAGGCTGAGTCAACCCCCCTGACGTTAATTCAGCGATCGACCGTGATTTGAACCCAGGATCTTAGGATCCCAAGCCGGCACCCTAACCGCTAAGGACCGGGATTCGAACCCAGGATCCTAGGATCCCAAACCGGCACCCGAACCACGAAGGACCGGGATTCGAACCCAGGAACCTAGGATCCCAAGCCGGCACCCTAACCGTTAAGGACCGGGATTCGAACCCAGGATCCTCGGATCCCAAATCGGCACCCGAACCACTAAGGACCGGGATTCGACCCCAGGATCCTAGGATCCCAAGCCGGCACCCTAACCGCTAAGCCAACACCAGGCTTCCTTCTGCCCTCAACGCACTCATTAATTTCACATCCGTTTCGGGTTTTGAATAATCCAGGAAGCCTCAGTCGATCGGTATTGCTTTCCACAGGTCACTTCAATCATATTTCGTCTTGGAGGATCCACTTTACTACAAAACCAAGTGGGTCATTGCAGCAGTTATAGACGTGGCATTGGATCCAACGAGGCAAAATCGGCAAGGACACATATAAACCTGACAAACCATCAGAATTTGGTCTTGGTTCTGATTAAAAGGCAGAGTACAAAATATGTTGGAGAATCTTTTCTGTCCAGAAACAGGTGAAAGCTGATAGGACAGGCAGTTTCATGTTCAAGGGAAATGTGCTCCGCTATCTAGAGCCCCTGCTGGAACAGTACGTAGGATCATTTAGTAGAAGCTAATGTTGCTGGCAATCGAACCAAGGAGCAGACGACTTGAACGCATTGCTAAACAGGTTTATCAAACCATTTAAATTATGTTAAAGGTTTCCTTTCACAAGTTTGTGAAGCATGTGTGTTATGATGCAGCTGCATGATGGTGTTGTTGTTGATGCTGATCATGATAAGTGTGTGAGTGGTGGTGAAAAGTTCTGTTTGACAAACCGGTTGTTGGGCAGCGTAGGACCACCACCTCATCATCGCTCTCGTCATTGCGTCCGTAGCTCCGGGGTGAAGCTGACCACCCATCAAGGTCTCTGGCGCCTCGGGTCCCTGTTCCAGCCTGGCTCCCTGCCCAGGCCTGGCTCCCCCTCTCGACCTTGCTGCTCACCCTGGCCTGGCTCCCAGCCCCGTTGCAGCTCTGTGTAGGCGCCCAGCCACCCGCCTCAGGGCTCGGTTCACTTTGGCGCAGTACAAGGCGCGCGGGGCTGATAAGCGGGCGGCGATGAAGCACGTCGGTGGTGAAGGAAAGCACCGATGGTGCAGGCGAGACCGGGCGGCTTGCCCGTGACCCAAAGCCCTCTGAGGAAAACAGCAGTGCAGACACTGTCAAAACGCCAACATTTTCAACCAAACGTTTCTGCGTCTATTTCTTACCCGAGATGCTGATACTTAAACAATTACCATTCGTGACCTCCGATTTATAAAATCCACAACTGGTGATGTTGCACCTCAAACAACTAATTGCATTCCCCTTTATTCCCACTATGATTAACGTTTCGTTACATTCCAAGAAAAAGTAATCTGAGGCCGGGCTCTTCGCATGGGTCACATATTTATCATCAGAAAGCATTCAAGGTCACAAATGAAAAATTGGGTCAAAATATCTGAAAAATACAAGAATAAACATCTGATTTATCATTTAAAAACTGCATTTTAAAATCGTGGTGCGTTTGAAATTTCAGAGATTTCACACTAAACAACAAGCAATGCCGAAACTGTCAACCCAGTAGAGATTGTCATGGAAATATGATGCAGGACAAGTTGATTCAGGTTGTCGCCACAACTTGGAGCTTGATATTTAGATAGGTACCCCCTCCCTGATCCCCTCGCTTTCAAACTTGCACTCCTCCACACCTTCTGAACATCCCAAACACAAATCCCTACAGCTGGCTTCATCATTGCTCCAATTGGTCAAAACTGGCCATGTGACAAACCTCTGTTAGTCCAATTTAAACACTTTTCTGTGCTTAAGATTCTGGCATGTGAGGTAAAGAAGAAATGTTTATGATATAAAAGCACTGGCATCATTTCAGGCAATATAAATAAAGTGAATTGGGTTGGCCTATTTGGTGCTCCCTTTGGAGCGCAGCCAATGGTGCTGGGATACCCAATTCATTTTATTTCCAAATAATATCCCACATTATTTGTGTTTTACTACCGTTCATCAACTTCATGTAAAAGTACACTGACGTCTCCTAATGTTCCGCTGCTTATAAGAGAACTTAAAAAACTTATACTTCTTTAGAAATAACATTTCAAGCTCGTTTAAGCTTCCTGGTACTCTCTCCTCACAACCCCTTAATGTGCACATCCTACGTGTATTTACCTACCAGCTGTAGTGTTGACTCCAAAAAGGGAAGAGGAAGAGGGCCAGCGCACTCCAAAGAGAGAAGACTCTAAAGTGAGAGCATGCAGTGAAAAGGTTTACATCAAAATGCACGCAAATGCACACAGTTTGCCTTCATAAAACTATTCCTTGCAACAATAATTATAATCATTTAATTTACTGTATCATTTAAACAAGGAGAAAAAGACATAAAATGACAAAAAACGGTTTTGCAAATTTTTCTGTAGAGTTAAAGGACACCAGTCGGCCATCTTGGATCTGATCTCGAAATTAAATGATGTGCAGATGAAATCCATCATTCATTATCCATGTGCCAAGTTTTAACAAGATTAGTATATGCATATCCGAGAAATGGTTGAGGACGTGTTCAGTACCGGATTAAAAAAAAAACTAAAATGGCCGCCAGTCTACTAGTCGGCCATCTTTGATCAGATCGCAAAATAAAGTGAGGAGCATGTGTATACCATCATGTACTGTTCTTGTGCCAATTTTGAAATCGGACCATGCATGTTGGAGAAATGGTTGGGGACACATTTAACTAACGAAATGGCTGCCAGTCGGCCATGTTGGATCTGATCCTGAAAAACAAATGACGTGCATACGTAAGCTATCATTCGTTATCTGTTTGCCAAGTTTTAACAAGTGGATGTGTTCAACATTGGCGTTTTTTTTTTACCACTTAAATAGCCACTAGTTGGCCATCTTTGATCGCATAGTGAAACAAAATTATGCGCATATGTACACCGTCATGTGTTGTCTTTCTGCCAAGATGAACAAAATCGGTCCATACATGTGCAAGATATGGTTGCAGATGCACACATGCACGGACCGACGGTTGGACAGAGGGACGAGACCCAATCCATGAGCCACCATTTCAGACTCGGTCCAATGGGGGCTAAAAATTGTATGCCAAATGCAAGAGCTTTTGGATGTTGTAAGCGAGAGTCCGACTTTATGACTGCCAGGATCATCAGCTGGTCTTCGTTCTTAGAGCTTTTGACCCTTTCAGCCCAGAATCTCTCCAAACAGTGGGTTCATAACATAAGCCATGGATCCACATCAGTAGATCTACAACCTCAGCTGTGTTGAGACGATCTGTAAGCCAGCAATGCAATCTCACTATTTAAACATTCTACCTATCTTGGTGGAGCATTTGATGCATTGCCATGAATTTCATAATGCTCATATCTCACACGTGTATGCACACACACACTATGGAATGATAGACCACTCCCACTAAACAAAGCCATACCCGAAAATTGCAATACAAGAAGAACAAAAGTATCCACAGCATGGATGGACTACAAAAAAAGCATTCATGGATGATACAATGCATGCAAATTGTGCGAGATAAACCCCCCAAAAAATCAAACTGATAGGGTAAGCAATGGAGCTTTGGAATACCACTGATATTACAGCATTCGGAAGGAAAGATTAAAACACCAGGAGTGGAGTTGAGTCGAGGAATCTTCCAGGAAGACAACCTTTCACTCCTCCTGTTTTGCCTAGCCTTGGACCCACTGAGCAAACCTCATTAATGAGCAAGGGCATGGATACACCATTACATCAAATAAGATAATGTCCAAAGAGACGAAAAGGTCACATACATTTTACATGGATGATTTAAAACTATTTACACCAAATGACTAAAAATTGGCAGAACTCAAATTAACGACACAGTACTCCAACAACATTCAAATGGAATTTGGCCTGGATAAGTGTGCCAAGTGCACATTCACACAAGGTAGACCAACAAAAACGAACTATTGGGGGGATGCCTCTTTGTGGTGGTTATACCTCCCAACGCAAGTCAGGGGCCAAATCTTACCCATTCTTACCTGCTGCCCGGACTTGTCAGGGCAACGTGGTCACGGCCAGAGGGCCGGTCAGTCCACATCTCTCTGTATCTGTCCACATCTCTTTCTCTCTCTGTATCTGTCTTTCTCTCTGTCCTCTCTGTCTTTCTCTCTCTGTCTGTCTCTCTTTCCCTCTAACTTTGTCGTGGCCCTGACTTTGTGAAGGCGGGGTAACACCATTTTCTGGATGTGGGTGATATCTGGGTTGCTCCTGCCAGATCGATCAGCTGTCTTCATGCTGCGGACTTGGTCGAGCGAACTGTCCGGGGCTATACACAACAAAAACGGACATCAAAATTGACACAGAATACAACAATATAGGAGCTATAAATCATACAAATACATCATACAAATACATCGGAGTAGAAGAGGGCTACCAAATGTCACAAACAAATGTGTGAAACAATTGCCAAATAATACTTGCGTAGAAGGAGGCTGATCCTAAAAAAATGCCCATCTCCAAGGAACAAAACCAAATCCATAAACCAACTTGCAATACCAGTATTCCAGTACAGCTGAGGAATAATAAAATGGCTACAATCAGAAATCAATAAACTAGATATTAAAACAAGGAAACGCCTCATTATCCACAAAATGTTTTCATAAAAATCAATGCATCCTGAGAATGTACCTGCTGAGACGAGAATGAGGTAGCACCCTGATGGAACTCAACCAAATGCACAGAATGACATCTGTAGGATTAGCCAAATACATAAAAAGTGCAATGCAACAGACTACCGAATCTAATTTCTAAGCAAACACAAAGACACCAAACCAGAGAATGTATCCCTAACCCACCGAGCAACAAGTTTCCAAAGACAGGTGTGAATGGAAGATGACACACAATAAATCGAAGACACACAAGAAACATTGAGTACAGCCCCAACAATTGCAAAAAAGAATAAAGAAAAATATAAAACAAAAAAGCAACAGATATACACCAACAACTGGGAAAACTATAAAAGAGCAGGAAGGTATAAAAAAAAAAGAAGAGTTGGACAGATTGTGAGTAGACAAAGAAGGCTCTTTGGAATGGCTAAGCAACGGTCAGCTAAACTGGGATGGAGAACAAATCATTATAAATTCCCAAGACCAAGGACACGACACCAATGGCTTTAAGAAAATGGTGGGATTGGGTCAATCGAACAAGTGTATGTTTTGCAAGGTAGAAACAGAAAGTACGAGCCACCTCCTGTTGGGATGTAAAAAAACTCAAGTCAGAGCAGCTGTATACACAAAGGCACAACAAAGTATGGAGAGTAATCCACTGGCACATCTGCAAAAGCTGCAATATCCCCATTCCAGGAAACTCGTGGAAACATGACCCAAAATCAATCACTGCAAACAAGGAAGTAAAGCTCACATATGACCTAATGATCCCATAATGCAAACGAAAACAAAGCATTGCCACCGGATATAGTGCCGACGTACAAAAATAAAAGAAGGCATTGCTAATTGAGGTGTCAGTCCCCAGCGATTTTGGCCTAAACAATGCAGAAATCAAGAAAATGACCAAATACCTAGCCCTCAAAAATGAAGTGAAAAGTTCCTGGAAGCTGAAGAGCGCCGAGATTGTGCCACTGATTTATTGGAGCAACAGGAATGATAAAAAAGAACGTTTCAGAGATCTTAAAAACAATCCCAGGGGATATTACGACAAACTACAGTTGAAAGCTGTCTGATGTTCGGTGGCGATCCTCAAAAGAGCCCTCGGAACAAAACTTTGAGGAGAGGAAAACTTCATAAATCGGTCCACGGATCATTATCCCTTACAGAAAAGGAGGTAGATACTTCGAGACTCCGTCCATTCCACCTTCTGAAACCCATATATGGAGATTACAGCCAACGACACACACACACACACACACACACACACACACACACACACACACACACACACACACACACACACACACACACACACACACACACACACACACACACACACACACACACACACAATCTCTCTCTCTCTCTCTCTCTGTCCCTCTATGTCTATGTCTCTCTCTGTCTGCTCAACAATGTACAGTTTGTAAAGGTGCTCATGTGACAACAAAGCAAGGTGTCCATAAAGCGAAACAATTAGTGTGACCTTCTTCACCAATACACGTACCTTGAATATCAGCTCTGTTTCTGCATCTCGAAAGATTTCAACTTTCAATAGTCACAAGAACAAGAATAATCTACATGCAGACCTAATAATCTGAGCACTTCCTGAGGAGCCAATGTTATAACGTCGTACATTTTGTCTGTATCACAGCGTTCTTATCTTCCAAGTTTTAAGAACAGGCGCCCTTATGAGCCTGCGATACTGAAAAGTCTTTTTCTTATCATCGAGATGTCTGTAATTAATCTGGAGCATGGCAGCCATTCAGCATTGAAAATAAATCCCTGATATGTTTGGGGATTAGCTCATTATGAAGACTCTCATGGCTTGTAGAACTGTTGAAGTACCGCATCAGGTTGGTAACACGCTGCCTTGGCAAACTACGGTTTTACGGTTTTACGGCAGACACCAGTATGTTTATTTTTCGGCCACATTCTAACTGACGGATGAGACGCAGCCAAATAGCACAAACGGCAGTGCTTGGCCGAGGCTTATTTCAATGCGATACAAACGCGACAATCAGGCCTTTGAAACAAGGAACCCTTCACACAGTGCCTGCATCGTGCTGCACACACGGTAACAGGAGTGTCTGAGCTAATCGGTGCTCGTGTTGTCGCAAATTGGGGACAGAATTCATGGACAATGATGCAAGGCCTTTGGCCTGCGACCAACAACCAATGGGAGAGGGGTTCTGATAAATCTTTTTATCTGGTATTCTGAATATTCTGCGAAGCACGAGCAAGCGTCATGAATAGACTCACAAACTGGAATCGTGTAATTACACCAAGGACAAGACAAAGAAGCATCCAGTAAAAGGCTGAGGAAACGCATTTTCAATGGAAAATGCCATCTTAAGCTCCGTAAAACTGGCTGTGCCCAAAGAATGGCAAATAAAAAGCAAAATCACAAATTTTGAGTCCTTCATGCAAACTCATGAGGAAGGAGCACAGGGTGCCGAGTCTTCGAGATGGCATCCAATGTCCAAATATGCACCTGGGATTCAGCACAGTCGTGCAGAAAGAGGAATTCCCATACATCATTCTTGGAGCAGGTTTTCATGCACTTGCTAAGTTTGTTCTGTGTTGACACAACATTACCAGCCATTATGAGACAACTTCATCGATTTCAGTTTTGTTTGAATCAACATCACAAATCCACAATTCATCACCTGCTACAATGGGATGGGATGGATGGCAAGAGGGATGGCAGGAGAGCCTAGACCTAGAGGTATGCGTAGTAGCCTGTGATCTTTTCACTTGGGTTTCAATCTGGATCCAGCTAAAACAGTCATCCCGGTGTTTCACAGGAAAGGCGAGGAATCTACGTTTGTGCCCTCCCATGGATGGACGTTAAAATGGGCCTCCCGTCTGCTAGAATTAGTTGTTGGTCATTGAAGATCTCACTGTGTCCTTTACGTTTCTGTCCAAGGACACAGAGTAGGCGAGTTATCAACGCCGGCATCCCAAACAAATTACAAGTTCCTGACCGGACAGCGGATAGCAAGTGGTGTTGTTTTATCGGAGGCTCCATGACACCAATTTGTACTGCTCGCTACAGTATTTAAAAGTACGCTACAGTATTTAAGAGTAGCTGGATGTTTCAATGTGTACAGTTTTACTATGATACCTGAGAACACCTCATTTAACGATCAAAAAAAATAATTAACAGGAGGCCTCAACTTTCGGTAAACTCTAATGTTCAGTATACAAATTAATAAATTGCCAAAATGAAAATGAACCATTCTTTGGTTTATTTATTTGTATTCTTCAGATAGTTGATGAACGATGCCAAACTAACAGACAAACACAGAGTACAAGATTTCCTGAAATTTTCAGGATGCTCAACTCAAACAATATTGCCTTGGGTAGTGAGTTCCACAAAGTAGTACAGTACAGGACAAATCATCTGCCATGGCTTGCAGTTCAACGATGTACAAAGATGTGGAAATGAGAAATGACCACAGTGGTTCACAACTGCCACTGGAAAGCATAGTGTCACGCACCACAACGACAAGACATGTCTGTGAGCTGCTTGTTGTATGATTAGAAGAGCAGCAATGGTACGCCACAAATGTGGAGGCTGGAGATGATCCTTTGAAAACAGCCATTGGCATTTCTTCCGCAACCTGTTGACTTTGGGTGAGAGATCGAAGGGCCGAACAAGGAGAAGCATTCCATTCCAGTGATACATATTCCATGACGCGCCAACGGATCTCTGGTGGAGGCCATCAGTATTGGATGGTGGCATGACGTGGTCGTAATGAAACAGCATACCCTGTAACCTGCAGACACTCTTAGCTTTTTCAATAATGTGGGGCATCCGTAACATCCATGATATAAGGAGTGATCCCAATGAGGTCACGTTGTGTCGTATCGGTGATGTTTCTGTGTATAAAATGTAGCAATGAGTGGAGGTTCTAAACTACACCATTCTTTTGAATAAAGCAGGATCTCGTTGAGGACCTCCACCAACAGTGCCATCTTATGAAAAGCAAAAAGAAATAAAACCTGTTACGGTCTCGGTTTATTTTGGTTTAATTTTCCCCCCAGGTATTTCTTACAGTTGTTCATCGAATTGTGTCTGGATTAGAGTTATTGTACACCGCTCCTTTCCTATTCAATCTCCAGGCGCTGCATTACGTCATCGCCGGGCACCGAAGGGAGCCCGGTGATGACATGCACTGAAAAGGAGTATAGCACTCAGTTTTCACACCGTTTGTTTTCTTTATTGTTTTCTTGTTTGTTTGTCTGGGGGATATCTCCTTTGAGCTCGGAAGCGGAAATTTGGGCACAATAGTGAGAAAGCGCTTTGGCAAAAACGGTATTTTAAAAAATATCTTACTATAATTCACCAACTGTATGTCCGTCTGTCCGTCTGTCTGTCCGTTCGAAGGCACCACAAAAACAGCTGAACCAATCGCAACGATATTTTGGGTGGGTAATCCTGGAGTAAAATAGGCTATTTAATTTTTCCAATTTCAGCTTTGGTCTCCAGCACTCAGGTTTGGACTCCCGCATAACATTCGTGTTCGCATAACGTTCATTGTAACGATGTTTGTGTTCATGGTAGTGTTTGACGTGACAGTGTGAAGGTAATTTCGTAATGTTTTTCGTTACGACAGGAACGTATCGGTACATACGTATCGGGAGGGAGTACATACGTAAAGGAAACACGTATCAGGAGTACATACGACATAGCGATTGTGAATGTGACAGCTCTGAGGCGTTTTTCGCTTCGCATCAAATTATTCATTACATTCGTTCATTCAATGATCATTACCGTTCATTAAACGTTCATTAAACATTAAACGTTCATTCAACGATTACGAAAATAAAAACGAAAAACATTACGAAATTACATTCACACCATCACATCAAACACTACCTTGAACACAAACATTGTCACAACATCGTCACAATGAAAACATCGTCACAAACGTTACGTTACGTAATTCAAACCGTGAACACATCGAATATTGGAGAGCCCATTGCCCAAATTTGAAACACGATGGAATAATATGTACCGATCTGAAGAGTGATGTGGCTTTTATTGAAATTCTACAAATGCTGTTTAGATTTTGATGATTTGCGTGTGATATGATTTAACGGATGTTTATATAAATCGTTTAAAATAAAAAAAGCGTTCAATTTCCGATATTTTGCCTTTTCATTTGGGCTTCCCAATTGAAGCCCCGCCCGTAGGGCAGGTACCATTGCTAGTATTTTTAATTAATCAAATAATTGATCAATTATTTAATTATTATCAATTTATTGAGTATTTATTTATTTTCTTTCACATCTGGGCAATATATCAGGCACCTTTTGAGCTAGGAAGCTGATATTTGGACATGGCAATGACCAAGTGATTTGGCTGTAAATGATATTTTTGATTTATCGATTAATCAATTCATCGATTAATTATTTAATTAATTACTTTTCAAAAGTTACAGATTCGGATTAAACAATGGTGGTTTAGGTATGTTTTAGCCAATTGATCAATTAATTATTTTATGATTATCATTTATTTTCACTATTAATCACTTATATATTTTCTTTCTCAACTGGACAATATCTCAGGCACCTTTTGAGCTCCAAAGCTGATATTTGGACACGACGGTGACCAAGTAATTTGGCTATGGAGGGTATTTTTGATCCGGGCCGATTAATCGATTCATTATTTATTTTTTTTGATTACGTAATTTTCAAAAAGTTACAGATTTGGATGAAGCAGTGGTGGTTTCGGTATGCTCTGCTATTAGCCAATTGATAAAGAAATTAAATATTTTACAATTATTATTGATTTCTTTTAATTACGCAATTAATCAATCAATAATTGTACACCAATACCTCCAAATCCCGTGACCATGTGCTGCACTGCACGGCCAAAGGCATCCCGGCAATGCCGCTTGCTGGAGGATATGTTATTTATTTATTTATTTGGCGTGGGGGTGGTGTACTTTGAATGTATCTGTACTTGTTGGATTATTTGGTTCATAAACTCAGTCATCATCATCAATCATTTGAAGAACCATTTTCCTATTGCCTCGTATTGTCAGTCTTTGTCCAATGCAACGATACAGGCACAGGTGAGAAGCTCCAGCTGACAGACAGGGCAGTGTAAAACAAAGGCCCTTACCAGCAAACAGGAAGAAATAGAGAAATGTACTGAGAGAGAAAGGGAGCATACAAGTAAAGAGAAGAGCTGAAATTTGGCCCAACCATAACCAAGTTAAGTTTCCAATAGGTATGCCGACAAAAGTAAGCCGAATGTTTTTATTTTATTTTGTTTGAGGGAAAACACCCCTCCAGCAAGTGATTAAATCTTTATCAAACTCACATGACCCTCATACACTGGCCCTTTTGGGTGGTGGTTCATGGTACTGTTCTGTTGAAATAATTTAATAAAATTATTGTAGCTGCCACTCCTTTCCCATGCTCCATGATCTTTATTTTCCCTCAAAACCAGGCAAAACCAGTGAAGCTGACCGAGGTGTGGCCAGAAAAGAGCAACACCAAATCCTGAGTGCTTAACAGGAATCCAGTCCGATTTTCAGGAAGTTTTCTTCTTAAAAATGCTGCAAGGCCAGTCTTGGAGAGAGGCAAATATCCACCAGAGCCTGAGGTGATGTTCAGCACATCCGGTCTTACGGTTACAATGGGTTACTTAATCTGGGAGAGGCAATAGGCCTTGTCTTCAGCTGGGGATCAGGGTCCGATAGGCTATGACAGCATCTGTGAAGGCCCACGGGTCGAACGGTAACAAAGGTGTAGAGTCAAAAAGGAGGGCCTAGTTCTGCCTAAGTCAAAAAAAAAAGAAAGTTAAACACCTGCATTACAGGTCGGACTGAAACAATGCATCTGAGGCCAGCCTCCGTCAGAATAACTCACTTTGAGCTTTGCAAACCAAGAGCTCCATCGGAGACTGAGCCATATGACTGGAAGAAAGCAAGATGGCACAAAAGGGAATTAAACGAATTCCTAGAACTTGGCAGACAGGGTGTTGCCCCGCTGAGCATGTTGTCATTTTGAAAGGGACATTATGCTAACTGTAACATTTGCAAGCATTCATGCAACGATGCTAAGTAAATAACTCAAGGTACCTTCATACAGAGTAGGCCATTGTGTGGTGGTACCTTGGGCAAATTCAAAATTCCGAACTAAATGTATAAGGATAATGCATCAACTGCATCCACATATCTATTTCAACCAAGAACCAGGTGCTGCACACTCGAGAATATGGATCACTGGACAGAGACAGAAAACTTCAGGTGATAAATGCACAAGAAAAAAAAAAAAGAGGAAGAAAAGCTTGCTCTGTGTATCTTGCATTCTAAGTGGTTACATTTGCTCACACCTGCACAAGGAAGAGGTCACGAAGGTCAATCTCTTAGGCCCTCTTCAAGCAAGGATGAAGGAAGCCTTAACCAATGACATTAAACATCCTATTTGGCAAAAGGCATTTCCAAAACCGACAAAATTATGCCAATTAAAACATCTTCCTTCATTCTCCTTCCAGGGGACTTTATACAAATGCTGGGAGATGGGCCACCCAGTTCAACGTCCATCCAAGGGATGGTACACACACTGAAAAATCACCCTGCCTGTAAAAACACCAGGATGATCGTTTATAGCCGGGCCGACATTCAAACCCACGCTCGACAGCTTAGAGGGTGGTATGCATATCTCGAGTCCATCCTGCCAGCGCATATATATATATATATATATATATATATACTAGCTTGGCTCGGCTCGCTCCGCTCGCCTCACCACGCGTTGTTACTGAGGAACGGGCTTATTTTAGCTGAGGATAATGACTGTACCTGAGTTGTTGTGTTGTCAAGATTTACAACAATCATAATACAAACAATTATTTTGCACAAATGAATTTGTTGTGTTTGTGATATTACATTTTTATAGGCAATTTAGGTTGAAGATTTAAGTTGAATGTTTTTTTTTTCAAGAAAGAACCCCTCAGCACATACAGTCACGTGAAAAAGTAAGTACACCCCATGTAAAGTTTTGACTTTTTCAACATATTTCAACATACAGCTATTTGATCTTCATTTCAACAATATTGATCGATAAAGGTGATATAATATAACAAATATCATGAAACATTTACATTTTGTAGTCCATTGTATAATTTAAATAAACATAAATGCAAATTTCGCATGTGGAAAAAGTAAGTACACCCCGACATTTATCACGACTTCAAATACCTAAAATTAGAATCAGGTGCACCAGCTCAGGTGCAAATGATGAGAACATCGTTAGAGTGGATCTTGGAGGAACCTGTCCTATTTAAACCTCAGACATTTAGTTTGGTTTGCTCTTTGTTGTTGAAGTGTGCGGCGCAACCATGCCGAGATCAAAATAGCTCTCTGAGGCCTTCAGAAAGAAGGTTATAGATGCCTACGGGTCTGGGAAGGGATTTAAAAAGATCTCCAAACAATTTGAAATCCATCATTCGACTGTCCAGAACATTATCTACAAGTGGAGAAGATTCAAAACAACTGCCAACTTGTTCAGGCCAGGCCGCCCCCAGCAAGTTCAGCCCGAGAGCAGACCACAAGATGCTGAAAGAAGTCTCTAAGAACCCCGGAATGTCATCACGGGACCTACAGGTAGCTCTTGCCACTGTTGATGTCAAAGTGCACGAGTCTACCATGAGAAAGAGGCTGCACAAGTTTGATCTACATGGGAGGTGTGCCAGGAGGAAACTGTTGCTGTCCAGAAAGAACATAAGGGCAAGACTAAAGTTTGCCAATGAACACCTCGGCAAATGCCAGCACTTCTGGAACAATGTGCTCTGGACAGATGAGCCAAAGGTAGAGCTATTTGGCCACAGTACCAGAAGACATGTTTGGCGAAAACCAAAGACAGCATTTGACCACAAGAACCTGATAGCAACTGTAAAGCATGGTGGTGGAAATACTATGGTTTGGGGCAGCTTTGCTGCATCAGGGCCTGGGCAGCTCACCCTCATAGAAAACCACTATGAATTCTTCATTGTACCAGAGGGTGCTTGAGGATAATGTGAGGCCATCTGTCGGAAAGTTGAAGCTCAACCGACGGTGGACCGTGCAACATGCCAATGACCCTAAACATACCAGTAAATCCACCAAGGAATGGCTGAAAAGAAAGAAATGGAGGGTTCTGGAATGGCCAAGTCAAAGCCCGGATCTAAATCCCATCGAGATGTTGTGGGGGGATTTGAAACGAGCTGTGCATGCAAGAAACCCCTCAAACATCGCACAGCTGAAAGAATTCTGCATGGAGGAGTGGGCAAAAATTTCTCCCAGTCGATGTCAGAGACTGGTAGACAGTTATAAGAAACACCCACTTGAGGTTGTTTCTGCCAAAGGGGGCAATACCACCTATTAGAGCCAAGGGTGTACTTACTTTTTCCACATGCGAAATTTGCATTTATGTTTATTTAAATTATACAATGGACTACAAAATGTAAATGTTTCATGATATTTGTTCTATTATATCACCTTTATCTATCAATATTGTTGAAATGAAGATCAAATAGCTGTATGTTGAAATATGCTGAAAAAGTCAAAACTTTACATGGGGTGTACTTACTTTTTCACGTGACTGTACATAGGGGAGGGGTAGGTGCAGACTGGAAGTTTGGGACGATTACACCTCACCACCACATAATTCAAAACACCTCACCACCAAGTAATTTAAAACAACTCACAGCCATAAAACACGTAATAAAAACACCTCACCACCACGAAATTGAAAACACATCACAGCCATAAAACACGTAATAAAAACACCTCACAGCCATAAAACACGTAATAAAAAGACCTCACAGCCATAAAACACGAAATAAAAACACCTCACAGCCATAAAATACGTAACAAAAACACCTCACATCCATAAAATACGAAATAAAAACACCTCACAGCCATAAAATACGTAATAAAAACACCTCACAGCCATAAAATACGTAATAAAAACACCTCACATCCATAAAACATGTAATAAAAACACCGCGCCACCACAAAATTGAAAACACATCACAGCCATAAAACACGGAATAAAAACACCTCACATCCATAAAATACGTAATAAAAACACCTCACAGCCATAAAACACGTAATAAAAACAATTCACAGCCATAAAACACGTAATAAAAACACCTCACAGCCATAAAACACGTAATAACAACACCTCACAGCCATAAAACACGTAATAAAAACACCTCACAGCCATAAAACACGTAATAAAAACACCTCACCACCATGAAATTAAAAACACCTCACAGCCATAAAACACGTAATAAAAACACCTCACAGCCATAAAACACGTAATAAAAACACCTCACATCCACGAAATTAAAAACACCTCACAGCCATAAAACACGAAATTAAAAACACCTCACAGCCATAAAACACGTAATAAAAACACCTCACAGCCATAAAACATGGAATAACAACACCTCACAGCCATAAAACACGTAATAAAAACACCTCACAGCCATAAAACACGTAATAACAACACCTCACAGCCATAAAACACCATATAAAAACCACCTCACAGCCAGAAAACACGTAATAAAAACACCTCACAGCCATAAAACACGTAATAAAAACACCTCACCACCACGAAATTAAAAACACCTCACAGCCATAAAACACGTAATAAAAACACCTCACAGCCATAAAACACGTAATAAAAACACCTCACATCCACAAAATTAAAAACACCTCACAGCCATAAAACACGTAATAAAAACACCTCACATCCATAAAACATGGAATAAAAACACCTCACAGCCATAAAACACGTAATAAAAACACCTCACAGCCATAAAACACGTAATAAAAACACCTCACAGCCATAAAACACGTAATAAAAACACCTCACCACCACGAAATTAAAAACACCTCACCACCATGTAATTATCAACACCTCACCACCACGTCATTTAAAAACACCTCACAGCCATAAAACACGTAATAAAAACACCTCACAGCCATAAAACACGTAATAAAAACACCTCACAGCCATAAAACATGTAATTAAAACACCTCACCACCACGTCATTTAAAAACACCTCACCACCATGTAATTATCAACACCTCACCACCACGTCATTTAAAAACACCTCACCACCACGTAATTATCAACATCTCACCACCACGTCATTTAAAAACACCTCACCACCACGTAATTATAAACACCTCACCACCACGTGATTCAAAAACCACCACAACGTTATTAAAAACACTTCACAACCACGGAAACAAAAGTTTGACGGAGTCGTTAAGTGACAACACAGACACTGCCCAGATGTGTAGATATATAGATAAATGACTACCCGAGTTGCCGTTTTGTCATAGTTTAAACCAATCATAATTCAAACAATAATTCAAAATATTCAATATTCAAATGTATTTGTAATACACGTGATATCACATTTTATAAACAATTGAAGTTGAAAACTTAAGTTGAAAAAAAAAAAATTCCCCCCCAAAAAAAAAAATTCTAAATTTTTCCCCAAAAAACACCCTTAGGACATACCGACGGGAGAGATATGTGCATACCAGAAGTTTGGTACGATTTCACAAAAGTTTGAGAAAGTAGTTCAGTGACAACACAAGACAACAACACAGGACACCACAACACAGATATATATATATACACACACACACACACACACACACACACACACACACACACACACACACACACACACACACACACACACACATATATACAGTGCATTCAGAAAGTATTCAGACCCCTTCACCTTTTTCACATTTTGTTATGTTGCAGCCTCATGCTGAAATCGTTTAAATTCATTTTTTCCCTCATCAATCTACACTCGATACCCCATAATGACAAAGAGAAAACAGGATTTTAGATAGCTTTGCAAATTTATTAAAAAGAAAAAACTGAAATATCACATTTACATAAGTATTCAGACCCTTTGCTATGACGCTTGAAATTTAGCTCAGGTGCCTCCCATTTCTCTTGATCATGTTTGAGATGTTTCTACACCTTGATTGGAGTCCACCTGCAGTAAATTCAATTGATTGGACATGATTTGGAAAGGCACACACCTGTCTATATAAGGTCTCACACCTGACAATGCATATCAGAGCAAAAACCAAGCCATGAGGTCGAAGGAACGGCCTGCAGAGCTCAGAGACAGGATTGTGTCGAGGCACAGATCTGGGGAAGCCTACACAAAATATCTCTGCTGCATTGAAGGTTCCCAAAGCACAATGGCCTCCATAATTCTTAAATGGAAGAAATTTGGAACAACCAGGACTCTTCCTAGAGCTGGCCGCCCGGCCAAACAGAGCAATCGGGGAGAAGGGCCTTGGGAAGAGAGGTGACCAAGAACCCGATGGTCACTCTGGCTGAGCTCCAGAGATCCTGTGTGGAGATGGGAGAAACTTCCAGAAGGACAAAGGACAACCATCACTGCAACACTCCACCGATCTGGGCTTTATGGCAGAGTGGCCAGACGGAAGCCTCTCCTCAGTGAAAGCCCACAGAATCTTTTTTCTAACAGTCTGAGAGTCCTTTAGGTGCTTGTTTGCAAACTCCAAGCGGGCTTTCATATATATATATATATATATATATATATATATATATATATATATATATATATATATATATATATATATATATATATATATATATATATATATATTTATGTATATATATATATATACATATATATATATATATATATATATATATATATATATATATATATATATATAAGTTCCAGGGGTCCCAGCCACTTTGATTGACAAAATAATAGGAAAAATAGGAGTTTAATAGGAAAAAACTAGGAAGTAATAGCACAGATTTCAGCATTGGAACAACATCGGTAGCTTTATTGCTGCAAGATTTATGCAAATACATGTACATGTATGGGCATGGACACACCCCCAATGAACTTGGGCCCACCCGTCTTAACATCGACAACAAAAACTATGACTTCTTCTTTTTGGCAGCCACCATGGACTCTATCAAAGTCTGCTTTTTCTTCTCCACTTTTCTCTGCGCCTCCCTGGTTTCCACCATACGAGTCTGTGTCTCTTGAATCTTTTTCTGAGCAGACTCAAGCATGGCCTGAGCTACTGCAATTTCAGTCATGTCACCTTTCTTAAGCGCCACCTTAAGCTTTTTATTTGCTTGATCAAGCAGACTGTTGCTAACAGTCAGTGACATCTGCTGAGATGACTCTTTTGCTGCCAGAGATTTCTCTGTTTTCTTCAAGTCCTCGCTCTTACGAGACAGCTCCGCTGCCTTCTCTACAGCAATCTTAGCTGTTCTCTCTCTTTCTTCTTTCTCTTGCCTGGTTTTCTCCCTGGCTTTCTGTTCATCTTCCTTGGCTTTTCGTTCTTCTTCAAGTCTCTGCATATAGTGCATGTGAGCAGAACGTCCTAACGAGAGGAGTCCCTTTGTGACTGGGACCATTTCGGGCCGGTCACCATACAATCTCATGCCATCCATTGTTGCACGGAGACCATTGATTGATGCCTCGCTCAGACTAACTCTCTCCTTGGTGACACTTTTCCCACTGATTGAGAACGCGCGTTCCACGTCACTGTTTCCGTGAGACAGTGCAAGGACAATCCTTATCATTTGTCTCACTTGGGGGAATTTACAGTTTCCCGTACAGCCTTTTAAAGCCAACACTTTTCCCCAGTAACTGTCCACTCTCTTCATGCAGACTTCTTCTTCATTCTCCTGTGTTTCCTGGGACCAGTCAGTAGGAATGGCTTCCTCTTGGTACACCTTCCATTCATCTGCAATGCTGTCACTGTCAATATTCCTCTTCAGCTGTCTGGACAGGCTCTTGGCTGATTCAAGAGACCATGCAGCAGTCCTGTTTTGTGGCTGCAGACATCTGGCATTCTTCAGGATTTTGTTTGTCAATGGAAGCTTCTTTTGTAGGTGTACTATGGCTGCCTGGTAGCACTTCCTCATCCCAAGATACATCCTTTCCCTCAGAGACTTTCAACTTAGCGATACACCGTCGGGTATCCTCTCCCACACCCATGGATTCATTCTCCAGCTGGTTTGCAACAATGGAAACATCAAGGTTTGAGATGTCTTTCACAGCATCAACTGAAGGAGTCTTCATAATTCTTCTGATCAGTTTTTTGAGCAGGTCATGGAGTTTGTCATATAGAATGTGCACAAGTGGTTGCTCTGACTGGAAGAAGGTGAGGAACTCTGCAAATGTTGCTGCCAAGAACTTCAGGAAATGCAGTTGAGCTTTTATTTCCGGTCGCTGTAGTTCTGTTTTGATTCTTTTGTACCTGGGTTTAAACATGTCCTTTGGCTGCTGCTTTGGAAGAAATACCAAGAAATACTCTTTGAGAGATTCCCAGATCTCTATCAGCCGCTCCACTGCAGGTCCCAGTGTCAACCACCTGCACTCGACATGCTTCAAAGGCTTTTTTGGAACAGCACCCAATTTATGCTGAATGTCTTGAAAATCAACAGATCTAGCAGCAGAGCCTTTGAACCAGTAGAAAATGTCCACTGCAAGCTCAGTTAGGTTTCCACAGTACTCTGCAAGTCCTTTGGCAAAAGCATTGTGTACTGTATGGAGAGTACATGTCCCTACATCAAGGAGACCAGGGCCCCTGTTGTCGAGAATGGCTTTGTCAATCTGTCTCCACACAGTGGTGCTCACATTAGGCCCATCACTGCCGAGCATGATAATATCCTGAAGCTGCAGTTTCGATTCATCCAAGGCAGAGATTATTTTCCTGGACAAATCTTCTCCAGTTGCATGACCCATGAGGTAAGTTTTGAGGTGAAATACTAATATCTGTTCCTCGGCATCAGACCAATACCGTACACGGATTTCTAGTTGCTTCAAGTTCTGTTTATTGGTGGTTTCATCATACATGAGGCTGAAGCCAGAAGCTGAATTCTTAACATCAGTGACTATCATGTCCTGAAAATAAGGACCTGTGGCTTCGCTAATGAGATATGAAACTTTC
Source organism: Myxine glutinosa (assembly GCF_964187855.1). Lineage (NCBI taxonomy): Eukaryota > Metazoa > Chordata > Myxini > Myxiniformes > Myxinidae > Myxine > Myxine glutinosa. The sequence goes on along the minus strand of NC_136264.1, from coordinate 42,147,676 downwards.
GATGAGCTCATTGAGAAACCATCCGGGATAACACCAGGAAACATTGCCTGCAGAAGATCCTTCAAACCGTCACAGGAAGAGTAGCTCAGATTCGAACGAACAACTTTCAATGTCCATAGAAGTTCTGCTTTTGTAATAGCGTCTTTTTTGGACATACAGACTAAAGCTGCACGACTTGGCTCATCTGTAGAAGCTGACCCTGATGCTGAAGCAGATGAAGTTGATGGTTGAACGAATGTCAGCAACGTCTGTGACCCACCCAGCAGTTCCTTCGCACGCTTCAGGTGCCCTTTGTTTTGGGCATGTTGTGTCAGTTGTTTCACACCCTGATTGTCACACCTCACTTCCGAATGGCACAACGAGCAGTAAGCTGAGAACACTGAGGACTTGCTAGGCTGACACCAGTCAGAAAGCCTACATCCATGTCCACTTTTCAACCACTCTGGGTTAAATTTAGTTCTCCCACCAGGCATTATACTGCTGGGAGTATACCTGTCAAAAAGAAAACAAATATGAGATAAGATTAAATGAATTAGCATAGAAAATCCTAACCTGTTAACGCATGAAGTGGAAAGAACTGTGAACCAAACAGTTTTTTTTTTCAAAACTGAAACATAAGTTAGTAAAATAATGAGAACAAACAAAGTAATTTAAAGGCAAATCAACAAATTTCTTACCGGTCTGCAGATTATACCTGAAACAAGAAAGATGATAAATAACATGTCCTAACATGTTTACCACCCGATAATTGCATTTTCTCCACTGCTGAATAGCTTGAACACTAATCTGAGTTCAAGCTAAGCGATGACAATTCAATTATGTATCTTTGGTATTGTTGTTGTACTATCTTCAGAAGATTATGAAACAACAAGACTTTAACAGTCTTTATTGTTTTTTGTTTGTTTGTTTTTTTATTGTCCTACATTGCTTGCATTACCTATTGTGCAGCATTGCGTATGTAAATTTTAATTCTACTGTAATTTTGTTAAAAGCTGAATATGCAACTACCACACGAAAGTATACAGAATTAAGTTGTAATCCCTATTTTGTGTCGTGGTCCTTCTTTATTATCTGCAATTAAATGATGAAATGTGTGAATTGTCGATTGAATTAGTTCTTTGCCAAATACTATTAGTTTTAGGCAAAATACAATCTCATTGTAATAAGCGAAAGATTGAGTTAAACATGTAGTATCAAATGTCAATGTTTAGCAAATTAGTAGAAAAGTTCAATTTCAGGTAGAATCTTTAGGGAAAGGTTGTTAGTAATAACTGAATAACCGCAAAGTTCACAGTTGGTTTTGTTACTCTAAGTAAAGTACAAACCTTAAAAATTGAGCTCAGCTGAACTTTTGAAATAAGACAAAGGACAATGATAATGGTCAAGGTATCATTCAGTCATTCTTCACAAAGTATATGAGATAATCCAAGAGAAATGCGTGATAAACATAGTTATATTATTTTCATCTCATTTTATCTTTTATAATTCTGTTACTGAATAGCATGAAGCACGAATCATAAAGGTAAAACAATTGTTTGGAAGGATATACTTAATATTAGGACAAAGTCAAAAATAACAATAACATAATATACATAAGATATACATATCATTTCCAGTCGAGATCAATAACAACACGTACTTTACACCATGGTGTAAACGACATGCCTCCACTTCGTACAGTATTTATTTGTGACGTCATCACTGCATACTCAATTTTTCCTCAACACTGCACTTTGTTGAGTCCTCAAAAATGCACTCACCACTTGTGAAATCGATCGAACAAACGGTTTTCGAGAAAAAGACAAAGAGACATATGTTCTTTGGGGATTTGAGCTTAAAGTCGTTTTGGAAATTTGTCTTGCGATTATGGACCCAGAAAGCAATTCCATGGCTGACGATTGGTATAGGAATGTCTGTTCTGACGCTTAGATACAGAAATTCTACTAATTAATATATCAATTTAAATTTTGGAACATTGAGGGTTAAAAAATAGGAAAAATAGGAATTTCCACCAAAAAATAGGAGATTTATAGGATCCTATTAAAAAGTAGGAATAAATAGGAAAAATAGGAGGGCTGGGACCCCTGAAGTTCAAAACACACCTGGTCACAAGTGTGCCGCACTGACCGGGTCCTCAGTCGAGGTCCTCAGCATCATCCCGTTTCGGCCCTTCAACCTCGATACGGTCAGCTAAGGTGGGCCAGCAGGGGCACATACACATCCACATGCAGCAACGACACCTGGATGCGTACATAGCCCCACCCAAAGCCAGTGCGAACGCAGACTACAACAACAACAACACCTCCGCATCCAGAATCCATAGCACCAAACAAACATGATGGAACACTCAAACACCCACCTTTATACCCTTCACCACTCACCAACAAAACACACCAGATCATTCAAACACACACATACACACCCATACACACACGCACACAACACCAACCAACCAACCACCTACCCTTACAACATACACCACTCAACATACAAAAACACACACTCATGCCATAATTAATCCATGCAAAAACACACACCCTCACCCACTCACTCATATACACAAAATGAGAAATAATAGTCGTAATAGAAAGAAAAAAAAAACCACACACAACCAACCTACACCGTTCAACGTGCCTCCATAAACTTCCTCCATATCCAAAATGGGCCTTTCAAGGCAACCTGGGCCACCTTGTCACACATCCTCCTTCTTTCTGTCCCACACACTCCCAGCCTAGCAAGAAATGCAGAAAAGGCATTGCCAATATACCCTCTACACCCCACCTCAAATGGCTGACACGAAACTCGCCAACCCTTCTCCCGGCACTCTGCCTACAGCTCACTGTACTTTCCTCTCTTCCTCTCGTGCACCTCCTCCATGTTCTCTTCCCAAGGTACCGACAATTCCCCGAAGATGACCTGTCTTGTTGCACCTGACCAAATGACAATGTCAGGCCGCAACCTTGTCACACAGATCTCCTCTGGGAATACCAATTGTGGCTTTAGGTCTGCCACCACCTGCCAATCACAAGCATCTGACAGTCCTCTTGCTTTCCACCTCCTCCTCTTTCCACCTCTTACCACTTGGCCCTCTTTGACAAACCACACCTCTCCCCCATCAGTCTCCTTCTCCACTCTTCTTTCTCTCGACTTCAGCACCTCTTGTTGCACCATCTGCACCACCACCGCCAGCACCTGATCATGTCGCCACCTGTATTGTCCTGCTGCCAATGCTACTGAACATGCACGCAGTGCATGCTGCACCGTTCCCACACCTCCACACAAATAACATCTCTCCTCCTGCAACAACCCCCACAATCTCAAGTTTACTGGTGACGGAAGCACATCATACGTTGCCCGCAACAGCAAATTCAACAATATTGGCTCCATCCTCCAAATCTCTTGCCACTTCAATATCCTCACCTGCACACCTTCCCACTACGTTCAATCACCTTGCTGTGCCTGACCGACTGCTTTCACATATCTCCCCTCCTCCTCCTTTCTTCTCACCTCCCTCTCAACCATCTTCCTCCTCTCTTTCACACATGCCTTTCCCCATCGCTCATGCTCCATCCACCCCAAGCCATGCTTCCCATGCTGTACCATCCCCATGACCTTCTCCTGTTGCAACCGCTCCTCCATCTCTGCTCTTGCATTCCACTTCTGACTTCCCTTCTTCTCTGGGAGAGCATTCTTTACCACTGCATCACTTCAATCCCACATCACTTCAATCCCATCACTTCAATCCTGCTGAATATATATATATATATTGTTGCGGATATGAGATTGGCATCCATCCATATCCGCTTGTAAATATTCCCCTATTTCCTCCATACTTCCCAACTATCCCCAATCCCCCATTCCCTAGTCCCATTTCCTGTAAACAACACTCTGTAGACCCGACCTCCCCCTATTTCCCCCATTAAATGTCGCATCCAGGTCCACCGCATCTCACGTAGACAACTATAGGACATCTTGCTAGTTATTCTTAGTCTATGTCAGTTAAGGACTCGTTTCCATTAATTCTGACTCTTCGTTGCACCAGAATGTGATTGTATGGCACCGTTAGGAAGTTTAGGACCTCCCAATACCTCCCCGCAGCTCTTCCTCATGGTACAACAACAACAACAACAACAACTACAACAACAGCGGGGGTGGCGCGGCGGTGGCGCGGGGAGTGTGCGTCCTCACTCTGGCTTGGTTGGTAGGGGGTGTTGAAAGGGCACCAAGCCTTTCCAACGAGCCGCCATCGAGCATGTGCTCGACGGGGTTACCACGTAGGGGCTCGCTGTCAGCTCCTCGTCAAGGGCGGAGCCCGGTAACCCCCCGCACCCAATAGAAGCGGCGGACCGATCCCATCTGGGGCGGAGCCAACGAGCCGAGGGCGTGTCACTCCCCGCTGGGCATGCGCAGGAAGAGGGAGGTGACGTCAGATGCGCGCAGAGCTGAAGGAGAAAGGACGCACCCTCCGAGCGCCGAGAGACCTCCCAAAGACTGAGCTGTATCCTGTCCCTGAGCCAAGGTGCACCTTGTGCTATCGACTGCCTGTCCTTCCCTGCCATCAATCCCTGTGTAAGTCAGTCTTGTTCCGTTTGTCTGTGGTCTGTCTGGGATAGATAAGATTGTGTTTAAGTGCCTATCTCTTCTGTGCTTTACCTCATTACCTTGTAATCTACCCCTTTTCTCCCCCAATAATTATATCCTCCTCCGGAGGTCTTGAGAACTGTACCCCTTGCGTCGTTTCCTCTTTCCCAGTCGTTGTGTCCTTTCCATCATTGATTTAGCGTAGCGCGATTTGGCCAACGTTCGAGTGGAACCGGGTGAGTTGGGGGTAATCGGGTAAACTGTGCGAACACGGCGGCCATTCCGCTCGGCCCATCATAAACATCTGAAGCCGTGTCCGTAACAATTGGTGTCGGGAAGTGGGATTGGACCCGAAGCGCGCTTAACGCGCTCAAAATTACAAGCAGTGTGAAATTTGTTTTGTTTTAAAATAAAAACCCGAATTTTGAAAGTCGCGCAATGGCAGATCAAGACGGCTGGGTTCTGGTAGAGGAGAGTGAGGCAGGGTCGATCCAGGACCAAATTGAGGGACAAGAGGAGAGCGAAGCAGTGAGGGCGGCAGGTTCGCAAAATGGCGTCCTCGCGCACGAGGCTTCAGGCGCGCAAAGTGGCGGCCTCGCGCACGTGGGTGTAGCGGCACCAAATTTTGCCGCGCCCGCGACCGTAGTAGCGCCACCGGTGGATTTGAACCTTTTTTTATACAAATGAAGGCCCTTATGGACAAGAATAATGAAGAAATGGAAAACAGAATGATGGGGGCCCTTATGGGACAAATGGGAGACCAAATTGGAGGTTTGAAAAACAGTATGGGGGCAATGAGGAACGAATTGGGGGGCAAAATGAGGGTAATGGGGTCCAATAGCGAGAAATTGAGGGAGGACATGGGGTCCAATAGCGAGAAATTGAGGGAGGACATGGGGTCCAATCGCGAGAAATTGAGGGAGGACATGGGGGCCAATAGCCAACGGTTAGAACAAAGGATGGGGGCCCAGATCGGAGGGTTAGGGAGTAGAATAGAGGGATTAGACAATAGATTAGGGGAAATACAGGAGGGGTTAATGGGGGTAGAAAACAGAATGGCCGTTCAGGAGAATCAAATGGAAGGGATGAAAAAGGGGTTAGAGGGGATAGAAAACAGTATGGAAGGCAAATTGAGGGACATGAGGGACCAAGCGGAAAGGGAAGTTAAACAAATGGGGCAGCAGATAGAGGGGGTCAGAATGGGGGTAGAAACTAAATTGGATGCTCACAGGGAGGAAATGGAGCAGATGAGGGTGGCATCTGGGCAGGAGATGCAAGTGATGGGAGAGGAGATCAGAAGATGTGTGAGTGAGGAGGTCGGAGGAGTGCGCGAGGAGGTGAGGCACTGTAAGGAGCGCATGGAGAAGGAGGTGAGAAAGGGGACTGTAAAATTGCAAGGTGGTATAGAGGAGTTGACGCTGGGAGTAGAACAACTGACAGTGGGACAAAAGGAGTTGGGGGACCAGGTAAAGAAGAACACAGCGGTAATAGAGGGTTTAAAATCGACACAGAAGGAGATGAAAAAGGACGTAGGGGTAATTAAAAAAGAATGTCAGACGGTACACGAGGACCTGACGAGGAAAATGAACAAGGTGACAGAGGTAATGGAGACGAAGGACCGGCAGGTGAGGACGCACATAGAAACGGTCAAGGTGGCCTTAGAGGACGAGCTTGAGGAGACGCACCGGGAAATAAAAGAGGTGAAGCAGAAATTAGAAGAAGTGGAAGAAGGGGTGAGCGAAATTAAGAAGCGACGGAGAGGGGATAAGAAAGAGATAAAGGAGGAAGTAAAAGAATTGGTCCAAAGTCTGTGTTCGGATCGTGATGATGTGCTCATTAACCGGATGAGGGATTCGCAGGTGATGGAGGAGAAGCGAAGAGAAAGAGGACCCGGTGTAAGTGGTGACCAATATGGTCGTGCGTATGATGCGCCAGGTGATTTAATGAGCTTGGGGGTCGAGATGGACCCGGGTGTTCGTGAGAGGCCGTTGGTGAAGTGTGCGACAGGTCTGGTGTGCGAAAAAGGAGGTGTGCGAGAAAGTCCGACTCTGGGGTGTGTGAGGAAAAAGTGCATGCCAAGGAGTGAGGGTGCTGTCGAGAGTGAGTCGGTCGTAGCGCGTGTGCGAGGGAGCACATGGAAGCGCGTAGGGAGGAGTGTTACGGAGGGTGTAAAGGGAGAATGCACGCCTGTGGTGAGTGTTACAGAGGATGTAACGGGAGAGGGTGTGCGAGAAAGATGTGTGACAGACAGGTGCATGGGGAAAGAGTGCGCTGTCAAAAGTAAGGAAGAGTGTACACCTGTGGTGAGTGTTACAGAGGGTGTAACGGGAGAGTGTGCGCAAGAAAGGTGTGTAACGGACGGGTGCATGGGGAAAGAGTGCGCTGTCGAGAGTAAGGGTGAGTGCGCGACCGAGAGTGGAGGTGAGAGTAGTGAGAGTGACACGGAGCGTGAGTTGGTTGTGACAGGTGAGCGAGGATGTACACCTGGAATGGAAGGATGCACACCTGGAATGGTAGAGCGTGTGTGGGAATGCACACTTGAGTTGGTCGTGAGGCACGTGGTTGGGTGTGCGAGTGAAAGCACACCTGTGATTGTCACAGAGGAGGTGACCGAGGAAGGGGCGCGAAGAGGTGTGTTGGTGAGGTGTGCGAACAACGAATGTGTGCCAAAGTGTTCGGTGGTCAGGTGTGTGACCAAGGCTGTGAGTGGAATGAGTGTACCGAGGTGTGTAAGGAAAGGTACGAGGAGCATGGGAACAGCTGGAGGTATGAGCAAGAAAGGGGTAGCGTATGCGTGTAAGCATGCAGGTGAAGCATCGACGGTAACCGGGTTAGCGGTTAGAGCGACTTATAGCCGAATCGGGCCCTCGGTGCGTGCCGGGCTTCGCGTGCCGCGAGAACCAGCGGGGATCCGAGCCACGGCGGGTTCGAAAGGACCGCCGTACGCGATCCACGCTGGGCCTCGCTTTGAACGGCCGCGTCCGTGCTCCACTAGGCGGAGCGGGCAGCCCGATAGGAAGGGTCGTCACGGCGACCACTTTTTGTTGAGGCATTCCGGCAGGTCGAGATCGGGCCATGGGGTGGCTCCGTGCCGAGATGGTGCGTGGGACCTCGGCCCGGGTAAACCTCCTTCCCTGCACCGAATGCGGGATGTATCCAGCCGCTGGCACCAAACAACCCGCATTCATGGCTTGGCTGTACGAAGCCGAGCTTTAGAAGTGAATTGGCGCACCGAGAGGCATTAGTAAGTAGACTGTAATGACGAGGATAGTGTTTTGGCCCCGAAATTAGAAAAACAAAATTTGATGATTGGCAAAGGATTGGCAGTAATGATTGGCAGATGATGAGTAGTGATTGGCAAATTTTTGATTTGTTGAAATTTGATGTGCAAAATTGGTAGTGGGAGATGCCCGATGTGGTGGGATGGCAACTCTGTCATCCCTCACAAAGGGGGGCAAAGGAGCACTAGCTTATGGGGTTGATGGCAGTGAGAACTAGCCCGGGTGGGTTAGGATATTGTGTGTAGGGATCTAGCGAAGATGACATTAGGTGACGTTAAGGTTAGTTAGTGACAAGGATACCTGTAGTGGGGACGCAGGTAGAGTAGAGTGGATGATAATGACGTGGGAGCGCAATAGTTTAAAGGGACGACTGGGAAGTGCAAGTTTCAGAGGGGAGTAGTTAGATGAGATGATGCCGTGTGTTTGAGGATTGAACAGGTGTGATTGCACAGGTGTGCAACTGAACAGGTGTATGGAGCAGTGTATGAGGGAGTAGTGGTGATTGCGTGTTGTGTTGACCAAATGGTCCAGGAAGAGGAGGAGGGTGCAGGTGGCACCAGGTGATTGCACAGGTGTGCAACAACAGGTGTATGTGGCTGTGTGGAATAAATGGTAGTGTGGAATATCTGGAGTATTGGAATGGATGGTTGTGGAGTGAGTATGGTGGAAGTTGTGGAGTGGAGTGGATGGTGCGAAGGTGTGAATGGGGGAAGAGTGGACCCCATCACGGATACCCGGGGCGGGTAGTGTAAGTGTTAGGTAGAGGGTACAGGTAAATTGTGGTTGGATATTGGCATCTGTGGTGCGGTTGGAAGAATGATGTTTGGATGGGTGCATTAGTGTTGTGGAAATGGCTGGGCGTGTAGCCGGTTAGTGTGTGTAGTTGGTTTGGGCACTCCACCACTGTGAGGATGTCGGCCAGGTGAGGCCGCAGGTGGGCTCTGGGAGCCGGTAGTTGTGGATGGGGCCCGAGGATCCGGAGGACGGACCCGGGTAGCCCAGTGCCAGAGGGCACCGAGTGGGGTGACAGAGCCAGGAGGGGCCTTCCCAAATTAGATAGGTTAGGTAAGGAGCAGGTAAGCTCGGGTGGCAACTACAGTGGTGGAGGTGTGCAGGTGGGTAGACCTGCTGGGAGAGCTACACGTCACAGCCCAGAAATTGTGTGAGGGCACCGGGAGATGAATCGGGGGAGTGAGACCCCAAATTGAGAAGCACCACAGTTTGGGCAATGGGAATTGGTTTTTAGAACCCATAGTGTAAGTTGGCCAATGGATTGGCAGGGAAAGACCCCGGGTAATGTAAAGTTGTTAAAGTCATTTAGGAAATAGTTAGGATTGATGACCCTGTCACACCATACGCAGCCACTTACCTGAGGTGGTGATGATGACTCCACACCTGTGTTCCTTTGTTCTGTGTTGCATGAAGGGAGAATTGCTGTGTGGATTTGTGAGACGCATCACGACGTGGATGAGACATTGGGGTGATTCCATCTCTCCCTCCTTAGGAGGGACTGATGATGAATTGGTGATGGCAAATTTTGATGTTGAGTTGGAGATGGCAAATTTTGATGAGAGTTGGAAATGGCAAATTTGATTGGTTAGGAGGGAGAGAAGACGAATTTGGTTTATGGGAGGAACGGGGAAGACAGTACGGACGTTTGTTGATTTGTAAAGTAGATGTTTATGGGTAGTGTTGTGTTTTGTGGATACCGTAAGGGGTAAGGGAGGGGCAATGTAGGTTACCTGGTGGGGGGGGGGGGCATACGGTAGGAACGTATCTGTCTCACCTGGTTCCCATGTGCCCCCAGTGTGCATTACCTTGCATTGCGTGCACTGTTGCGCCCTTACCACCTTACTCACTTGTCTTCTTTTGTCTCCCACCTTCGAGGATCTGGCTTTGGGGCGGAGAGAAGGGAGAGAGAGGTGCTGGCTCCGCAGTTGTGGGCCTGTACTTTCGCTGCTTGCTGCCTGGATCGATACACCATATGGACCGCAAATTTTGTGGCCGCCCACCATGGACCGCAGTTCTTTTGCGGGCAAGCACCACCCGTTGATGGACCTCTGGGTCAACGTGGCACCTATGCCATACAGGTGAACCACTTATAGTTGGCCCCCCTGACGGCCACAATTTAGAAATGGACGCGGTTGGCGCCTTTCTTTATTTTTAAAGAAGCCAGAAGGCCAAGTGCACTCCAGGAAGGCAAGACCAGCGGCAGAACATCGGCCGGCTGCGACACCACCGGTGACTATGAACACTTTATTGGTGCACCGGATGGTGCTGACTGTGTGTATGGGGTGGTGCTTTTGGTGCTTGGACGGGGTGCTCTGCACATTATTAAAGGCCGTAGGGCCACAGGGCACTCGTGGGTTGGTGTATCGATGCTGGCATGCGTGCTCTCTCTATGCATAACATCTGCATGTGTTCCTCAAAGAACAGGTCCTGGATCGTAGTGTAAATATCAGTCTTGTGTAAATAATGCTCCCTACCGGCTGTATGTTTAGTTTGAGGATGCTTTCCGCGATTCGGTTATCCTGTGGGTGTGTTTCTGTGAGGAGAAGGGTGCAACGTCGCAGGGGGACATATTTACTCACTTGTGAACATCTGTAAAACTGTCGCACTCAGGGTTGAGTTAATAGTAGAGGGAACTACATCTGAGTGCCACACTAAAGTAAGTAAAAATTTATCGGGTCGGGACGCCCCGAGGTAGAGAAGGGTGCAATGTTGCGGATATGAGATTGGCATCCATCCATATCCGCTTGTAAATATTCCCCTATTTCCTCCATACTTCCCAACTATCCCCAATCCCCCATTCCCTAGTCCCATTTCCTGTAAACAACACTCTGTAGACCCGACCTCCCCCTATTTCCCCCATTAAATGTCGCATCCAGGTCCACCGCATCTCACGTAGACAACTATAGGACATCTTGCTAGTTATTCTTAGTCTATGTCAGTTAAGGACTCGTTTCCATTAATTCTGACTCTTCGTTGCACCAGAATGTGATTGTATGGCACCGTTAGGAAGTTTAGGACCTCCCAATACCTCCCCGCAGCTCTTCCTCATGGTACAACAACAACAACAACAACAGCGGCGGCGGCATGGGGAGTGTGCGTCCTCACTCCGGCTTGGTTGGTAGGGGGTGTTGAAAGGGCACCAAGCCTTTCCAACGAGCCGCCATCGAGCATGTGCTCGACGGGGTTACCACGTAGGGGCTCGCTGTCAGCTCCTCGTCAAGGGCGGAGCCCGGTAACCCCCCGCACCCAATAGAAGCGGCGGACCGATCCCATCTGGGGCGGAGCCAACGAGCCGAGGGCGTGTCACTCCCCGCTGGGCATGCGCAGGAAGAGGGAGGTGACGTCAGATGCGCGCAGAGCTGAAGGAGAAAGGACGCACCCTCCGAGCACCGAGAGACCTCCCAAAGACTGAGCTGTATCCTGTCCCTGAGCCAAGGTGCACCTTGTGCTATCGACTGCCTGTCCTTCCCTGCCATCAATCCCTGTGTAAGTCAGTCTTGTTCCGTTTGTCTGTGGTCTGTCTGGGATAGATAAGATTGTGTTTAAGTGCCTATCTCTTCTGTGCTTTACCTCATTACCTTGTAATCTACCCCTTTTCTCCCCCAATAATTATATCCTCCTCCGGAGGTCTTGAGAACTGTACCCCTTGCGTCGTTTCCTCTTTCCCAGTCGTTGTGTCCTTTCCATCATTGATTTAGCGTAGCGCGATTTGGCCAACGTTCGAGTGGAACCGGGTGAGTTGGGGGTAATCGGGTAAACTGTGCGAACACGGCGGCCATTCCGCTCGGCCCATCATAAACATCTGAAGCCGTGTCCGTAACAATATATTAGGGTGGGCTTCAAAAAATCAAAATGCAGATTTTCTCCGGGACATGGTCTATTTCTGTTCCTTTTGGTGTCAAAGGAAACCACACCAAATTTGAATGGAATCCAATAATATTTAGGGGTGCCACATCAGTGATGAATTTTCCCCCATGCAAAAATAGGAATTCCCATTTTTTGGGCTGTATATACACAAAATAAATACATAATTATATATATATATTAAATATAATATTAAAAATAAATATATAGTAAATATACATTAAATAATAAATATACATAAATACACATTATACATTATATATATACAATATATTATACATACAGTTTTGAGACTTCCTATGATCACTATCTGGGCAATTTTCATGCATGTTTTGTACAGGTTCCCGGGGTCAGGGGTACGCTTTTTTAGTGTGTAATATGTAGGCCTAACTTATTGACTGTGGCTCTTTTGTAGAGAGTGACCCTGTGGAGTAAGAATTAACAGGATTTTACCCACATTCTTGCTTATTTTGCAGATATGGCATGTGCTAGTACCAGTGTTTCATTGAAAACTCGGGCTCAGGATAATGTGTATCTCATTGGGTCCACTTCTGGAGATGCCATCAAAGGTGCCAAGCTCCCGACTGTGCATCAATCTCTTGTCCTGTTTTTCCATCACCTGAAGAAGGAGAATCGCACTGCCCGGGAGAGTGCAACCCTCACCATTGAAGAGGTTGTGAAGTTCTGGGAAAAAGCTCACCTACCTACAACGACGAAGCAGCACTGCATCCATCGTTTGGAGAGGCTATATGAAGAATGGAGGAGCCTCCAAAAAGGTGCAAAGCGGGGTGGTGCGACCCAAGAGAAAAAGGAAGCATCCTTCAAGGCCTCCTTGGAGAAGACGTTTGATCTTAGGCATGCAGATTCGGAGGCCATAATCACCAACCCCGAGGACAGGAAGTTTCTTCACGATCAATTCTCAGAGAGGAAGGCTTCAATGGGATCTGTAGACACTGTGTTGGAAGCAAAAACGTTCTTGTGTGTTTGAAAGATCAGCAGCCACGAGATGATTATCGTGAACTCCTAGAACTGACTGTCATCTACATGGGAGGAATCCCACCTCGTGGAATCCGGATCATGGCTCCAGGAGCAATGCACAGAGCCAGATGGATGGCAAAAGCACTATATTCACTACAGGTGTTCATGTTTCGGTCAGAGTTCCACTTGACACTTCGAGAGGCGAGAGAACTCCGAGCCTTCAACATTTTTGTCTGCCTTGTGTATGTACAGGCTTGGTTTCGGGCTCCACAAGCTATTGAGGCTCCCCTGAATGACATTAACCTCTTCAAGAAGTTGGAAAAGTTTGAACAAATCAATCAGAAGATGGCTCAGGCAGCCTTGAAGGCACTTGGCCGCCACACGTGGTACATGAGCCCAGTACTAGTGGCATTTGCATTCTTTGACACCAGAATTGACAAAGAAAGCAAGATCAATATGATTGAAGCATTGAAAAATGACGGTGAAAACCCCTCTCCAAAGAGACCAGCTATCAAACGAGGAACCGCCCTGTCAATCGCTGGCCTCATAACAAAACACACCAAGCATTTCTTCAGCATCCTAGGGACCCCAACTGATTGGATGGATAAGGATCCTGGTTCATGGGAGCAAGAAACCAGCTTTCAGGAAGCAAAGAAAGCCGCCAGTGGCTTAGTCGTGGTGAACGACAGGGCAGAAAGGGGTGTCGCATTGATACAAGACTACAATAAGCTCCTTACAAAGGATGAAGAGCAAAAGCAAGCTCTGCTCCAAGTTGTTGCTGCTCACAGGAAGATGTACCCCGATGCCAAGAAGGCAACAGTGGTGAAACAGGCCCAGAAATAGGAGTTACATTTCTCATTATATTTGGGTTTTTTAAATATTATGTGATTATGGTGTCTCTTCATTTTATGAACTGAACATTTGGATTGTTATCATTGAATTTGAGTTTTCATAGCAATATAGTGCTATTTGTGCAGCTATTGTAACTTGTGTTTGCTAGAATACAAAGAAAGTGAGTGGAGGGTGGATTTTCATAAAACAAACTTCTGGTTTTGCTTTCGATCCATATATAGAAAAGTTTTGTAGACACCTTTAGTTTGAAGGCTGATGTGGCACCCCTAAATTAAATCAGATTGCTTTCATATTTGGTGTCTTTTCATTTTGGAACAAAAGGAACAACATAAAGCCATGTCCCAGTAAATATTTTTTTTAAATTATTTTGAGCACCACCCTAATATATATATATATATATATATATATATATATATCATGCAACTATATATATATATATGTACATTATATATATATATATATATATATATATATATATATATATATATATATATATATATATATATATATATATATATATATATATATATATACAGTGGAACCTTGACTTACGAGTGCCCCAACTTACGAGTTTTTCGAGTTACGAGCCGTCGCTCGGGCGGTTTATTGCTTTGAGATGCGAGCCGAGATCTGAGTTACGAGCTTTCGCCACCCGGTCACGTGGTTATCTTGCCGTGCAAGTACAGTATCTCTGTCGTATCGCGCTGCATTTTTGTTTTCGCATGTTGGTTATTTTGAGTTTACGCCACCAGGTGGGTTCTGGTCACGTGGTTATCTTGCCGTGCAAGTACAGTATCTCTGTCGTATAGCGCTGCATTTTTGTTTTCGCATGTTGGTTATTTTGAGTTTACGCCACCAGGTGGGTTCTGGTCACGTGGTTTTCTTGCCGTGCAAGTACAGTATCTCTGTCGTATAGCGCTGCATTTTTGTTTTCGCATGTTGGTTATTTTGAGTTTACGCCACCAGGTGGGTTCTGGTCACGTGGTTATCTTGCCGTGCAAGTACAGTATCTCTGTCGTATAGCGCTGCATTTTTGTTTTCGCATGTTGGTTATTTTGAGTTTACGCCACCAGGTGGGTTCTGGTCACGTGGTTATCTTGCCGTGCAAGTACAGTATCTCTGCCGTCAACTTGTTCAGAGTGCCGGCGATAGCTCGCCTTCTCTTTGTGGAAAACACGGTACTGAGAAGAAGAAGAGAATGATGTGCTTGGATATAAAACACGCAATCGTCGAAAAACATGAGCGAGGTGTGTGTGTTGTCGACTTGGTGAGGCGGATGTGAAGGCAGCTGAAGATTTTATTATAACTGAGAAGAAGAAGAGGATGATGTGCTTGGATATAAAACACGCAATCGTCGAAAAACATGAGCGAGGTGTGCGTGTTGTCGACTTGGTGAGGCGGATGTGAAGGCAGCTGAAGATTTTATTATAACTTTTGCCGAACTGATAGAAGCCGAACGATACATCCCCCAGCAAATCTTCAACTGTGACGAGACAGGGCTCTTCTGGAAAAAGATGCCGAGGAGGACGTATATAACGGCAGAGGAGAAGAGCATGCCAGGCCACAACTTGTTCAGAGTGCCGGCGATAGCTCGCCTTCTCTTTGTGGAAAACACGGTGAGATCCTTAACATCCAACAACTAATGGGACGCAAACGGGGCGCCCAGTTTAGCGGTACACACACTGATGAATCACCCTGCCTGTGATTCACCCATGACAGGTTATAGCTGGGTCGGGAATCAAACCCAGGCTGGACAGTTTAGACTTTAGAGTCAAGTGTGCGTACCTCCAGTCCAGGCCATCCTGCCAACTTGTATGCTGCATACAGGTGAAATATAAAGCGCGAGATATTTTTATATATACTGTATATTTTTTTAAAAATTGGTGTGGTTTTTGGCGGGCTGGAACGGATTAATAGCATTTCAATGCATTTTAATGGGGAAATTTGATTTGAGAAACGAGCAATTTGAGTTACGAGCTCGGTCACAGAACGAATTAAACTCGTAAGTCAAGGTTCCACTGTATATATATATATATATATATATATATATATATATATATATATATATATATATATATATATATATATATATATATATATCAGTCACTATGCGACCTTCATATCATCAGTGGAGAACCGCCAGCAAGGTGTCCCATACAGCTGCTGCTGCACCTTGCTGGGAGCGATACGCACCGCCTGCCACGCGGTGACGTTATCTCTGGTATCCACTCATCATATGGAGTCGACCTGGTTGCGGTTGGGAGTTACTAATAATGGTATCTGTAATCTGGTTCTCCAACCTAATGAGCGGACAACATGACGTCATCGCCATGCACGTCCGCCTTGCCTGCAAAGTTCCAGAGGAACCATCTAGCAGTGCGTCATTACGGATTATAAATACAGATACTGTCACAAGTGCATGCAAAACTCACAGTTACCGACCTGGTTTCGCCCTTGTTGGGGCTTCATCAGGGCAACGCAGTGAGGCTTTCCATACACTTGTAACTCTGTGACCCTTTCGGTTTTTATATCAGTCACTATGCGACCTTCATATCATCAGTGGAGAACCGCCAGCAAGGTGTCCCATACAGCTGCTGCTGCACCTGCTGCACCAACAATATATACAGTCAAGGCGGACGTGCATGGCGATGACGTCATGTTGTCCGCTCATTAGGTTGGAGAACCAGATTACAGATACCATTATATATACTAGGGCATGCCCGTACTATATCTATATATCTAAAATTATATCCCCCCCTCTATTTACATGAAATGGTTTGGTCCAAAGCGAACGGCTTGCGAGTGGTGACAATCCCCCCCCTCTATTTACATGCAATGGTTCGGTCCAAAGCGAACGGCTTCCGGAGTTTGGTAAAGAAATCGCCATCGCGTACACAAACGCGCAGGAAAGCGAATGAATCGCAAATTCGTTTTTATTAGTTGTAAAACATAGTTTAACGCCAACATAGTTTGCAAACGTGAAATAAATGAATACGCTCTCAAATGTGCCATCCGAGGCAGAGTGTGTCCGCCACGTTCGGCACACGCGATCGTTCGCTGCTCTCTGATTGGTTGAATCGTTTTTTGGACATAGCTCGGTAAGTAATTGTCCGATTAATATGAAACCTTGAAAAGGCACATCCTCGGGTCCCCAGCAATATACCTGGCAAGTTTCAAGTATATCGGACCGGTAGTTGTCGAGAAACAGCGGTCACAGACAAACAAACAAACGTACAGACGTACAGACAGACAGACAGAGATTACTGGAATTATAGATAGATATATATATATATATATATATATATATATATATATATATACATATATATACATATTTATATACATATTTATATATATATATATATATATATATATATATATATATATATATATATATATATATATATATATATATATATATATATATACATGGGGTTGGCCTTATTCGGGCACAGTGGTCCCCTTTTTGAAGCAATGTTTTATGGCCGGATGCCCTTCCTGCCACCAACCCTGTTAGTCGCCTTTTGCGAAACACAGGGAATTACCAGTGTACTGGTACTCAATTTGCCGACCTCGGAAGAATGACAGGCTGAGTCAACCCCCCCTGGCGTTAATTCAGCGATCGACCAGGATTCGAACCCAGGAGCCTCGGATCCCAAACCAGCAACCTACCCACTAAGCCAACACCAGGCTTGACATGGATATGTATATGTATAATGTGTATGCATATATAGACAGTGTATATACATGTATATATATATATATAATTATATATGTATATATATATATGTATATATATATATATATATATATATATATATATGTGTATATGTATATATATGTATATATATGTATATATATATATGTATATATATGTATAAATATATACAGTGTATATATACAGTGCAGTGTATGTATTGTTACATATTTATGTGAATGTATGTGAATTACCATTCAGGTCTTTGCTTATCCGTGTGTAGTATATTAAGTTGTTGTAGTTGTAGTTGTTGTGTAGTTGTTGTGGTTGGAGGGTCAGGAGCCCTTCTGAAACAGTGGCCGGAAACGGAAGTGACCGGAAACGGAAGAAGAAAAGACACGAGGAAGAAAAGGGACGATTATTATTCTTCCTCGCCCCGCTCCGACGAAAGGTGGGGTCGACCTTGCGCTGCGTGGAAAAGCGGCGTTCCGCAGCCGGTCTGGCGAGAGGAGTTACCGGGACGGATACCTGCCCGGTGGACGTCAAACTGTCGTGTGGCCGTGCACCGACCCAGCGTTTTGGCGCCGTTCGCGACACCGTCAAAACAGACGCGTACGGGTCGCCCGTTGGGGGCCTAACACGCCTTGCAAGCGGCGTGGGGTTTAGCTTGCTTTCCCGTACCCGCTTCGCGTGGCCACGAGGGGCTGCAGCCGGGGTGCCTGGTAGCGGTACGATACCTGCCCGGTGGAAACACGTCCACCCGGGGTTCGTTCAACCGCCCGAGTGCGGCTACGCCGACCATCATCTTGGTCGGGAGGGGCCCAGAGACATTGTGCGGGACCGAGACCAAAAGGGGGTTGTGAGTACTCACCGGGACACACATATATAAGATGGCCATCTTAATCATAGGGAATTGATTGTGGATTAAGAATTGTTGATGGCTGTGTATTGTTGATTGCTCGGGGAAAATCTCCGTGGTTGTGTCATTGAAATTGTATGGTATCATTACCATTGGAAATATATCCTTGAACATCAGTTGTCTCTTGGGTGAACTTCATATGGATTGCGTGGCGAAAGCGCATATATAATACAGCTTTCTGGCGAAGTTCCTCTCCCGGTCCGGGGGTCACCGAGACCAGGTATTCACCGGGGGGACCACGTAACAGAATTGGGGGCTCGTCCAAATTACGATTTGCGGTTTCGCAATTGGGTCTACGTCCGGGATCTAAAATTGTATAACATAATAAAATAATAATATTTTATTAATTAAAATTTATTAATTAATTATTAATTGGTAAATTTTTTTGAGAAATTGGGGTAAAGTCTTGGGTGAAGGTTAACAGGTGTTAACGATAGACACCATGGCGTTTGTGGCACAGAACTTTGGGGTAACCCCGAGTGAGGCACAGTTCCGAGCGTTGCTAAAGTCGGACCTCTTGAAATTGGCCAAACATTTTAACTTGGAGGTCCGAACTAATTTGAGGAAGGCAGAGTTGCAGGCCACGGTGATACAATCTATGGTGGGATTAGGAACATGGGACGAGTTAGCCTGGGAGTGGCTACCCGAAGAACCAGAAGACGTTGAGCTCCGGAAACTGGAGTTGCAATTACGGAGCCAGGAACGGATCAAAGAAGAAGAAAGGAAAGCAGAAGAGAGGAGAGAAGAGAAACAAGCAGAGGAAAGGAGAGTGGAACGAGAACTCCAGGAAAGGTTAAAAGAAGAAGAAAGGAAAGCAGAAGAGAGGAGAGAAGAGAAACAAGCAGAAGAAGAAAGGAGAGGGGAACGAGAACTCCAGGAAAGGTTAGAAAGGATGAAAACAAGGGAACTCGAAGCAGAGGAGAGAAAAGCGGAAAGGAAATTAAAGGAACGTGACATGGAGCTTCAGCAAGAAATTAAATTCAAGGAGCTGGAGTTAATGAGAGAACGGGGAGAGGCACCACCCTTGCTGACGGGGTCGACACCTTACCAGAAAACCTGGGATGTGGGCAGACATGTGAGGCTGGTTCCACCGTTCAGTGAAAAGGAAGTCGCGAGATTTTTTCCACACTTTGAGAAAGTGGCTCGACAATTAAACTGGCCGGAGGAGGCCTGGACCATACTCGTGCAAAGTGTGCTGGTGGGAAAAGCTCAAGAGATTTATTCGGCGCTACCAATGGACCAATGTGCAGATTATGAGGTACTGAAGAAGCACATCCTCAAAGCCTATGAGTTGGTTCCGGAAGCTTACAGGCAAAACTTCAGGAATGCCAGGAAGAGGGAGAGTGAGACCCATGTGGAGTTTGCCAGAGTGAAAGAAAACATGTTTGATCGGTGGTGTGAGTCAAAAGGAGTCGGGAAAGACTTCGAAACATTGCGTGACTTGATCCTGGTGGAGGAATTTCAGCAGTGTGTCCACGAGGACATCAAAGTGTACCTGCAGGAAAAGAAAGTACCAAAGTTGTGGGACGCAGCCCCCATGGCAGATGATTATGCCTTAACCCACCGAATAGGGGTCCACGAACCTAACTCCTCGCCTAGATCTCCGCAGGGGAGGTGGGGAACAGCAGGTGCGGAGAACGACAATACATGGCGGCGACCTCGAGATGATTATGGGGACAACTATGATACCCCAACTGTTAGAAATCAGAGGGCTACGGACCCAAGACAAACTTATTTTTCGGGGGGCTCAAGGCCGACCCCGAGGTTCTCCCCCGGGCCTACTTGTGCTTTTTGCCATAAAACTGGACACTTGATGTCCCAATGTTACCTCCGGAAAAGGGAAGACCCAGAGCGGAGTCCGACTATTACGACTCCAAATGCAATGGCCATTGTGAGAAATCGCCATCAAGAGGGTTACCAACCATTTATTTCAGAGGGGTTTGTGTCACGGGATGGAGCCTCGACTAACCGGAAACCGGTTAGGATATTGAGGGACACAGGGGCACATCAATCTTTAATGCTTGAAGGCATTTTGCCATGGTCCGAGGAGACGGCAACGGGGGATAGTGTTCGTTTACAGGGGATCGGGGGCGGTGTTAGTGCTCCCCTTCATGTCATCCATTTGGAGTCCGATTTGGTGTCAGGACCGGTCACCGTCGGTTTACAAGCCACGCTTCCTGTAGAGGGTGTATCTGTGGTTATCGGGAATGATTTGGCCGGGGGTCAAGTTTATGGTAACCTGAGGGTTGGTAAAGAGCCCAGCAGGGAAAATAACACCACACCAGCTCAGGATGGCGACAAAAGTGCCAAGTTATTTGTAGGGGGACTGAACTTCAAAACAGAGGAAGAAGTTCTGACCTCTGTCTTCAACAGATATGGGCCGCTGGTGGAAGTGCGGTTGGTAAGAGACTGGGAAACGCAACAGTCAAGAGGGTTCGGCTTTGTCACGTTTGCAAGCACAGAAGACGCCAGAGAGGCAGAGAAGAATTGGAATGGCAAGGATTTGGAGGGTCGGACCATAACAGTAGGGAAGGCATTTCGTAGGCGTCGAGAAGTCTACAGGAGAGGACAACTGGGCGGTAGTGTTGGTGGTGGCCGCAATCAATATTATTATGGAGGCTCCCTGAGTTACGGCAGCTCCCGAAGGAAGGATTGTCCAAGTAGTGGCCGAGAAGGAGACCGTTATTCATGGGACTACAGGGACAAGCGGTCCCACCATAATTATTAGGGAAGTTCTGAGAAGTTGAAGCACTGAAGGCGGCGGAGCCGCCGAGCCAAGATTCCGACACGGATTAACCGTGAACGCCGTTCCTAAAGGCGTCCATGTAGTGAACTTTCATGCACGGACTAACCGTGAACTCCCGTTCCTCAAGGCGCCCCTGTAGAGAACTTTCCTGCACGGACTAACCGTGAACTTCACGTTCCTAAAGGCATCTATGTAGTGAATACTCGGCTTGGCCTCCCGAAAAAAGTGCTATCGAGTTGCTTAACTTTGGATCTTTGATCAACCCCTTAACCTTCATTCACAAGAAACTGACGGTCAAAGTCAGAGGGTCATGAGATGGAGTTTGATTTAGCAGGGACAATGTCGTTGCTGGTGCTTAGTCCAGAGGGAGTAATCTGGAGGAGTTGTGGGGAAATTTTGGTTGCTTTATTTTTAAGTGATAACTGTGCCCGGGGGGAACTGATAATGTGGGGGGGTTGAGTTATCTGGTTTGTTTCTCCAAATTGGCCGGCAAAGAAAGTTTTCGCTGGGTTCAAACTTTCTTTCTTGAAGGGGGGGAGTGTTACATATTTATGTGAATGTATGTGAATTACCATTCAGGTCTTTGCTTATCCGTGTGTAGTATATTAAGTTGTTGTAGTTGTAGTTGTTGTGTAGTTGTTGTGGTTGGAGGGTCAGGAGCCCTTCTGAAACAGTGGCCGGAAACGGAAGTGACCGGAAACGGAAGAAGAAAAGACACGAGGAAGAAAAGGGACGATTATTATTCTTCCTCGCCCCGCTCCGACGAAAGGTGGGGTCGACCTTGCGCTGCGTGGAAAAGCGGCGTTCCGCAGCCGGTCTGGCGAGAGGAGTTACCGGGACGGATACCTGCCCGGTGGACGTCAAACTGTCGTGTGGCCGTGCACCGACCCAGCGTTTTGGCGCCGTTCGCGACACCGTCAAAACAGACGCGTACGGGTCGCCCGTTGGGGGCCTAACACGCCTTGCAAGCGGCGTGGGGTTTGGCTTGCTTTCCCGTACCCGCTTCGCGTGGCCACGAGGGGCTGCAGCCGGGGTGCCTGGTAGCGGTACGATACCTGCCCGGTGGAAACACGTCCACCCGGGGTTCGTTCAACCGCCCGAGTGCGGCTACGCCGACCATCATCTTGGTCGGGAGGGGCCCAGAGACATTGTGCGGGACCGAGACCAAAAGGGGGTTGTGAGTACTCACCGGGACACACATATATAAGATGGCCATCTTAATCATAGGGAATTGATTGTGGATTAAGAATTGTTGATGGCTGTGTATTGTTGATTGCTCGGGGAAAATCTCCGTGGTTGTGTCATTGAAATTGTATGGTATCATTACCATTGGAAATATATCCTTGAACATCAGTTGTCTCTTGGGTGAACTTCATATGGATTGCGTGGCGAAAGCGCATATATAATACAGCTTTCTGGCGAAGTTCCTCTCCCGGTCCGGGGGTCACCGAGACCAGGTATTCACCGGGGGGACCACGTAACAGTATATATATACAGTCATGTGAAAAAGTAAGTACACCACATGTAAAGTTTTGACTTTTTCAACATATTTCAACATACAGCTATTTGATCTTCATTTCAACAATATTGATAGATAAAGGTGATATAATATAACAAATATCATGAAACATTTACATTTTGTAGTCCATTGTATAATTTAAATAAACATAAATGCAAATTTCGCATGTGGAAAAAGTAAGTGCACCCTTGGCTCTAATAGGTGGTATTGCCCCCCTTGGTAGAAACAACCTCAAGTAGGCGTTTCTTATAACTGTCTACCAGTCTCTCACATCGACTGGGAGAAATTTTTGCCCACTCCTCCATGCAGAATTCTTTCAGCTGTGCGATGATTAAGGGGTTTCTTGCATGCACAGCTCGTTTCAAATCCCCCCACAACATCTCGATGGGATTTAGCTCCGGGCTTTGACTTGACCATTCCAGAACCCTCCATTTCTTTCTTTTCAGCCATTCCTTGGGTGGATTTACTGGTACGTTTAGGGTCATTGTCATGTTGCAAGATCCACCTTCAGTTGAGCTTCAACTTTCCGACAGATGGCCTCACATTATCCTCAAGCACCCTCTGGTACAATGAAGAATTAATAGTGGATTATATGAGGGTGAGCTGCCCAGGCCCTGATGCAGCAAAGCTGCCCCAAACCATAATATTTCCACCACCATGCTTTACAGTTGGTATCAGGTTCTTGTGGTTAATTGCTGTCTTTGGTTTTCGCCAAACATGTCTTCTGGTACTGTGGCCAAATAGCTCTACCTATGACTCATCTGTCCAGAGCACTTTGTTCCAGAAGTGCTGGTCTTTGCCGAGGTGTTCATTGGCAAACATTAGTCTTGCCCTGATGTTCTTTCTGGATAGCAAAGGTTTCCTCCTGGCACACCTCCCATGTAGATCAAATTTGTGCAGCCTCTTTCTCATGGTAGACTCGTGCACTTTGACATCAACAGTGGCAAGAGCTACCTGTAGGTCCCGTGATGACATTCTGGGGTTCTTAGAGACTTCTTTCAGCATCTGCGGTCTGCTCTCGGGCTGAACTTGCTGGGGCGGCCTGGCCTGAACAAGTTGGCAGTTGATTGGAATCTTCTCCACTTATAGATGATCTTCCGGACAGTCGAATGATCGATTTCAAATTGTTTGGAGATCTTTTTAAATCCCTTCCCAGACTCGTAGGCATCTTTTACCTTCTTCCTGAAGGCCTCAGAGAGCTCTTTTGATCGAGGCATGGTGACGCCGCACACTTCAACAACAAAGAGCAAACCAAACTAAATGTCTGAGGTTTAAATAAGACAGGTTCTTCCAAGATCCTCTCTGATGATGTTCTAATCATTTGCACCTGAGCTGGTGCACCTGATTCTAATTTTAGGTATTTGAAGTCGTGATAATTTGTAGGGGTGTACTTACTTTTTCCACATGCGAAATTTGCATTTATGTTTATTTAAATTATACAATGGACTACAAAATGTAAATATAATATATGGAATGATCGTTTTAAGGCCATGTTCCTCGCTAGAGCGGGGGTTAGCCTTGCGGGCCCCATGACAATCATGGTTCCCTGTTTGAGGCAATGTTTTTATGGCCGGATGCCCTTCCTGACGCCAACCCTTGGTCACGCTCTTATAATGCACAGGGATACGGTGTACCTAGTCTAAATCGGGGTACATACCGGGATCATTCATCCCAGCAAGCTGGTACTCAATTTGCCGACCTCGGAAGGATGACAGGCTGAGTCAACCCCCCTGGTGTTAATTCAGCGATCGACCGGGATTCGAACCCCGGATCCTAGGATCCCAAGCCGGCACCCTAACCGCTAAGCCAACACCAGGACAACAAAATGTAAATGTTTCATGATATTTGTTATATTATATCACCTTTATCTATCAATATTGTTGAAATGAAGATCAAATAGCTGTATGTTGAAATATGTTGAAAAAGTCAAAACTTTACATGGGGTGTACTTACTTTTTCACGTGACTATATGTATAATGTATATGTATATACATATAAACACACACGGACTTTCAAGACAAATGGCTTCTGCAAATTTGTCAACAAGATATAATAAGCCAAGATCACTTTGGTGAGGATCTTTGGTGATCTTTGGTCATAGCAGCAACA
Organism: Myxine glutinosa; assembly: GCF_964187855.1. Lineage (NCBI taxonomy): Eukaryota > Metazoa > Chordata > Myxini > Myxiniformes > Myxinidae > Myxine > Myxine glutinosa. The sequence goes on along the minus strand of NC_136264.1, from coordinate 42,123,118 downwards.
TCCCACGATGGTTGTCACAGTTGGTTTGGTTGCCCTTTTGATGTAGTGGTGACTGATGTCAGCATTTTGTAAGTCTTGAGGACGTGTTCCCTGACTCCAGCAATGGGGAAAGAGACGACTAAGCCTGCAGGCAAATGGAGACTCACCATGTTTGAAGATTTCTGCAGGCAGACTATCTGGGCCAGAAGCTTTTCCATTTGGCAGTTTCTTGATGGCATTCATGATTTTACCATTCATTGGAGGGTTAGCAAGCTCAGGGATTTCAGGTTGGTGTTCCATGTCATTTAGAACTTCCTGGGAGACAGCAGATGGCTTATTCAGAACAACTTGGTGGTGCTGTTCCCAGCAGGCCAAGACGTCACCATTGTCTGTAAGGAGAGTCGGATCATCCTCAGATGACAGTGGTGCAACGTTAGTCATCCGAGGTCCAAAACATATTTTAGACCATCAGACATGCTCATGTCGTGTCAGATAGCAGCTTCCTGAAGGTCCTTGACATTCTCACTCCACCATGTGTCTTCCATGGCGCTGAGAGCAGATCTTGAGTGTACGTGATTAAAATTTGAGCTCTTTGTAGAGCTGTCCTTGTCAGAGAGCCACGGCCTATGTTTCGCATGCATGTTTTCCAGTAGGTTATGGATGACTGGTTTATTGTCGTCAAACCAATCCTTGTTCTCTGCTGTTGGTAACCATAAATTTCAGCCAAAGTTTAAAACACATTATCATAGTTTCTATTCATTTTATCATCTAAGATCAGTGAGAGAAAGTTTGATGGAGAACCATCTTTAAGTTTAATGGTGCTTTTACAACATAGCTCCTTCAGATACACGAGAGTCCTTCAACTTTGTAACATTGAGCTTCTTAAGTGGAAGTTTCCCTTCATGGCATTGCAGTTTCTGCACAGTTCGTTGGAGTTTAATCTTCAGAAGACGATGATTAGTTAGGTTGAGTGCAGATGCACCAATTATGATCAGTGTGTATTTCACATCATGGAAGTCTTGTTGACGAGCTATAACAAAAGCGATGAGCTTTTGTTATTGACACAGTGGTGCGCGTCTTGGTCGTCGCTGTTGCTGACGACTTGCCAACAAGCGATGAAACCGGTCCGGCGGGTGATGGGGGCGTGTGGCCTCGAGGTTCTCAAGCATGTAAAAAGGTGGAGACGAACCTCGAGCTCTCAACGCCATAAAACGCCGATGCTGGCCTTTTTTTCCACCAACAAGACAACCTCCTTTTCATTATCATACTTTCATAACGTCTTATCACACTAACAACAATGGAGCCACACAAAGGGAAGCGGCTGCTGTTTTAATTGCCCTGACATTTTAATGGTTTTCCACCAAACCCACAGCTCACTGCCAAGTTCCATCTGTCAAGCAATTAGTAAGGCACTTCGACGCAGCACATCCCAGCTGTTTTAACCGTCACAGTGCCCTGCAGAACCAGAACATTGCTGCGGAAAAAGAACACTCCATGGGCTTGCGATGGAGCATTTTTATATCATGGGGATAAAGAGTGTGTTAACTCGTACATCAAGAAAAGCGATCAAGGAGCAGAAATGTTGACTGAATGATAATATCTGTAAAATATGCACAGAACACAAGTAAGCGAACTTCAGGTGCAAAGGAAATGAGGATGAAGGAAGGACAGAAGAAGAGGAAAATGACAAAAGGAAAAATGTGGGGAACCTTGGAAATGTGAAAATATAAAGGAAAACAAAACAAACATGGAACCATTTCAACAACAAAATCTGATGAAAGTAGCAAAAGAGGAACTACCATGACAACTGATACTACTTTTTCCTTTCATGGTCCCAATTATTTATGGCCAAAGTCTTTCACGAGCTGGCTGGACAGGCCTGATGCTAGACTCGGGATCACTTCTTTGGGAAGAATTTCTAATATGCTCAGGATGACGACGATAACCGCCGACTCTTTGCTGAAAACCCCGTGTGATCTAACATCCACCAACGGATGATAGTAGCAGACAGGACACCCGGCTGAATATTCATCCCAAGGATGGCGCACCTTGTGCTGCAACACCCTGCCTGCAAAGCGCCAATCTGGCAGTTTATAGTCGGGTCGGGAATCAAACATGGGCTAGACAGCTCAAATGCAAGTGCGCAACATCTCTGTGCAATTGCGTCCAATTTGACACAACAAGAAGAACCACCTTTAGAGGCCGTTTTTCCCTGCAGAGCAGGGGTTGGCCTTTTTTGGGCACCGTGGTCCCCTTTTTTTGAAACAATGTTTTACAGCCGGATGCTCTTCCTGCCACCAACCCTGTTAGTCGCCTCTTGCGACACACAGAGAATTACCAGTGAACTGGTAGTCAATTTGCCGACCTCGAAAGGATGACAGGCTGAGTCAACCCCCCTGGTGTTAATTCAGAGATCAACGGGGATTCAAACCCACGACCCTAGGATCCCAAGCCGGCACCCTAAACGCTAAGCCAACACCAGGCTTTGACACAAGAGAGGAAAGGAAAACGTGTTTACTTCCAAACATTAGGTCATGAGGACGCTTTGCTTCTCAAAGACAAACATCATAAGAATGCAGCAATGCTCAGTTAACCAGGCCACAGTGCGGCAAGACGAGCAACACAAAACAGAGAAATGAAATCTTTGCACAAGCACAGCATGAGGGTTTAGGTTCCTATCAGCAGCAGCCCATCAGAAACTGCCGATTGCATCGAGCTCAAATTTCTGCCAAGAGCAAGCAGCAAGTCCCACCGCTCCAACGGTCGGTTGGGAATTTATCACCGATGTACACCCAGTGCCGATGGAAGCCAATCTACTCTGGCCAAACCAGCCGAGCGGGCCTGCCTAGTTGTCAACCCACTGTGCTGTCAAACCTTTTCTTTATTTCCACCAACGCAATGGAGTTTGCTTGTTCTCAAGTATCTCGGCTAAATGAATCTTTCACTGTGGACGGCAAAGCCACCTGCTTTGAAAGAAACACTAGGTGCTTCATCCTGGTTCCTTGCTTTCGATCTGTCGGATGTGAGTTTTTTGCGAGTGGCCTTTTGAATATCGAGGTTGTCCCTTGAAATCACGGTCCTCGTAATTCGGTCATTGGTTCTGAATCTGCACCGTGCTAAAAAGCAAGGGTTTAGATTCAAACTGTTCAAGAATCACAACGAGGCTATGGACCTGTGAGCAACTTGAACTTGGCAGAAATTTATGTGGTCTCACGTTGATTTAAAAACCTGCCACAACCTAAGGAGGAAGGTCAACAACCTTCAAAATGTACGGAGAAGGGTCGTCGGCAGCACCCCGTAGACTTGGTTTGACCATCGTTTACAGCGACATGTAGTTCATATGGCACAGCCTTGTGTCTACAGGCTTGTGGAATCTTCCCAGATAACAATGGCTCCAGGGTGTGAGGTGGAGGGGGCCGCTTTGGGTTGCACCCAAGTTTCGTACTGGCCGTGAACATTCAAGCTTGGATCATTTCTTGCACTCCCAATACCTCCTCACAGAATGGAATCTTCACATCTCACCCTCCGGCAATCCAGCAACTTTTCATCCAGGATTTAAGGACTACACTATCATCAACCAAAGGTCTCAGCAACCCCATATCTGCTCCACGAGGGCTCAGCGACCCCATATCACAAGCATCAAAATTCAAGGACGCCGTACTGATCACACAATGGATCAACTCGGTAACATCCCCTCTTCCACCCATTGGGCTCACACATTTCGGCCTGGATAATGATAACTGCACCAGTGTCAAAAATGTCGAACAGGGGTCAAAACACAACTAGCCAATCAGCATTGCTTGTGCCAATGTATTTTGAGGGCCTTCTACACATTGCATACTCCAAAATGGCAGCGTTTTGACTTTTCCTACCCCCTCTGTATGACCAATGCTTCCCTCAGCTAACTTTACAATTATCTCCTCCCAACCTCGAGTCTCCCCACTCTGTATGATCCCCCCTCCTCCAGCCTCACACATTTTTTTTTGTCCTCCATTCTCTTCCCTATCCTCCTCTTCCTTTTCTCACAGTCGCAAAGGCCTTGGAATCTGTTTTCACTGTTTATTTTAGAGAGAGAATGAGGTTGAAGGAATAATTAAAAGACAGAGAGTGGAAGGCAAATCACAACAATGATGCAAGAAGCAAATGGGCCAAAAGTTGGTATAAGATGCCAAAGTGAATGGTCTCAAGAATTATGAAGCCATTGCAAAGTTAGCGACCAACAATATGTCTTAACGGAGATGTTAAGTTCCAGGGAAGATGTTAAGCTGACAGTCCCATCTCCAACTAGAACGGCACGTGGTAGAGAGCAAACGTCCGCCAGGCTGAACAGTTTATGTTTTGTATCCCACTGATAGGCCGGATCTGAATTCGGACCCGAACCAAAATAGAATCGGCTCGTTCTCGTCACCGAACCAACTCGTCCACCAAATTTAGTCATAACTCGTCCAGAACTTTCTTAAATATCATGTTACATATCGCTTTTCGCCTAATCTCTCAATGGTGAAGAATCACTTGGAAATTAAATAATTCTCATATCCGAATCCATATTCAGATCTTCACCAAAATCTAATCAATTGGTTCTTGTCACACACACAACCTCTCCACCAGGTTTCATCCAAATCCGTCCATAACTTTTTGAGATATCCTGCTATGTATCGTTTTTGGCCCCGTCTCCCAATGGTGAAGAATCGGTTCAAAAATTCTAGTAGCCGGATCCGAATCCGGATCTTCACCAAAATCTAATCATTTCGTCCTTGTCACATGTGCTACATCTCCACCAAATTTCGTCCGAATCCATCCACAACGTTTTGAGATATCTTGTTCACAGACAGACAGACAGACAAAGACAAACAGACAGGGGTGAAAACATAACTTCCGTCCACCTTCGGTGACGAGGTAACAACACACTGGCTGTTTGGGCCATGGCATGTCTGCAAGCTGGAAAAGGCCTGGCCAAGCACAGGTGGGTTCACTGTAGCCATGCTGGTGCTAACAGGCCCAGCATGCTGATGGACACGAGGCGGGTGGCGACATGGCGCAGCTGCGTTCCCATCGAGCCGAAGCAATGCCTCGACAAGATTGCGAGCGGAAAGACAGCAGCTGCCTGGAGCTCGCACCTTTACGCCGAAACCTCTGCCGATTATTCCCCATTCTCAAGGGCCAACAGTCATTTAGATAGACATTAGCCAGCATTGGTCCGACTATACATCCACCTTGGTGGCCAGGCCACCGACCTAGTCAAGCTGGTAAGGCTGTGGAAGTCAATCCAAAGGGCCCCAGTGGACCAGAGAAAACTTTGAAGAAGTTGGGAGACGGGGAAGTCAGTCAGCTTTACTTTCCACTTGTAAATATTTAAAAGAGCTGAAAAGAGTGCCCAAAAGGCCCAGCATGTGAAACAAAGTATTAAACTAAATGGTGGAATCCCTCTAAATGAACAGAGATTTCACTCCATTCAAACATCAATCAGACTAAACACTTTTTTTTTTGTCACGGGCATTTCACAACAATCGCTTTAGGCTTCAAATTATATTACTCCGCCATCTCAAAGTTCATTCCCAAAGCCTAAATTGCTTGCTCAGCAATTTATAACTTTCAGAATCTTGGGTGGGGGGAGCAACAATCGTACAGAAATCTAGGCTGACGGAGGAGAGAAACGACACAGGGAGGATAGCAAATTCACAGATTAATGGAGGATCAAAGTGGAACAGGGAGAGGAAGAGGTCGTACATGAGTGGATGAGTGGATGAGTGGATGAGTGGCAGAACGGAAAGTCATTTTGATCTCAGTTTTGTTTGTGGTTGTTATGTGCACTTTCAGAGGCGGAATGCATAGTCGAGCTGAGTTATATTGCATTTGTACACCTCGTTATAGCAACCCTCGACCTGATCAGTTGTAAAATGGTGCTGAACCATGCAAGCAATATCAATGATCCATCTTTATTTGCACGAACAGCTGATAACCTGGCAAACACATAAACCCGTGACATTGAATTTGTTTATGCTGTGAGTTACAAAAAGCCAGCTGCCTCTCACCAAAGGTTAAAATACAGCCAGGTGGCACCCACATCCTGTCGGAGCTCAAAGCCGAAGGTGAACTCGGCAATGCCCGTCAGCTGTCCTTCGCATCATCTCACCTTGCTGCAAAACCTACAGCTCAAAGAGCGTGGTACAACAGCAAAGGCCAAAGGGAATGTTCAGGGTCGCAACAGTCCTGGAATATCGCAGGATAAGCAAGGTGTCCTCAAGGATATGCCAATTTCTCGAGAATGAGTTTTAATTGGTTTTCATCTCTCTATAATGCAAGCAATCTCTGTATGTCTGTGTGTATGTCTGTGTGTATGTCTGTGACCGCTGTTTCTCAACAACCACTGGTCCGATCGAAGTGAAACTTGCCAGGTATATTGCTGGGGACCTGAGGATGTGCCTTTTCAAGGTTTGCTATTAATCAGACAAGTGGTTACCAAGTTATGGCCATTTAATTTAGCAAACACATACGTTTTGTACGTGAACGAAGGAACAGCGAAGGACGAGAGCGAAGGAACGGCAAAGGACGAGAGCGAAGACCGAAGGAACGATGAAAGTTTTAATTTTTTTTTTGCACGTATGGTCAAGCTACAGCAAAGGAACCGCGTGTGTGTTTGTTGTTCTCTTCTCTTTGTGCTTTTCCTTGCGATGAAATTGCAAAATGGCAAAATATGTTGGCGCTAATTGAAGAATTGGCCATCTATATAATAATAGCGTAAGGACTCGACTTTGTTATCCCTTTTACGCCGCACCCAGTGACCCGATGCCCACGGCACGAATGGATTTACGATCTCCGAACCTCGCTCTTTGTTTATCACGTACAGCCATACTCGAAAAATTTGAATTAGCCGACGTTGGGGCCCAAAAGCATCCCATTAACTGCCGATACGACGCCATCTTACGACGCCATCGTATTGGCGTCTGCTGGGCGAAGGCGAAGCAAGCCGTCCGCTGATTGGACAGGCGAAGGCGAAAGCAAGCCGTCCACTGAGTGGACAATCCAGAGCATGCATTTGTGCCGGTGTCGGCGATCGTTGTTCATATACACACTCTTCATTCTCATCTTTCTTCCTAACTCTTACTCGGACAAGCAAATCCCCTATGCCATCCATAATGGTACACTCTATCCATACACCACATCCTCCCTTCCGTGGATGTTCCACGGGTTTCGGCTAGTTAAAACTAATTTGCGATTAATCGTAACTGCGATATGCGAACTTCCGGACAGTGAGGCCTTATTTTTGGTACGTACGTCAACGTACGTATGTCCTTGTACTTACCTCCCCACACGTACGGGCACGCACTAGTATTTCATAATACTTGAACTCAAATGCACAATATACTCCACATATGGGATTTGCGACGGGAAAGGGAAGTCCCCAAAATCATTGGTTACCCCTATAATCAACACAATAACCTGAGATACCATAAAATACGCTGCCCACTTAGCGAACGGATCTGACACCCTAATTTTGTAAAGAATCTCAAGTAAAGGATTTAATGCAAACATTTAACAAGCAGTTCAAGAAGAAAGAAACCCATCCTGGCTGACAATAGCCCCGCAGGCCCACGTCAGGGATGGTCGATTACCCAGCAATTTACAGACGGTGCAGAAACAAGGGACATGACACCAGGTACAGAACAGACTTCTATTTGAGTGTTCGATCAATTACACAGTGATGGAGACAGCGACAGTGTGCATTCCACAGGAACAAGTGTGTTGTCTTCTAAACCCCGCTCACCTTCCACCCTCAAGAAAAAAGTGTCTCATGTTAAAAAAGAAGAAGAAAATAAATACTACTATGAGCAAGAAACATAAAAGTTCGGTTGAAATATTTAAAAAATCATTAAGAAATGTTGTTTAAAAAATAGTTTTTTAAAAGAATTTTATTTTATTTTTTGAAACATTTTGGGTGAGATCATTATATGTGAGATTTGATCCCCTGGCAACCAGATGGTGACATGCTTGTGTGAGTGTTATCTCATGGATTCGATCTACACTGGAACTCAAACAAAACTACTGATCTGCGGTGCCATACGAGAGGGTTGCATCACAGAACAACTTACTTTGGAGCTTACATGAAGAATGTTGTCTTTCTGCAAAGGTCAAAGATTGTACAGTATCCTTTGTACAAGTGAGCCATTATGGTAGTAGCATGGTCACAGAAATACCGCATCCTATCATTGCTTACAACAGTGAGTGAGCAAGTCAAACTGAATTTAGAATATACTAAGAAATACATTCTGGAGTTTAAATTATACAGAACTTAAGTCTTATACATTTGCACTGCTTTATTTGAAGCAAGCTACTGCTGCCACCGTTACCAGAAATTCTCGGGCGACTCGCCTACAAACCACCAGCTCTTACATAGCAGAGGGTAAAACAGCTGTTTTACTGACATATGTAATATATTCTCCACCTATAGGTGGCGGTTGAGAGGCTGGTAGTTTGTTAGTGAGAGTAACGGGACAATTTGTGGCAAAAGTGGCCGAAATAGCTTTTTCTTTCACGAAAGGGAGTCCTTATTATGTAAAACAATTGTTTGCATAATTTAAGATGGAGAATGTGTTCATTGGCAACACGGATCTAATGGAAAATACATGTTGGGATCATACGTCTGACAGCATGGTGCCGAGGTAGCACACTCGTCTGCTAGTGTGCAGGGCTGGATTTAGGGGCAGGTTACCCAGATGACCGCCTGGGGCTCCAGAGCACTGGGCTTGGGGTGACCCTGCCACGAAGATATAACAAGGAAATTTGATGCAGGAAGAGGACATTCGGATTTGGCCCATCATGTCTGTACAACACCAACACCAATACCAAAAAAAAAATAAACCGGTCTAGCTAACGACTCAATTTCATTTAGGGGTTCGATGGGTGGGATGGGGATGAGAAAAGTGGGGCAGGTACAGAAATATCACCAGGGTGTTCAAATAACAATGAAAATCTTTTTGCAGGGAAAAGAGGGGGTGGGTGGGGGGAGGTTTGGGGTGAAGGTGGGAGAAGGCAGTTTTGAGGTGAAGAATACACAGCATCAACCACACACGATCGCTTGACAAGACCCTCGCATAGACAACACACTCAGCACATATATACACAGGCACCCATGCATACACAGTGATGCAATTATCCGCTAATCACTGCATGCTCTCACTATCCCCTCACCACTGCATGTCCTCACTACCCCTCACCACTGAATGTCCTCACTACCCCTCACCACTGAATGTCCTCACTACCCCTCACCAATGAATGTCCTCACAACTCCCTCAACACGGCTTACCTTCACTACCCCCTCACCACTGCCTGCCCTCACTACCCCTCACCACTGCCTGTCATCGCTACCCCCTCACCACTGCCTGTCCTCGCTACCCCTCACAACTGCCTGCCCTCGCTACCCCATCACCACTGCCTGCCCTCGCTACCCCCTCATAACATATTCAAAAGTAAAAAAAATGGAGAGGGGTGAAAAGATGGTAGCGTCATTTCATCTAGGGCCGACTCTGCCAGTGTGGGTTTGATTCCCGCCAACTATAAACCATCACATTTTGATGCAATGCCTTGCCTGCAAGTGTCAAAGTGCGCCGTCCCTCGGATGGACGATAAGCTGGATGTCCCATATGCAAGCATTCGTCGGTAGACGTTAAAATATCCAATGGTATCCTTCGTGAAAATTAGGTGGGTTATCACTGGCACCCCAAAAAATTGGCAAATTCCTGCCCAAACGACCTTTAGTCGAACATCAGACCTGGCCAGCCAGTTCGTGAAAGACTTGGGCAAAAATCTTTCCCTGGCCAATCCCAAAATGAGGAGAGAATAATTAGACCCATTAAAAAGTAAAACTAGAAGTTGACGTTCAGGCTGTAAAGAATAAATTAAAAGAAATAACTTGATGTCTTACTGAAAGGGATAACATTGAAAGTGAAGCAAACAGATATTGGGATGAAGCTATGACCTTTGACATGGGTGTGATGAGCAGAATGGCATTCACCACCCCATTCCCTACCCTTCCCAATTGTTCCCTTGCATATTCGTGATATATGCAAAGGCACAATTAGCTGTCATTGCAAACAAGAGTCTTCACAACCTTCTTGACACGTCTCGGTCACTGATCAGACTCAAAATGGAACACGATGAAAAGGTTAAGTTCATTTGATGCAGGATGGGAGACAAGGTGGTTGCCTTTGGCTTCGACGCAGTGGTAAGCAAAGAACATGGGTGTCAGGTTTACTACTGCTGGTATGAGGCCTAACAGAGGCTCATGTGATTTCACAGCTTGCAGAGCTGTCAGAAACACAACCGGCCTTGCTGTCTAAGGTGAAGAAAGCAGGGCAGGAGAGAATGTGCTCAATAAAAAAAAAAACTGAGCAAAGGAATGAAACACTTGTGAGGAAATATCATTCAAAAAAGCAAGCTATGCTAAGGTATTAGCTTTGGAGCACTATTTTAAAAAATTTTTTAAATCTCTCTGAGGTCCAGGATGCACACACGCACAGACACACATACGATGTATTCCAGTATTCCAGTACAGCTGCGGATTAATAAACTGGCCACAATTATAAATCAATAAACTGGATATCAAAACAAGGAAACTCCTCACCATCCACAAGATGTTTTACAAAAATCAATGCATCCCAAGAATGTACCTGCCGAGAAGCAAAGGAGGTAGGTGCATGACGGAGATCAACCGAGTGCACAGAATGACAACTGTAGGATATTGGCTGAATACATAAAAAGTGCAACAGACTACGAATCCAATTTTAAGCCACCTTGCAAAAAATTTCCAATGACAGGTGCAAATGGAAGATGTCACACAAGAAACCAAAAAAATGACTACAGCCCCAACAATTGCAAAAAGGAAGAAAAATATAAAAGGAAATATCAACAGATATACACTGAGAAATGGGAAAACGATAAAAGAGCAAGAAGGCTGGTATGACAAATGAAAAAGAGTTGGACAGATTAGAGATGGACAAAGAAGGCTCTTTGGAATGGCCAAGAAGAGGTAAGCTCAACTGGGATGGGGAATGAATCGTTATAAATTTCCAAGACCAAGGACACCACACCAATGGCTTTAAGAAAATGGCGGTACCGAGTCAATCGTACAAGTGCAGGTTCTGCAAGGTAGAAACAGAAGGCACGAGCCACCTCCTATTGTTATGTAAAAAAAACTCATGTCAGAGCAGCTGTACACACAAAGGCACAACAAAGTATGTTGAATAATCCACTGGCACATCTGCAAAGTCTCAATATCCCAGTTCCAGAAAACTCATGGAAACATGAACCAAAAGCCATCTCTGAAAACAAGGCAGGAATGCTCACATATGATCTAATTATCCCATCAAACGTGAAAATAGAAAACAAAGCATTGCATCCCGATATAGCGCTGAGGTACAAAAAAGTAAAGAAGGCATTGCTAATTGAGGTGTCAGTCCCCAGCAATATTGACCGAAACAACGCAGAAATCAAGAAAATGACCAAATACCAAGCAAGCCCTAAAAAGATGATGTGAATAGATCCTGGAAGCTGAAGAGCACCAAAATTGTACCAGCGATTACTGGAGCAATGGGAATTATTAAAAAGAACCTTACAGAGATCTTAAAACCCGTCCTTGGGAATATTACGACAAACGCACTGCAGTTGGAAGCTGTCCAAGACTTAGTCACGATCTTCAAAAGAGCCCTCATCCACCCATGCTTCCTGTAAATGACTGAAGCACTCTTCCAGTAATATTGTGCCAAATATCCTCAGTACATTCCACAGTTGTTACCAGTTAGTTGGGTTCCTCTTGTTCTTCTCTGGTTCCAGGTAATCCCACATGGCCTTCATTCGACTCATATCCAGACTCTGAGGTGGCCATTTTAACACTTGGAGTGCATCAGCTGTAACCTTGTTCTCCAAATACGGTTTTATTATATTGCAAGTGTGTTTTGGATTGTTATCTTGTTGGAAAACAAATCCTCTTCCGATTAAACAATTTCCACTCGGAACTACATGGTGCTGCAGTAAGTGCTTGTACTTTTCTTTTCTTAAAATTTCCATTGATTATAACAAATTTTCCTACATCAAAAACTGAGATACAACCCCAGACGGTCACAGAACCTCCTCTGTGTTTAGCAATAGGCTGCAAACATTGTATGTCCCAATATTCTCCAGGTCTTCGGCATATGAACTGGTGCTCTTAGATCCCAAAAGTTCAAACTTTGATTCATCAGACCAAAGTATCTGATTCCATTGTTCAGTCACCAAATCTTGGTGTTGCCTTTCAAATTTCAGACTTTTCAGCTTACTCTGTGATCTCAGCAGTGGTTTATTTGCTGCTACAACTCTGCCGTGGACACCCGCTGCAACCATCCTTCTGTGCACAGTGCTGGATGAGATATTAATGGTCAGGCCTGCTCTCATTTCATTTCTCACCTGCTGACTTCATTTTCTTCAGTATCAGGAACTCAGCAACTTAAAGTGCTCGTCTTTCCTGGGGGAGGTTCTTCTGGGTCTTCCTGGCCTTTTCTTGTCTTTTATGGAGCCAGTCAAATGGAAAGCCAAGTTCTGCATTGGAGTCATCAGAAAGAACCCGAAGGAGTAGTAAAGGGCAAAGATGGAGTCATCAGGAGGAACCTGGATAGGACTCGGGTTTCAGCTGCTGCTCCGCAACCCTCAAACCCATCTAGGTTCAGCCAAGTGAGCTTACAGAAAAATTTCTGCAATAATTCATTTCTCCTTAGGCAAATAGATAAAGAGAGAGAGAGAGAAACAAAGACTAAAAGAGATAATAGAAAAGAAAAAGCAAGAATTAGAATGCAAGGCGCACCTCACACGATTACAGGTGATCTTCAGCTGTTCTGCTAGTTTCTTCATCGTGTGCCCTTCTTGCAGAGTTTGGATTTTCACGCTGTTCCATTGAAAGTTGCTTCCTCCATGCCATTCATTATGAACCGACTCATGGACATTCAAGAAAGTGAAGAAGCTGATGAAAACTTATTATGGTTTCTTGTAATTCACATTAATGTAACTGGTGTTCATTACTTCAATAATTTATTATTATTTACTGTAGAAAATCCACAAACTGTTTCCTTTATATTTTCTCTTTGGTACCGGTAAGTGGATATTATTTGCATGTGATAATATAATATGTATAGCAAAAATAAAACGTTTTCAATTTCCTAATTTATTTTATACACAGGGTGTTTCAAAAAATGTGGACTACGTGAATGTTTTATTGAAGAAATATTACAAAGGTTGGCAAGTTCAGTGATAGAAAGCATACACCGTGCCATTTTCAAATCACTCATTACAACACTGCTTGTAATTGACATTGTCAATGTGTGCTCCGCATTTGTTCAAACAGGCTTTAATCCTGAACACAAAATTCTCCACTACTCGTCTGCGAGTGGCTGGAGTGGTAGCCTCACGGCAGTCCTCGACTTCCTGCTTCAGGACTGTCTGGGCTTGAGGTTTGGTGGCATAAACTTGACCTTTGGCAGCACCCCAAAAAAAATCCAATGGATTAAAATCCGGGCTGTGGGGCGCCCACTCATGCACTGTGCCGAGGCTGATGACATGATTTCCAAACAGCTGGTGCAAACAGCTGGTTGACGATTTTACCTGCAGTGTGTGGTGGAGCACCGTCCTGCATGAACCATGCAAGTCTGACTTGTTTTGGAGGTAGTAGTTGAGCGAGATCAGCGTGAAATCGGTACAAGACCTCACGGTACTGCTTGCAGTTGACCGTCACCTCGAAACAATACGGTCCAATCATACCCCATCTGGCATTCAATGCACAGAAGCAAGTGGACTTGGGGCACTTGAGAGACATCTCAGACACCTTCTCAGGAAGCTCAGCACCCCAGAAGATGTTACTGTGATTGTTGATAGCCCCATTCAAATGGAAGTGTGCTTCATCACTGAACCACAAGGAGTTTATCCAATTTGGGTACCTACCTTTCCATTCGGTCACAGAACCAATCACACATTGTTACTCATCTCATTCAGAGTTAGTTTATGCCATACAGATATGATGTAGGGGTAGAGCTTGAGTTCAGAAGTGAGAATGCGCCACACAGATGAGGCTGAGATCACCAGTTCTCAGGAACGCCAACGGTGGGATTTTCTTCGGACTTTCAAGAGCAGTATCTCTCATAGGATCAATGTACGCACACACACACGCACACACACGCACACACACACACACACACACACACACACACACACACACACACACACACACACACACACACGAGCAGGAAAATACAAAAAAGAATTGGACAGAGTGGGGATAGACAAAGAAGACTCATTGGAATGGCTAAGAAGAGGTCAGCTTAATTGGGATGACAAACGAATCATAATAAATGCCCAAGATCAAGGACACTACACCAATGGATTTAAAAAGATGGTGGGACTGAGCCAGACAGACAAATGTAGATTCTGCAAGACAGAAACAGAAAGTATGAGTCACCTGCTCTCAGGATGCAAAAACCTATTACCAGAACAACTTTACACACAACGGCACAACAAAGTATGCAAAGTGATTCATTGGCATATCTGCAAAAATTTTAACATCCCAGGCCAAGTAAACCCATGGAAACACAAACCAGGGGCAATCATTGAAAATGAGGACGTCATTCTCACGTACGACCTGATGATTCCATAGAGCGTGAACAAAGAAAACGAAGCATTGCATCCTAACATTGTACTCAGGAACAAAAAGGAAAAGACAGCATTGATGATTGAGATATCAGTACCCAGCGATTTTGGCCTAAACAACACAGAAATAAAGACCAAATACCAGGACCTCAAAAATGAGGTCAAGAAATATTAAAAGCTGAAGAGCATCGAAATTGTACCAGCGATAATTGGAGCAATGGGAACGATGAAGAAAAACCTCAGTGAGATTTTGAAATCCATTCCTGTGAATATTACCACAAATTAACTACAACTGGAAGCAATCCGGGGTTCGGTGACGATCCTGAAAAGATCCTTTGGAACAAAACTCTGAAAAAGTTGAACAGCTTGGTCCATGAACCGTGATCCCTTACCAAAGAGGAGGTGGATACTTTGGGTCCTGGGAGGACTCCGTTCCACCTCCTGAAACCCGCAAATGGACACACATACACACATACACACACACACACACACACACACACACACACACACACACACACACACACACACACACACACACCTGAAGGCAGGTTCAGTGACAACAAACCAATTCAACAGCAAGCATTACACTGGGAGGCCTACCTTTGCCTTCTCAATTTTAGTTAGGACAGCAATTTGTAATTTGTTAAGGGTATCGGCAGTAACTCACCTCCTCTTCGTGAAACTCACCTCCTCTTAATTTCCAACTAATACAGATGGGACTAACATCCATCCGAGTGATGACCAATTTTTTTTAATGCAACACACCACCTGCACAACACCATTCTGATTTTTAAAAAATCATCTGAACACCAAATTTATAGTCGTGTGGGGAATCAAACCCAGACTAGACAGTTCAAAGGTCAGTAAACCTCTAACATCCTGTTGGGATGTTGTACAATAGATAGCAGCAAAGAACTGCAAAAGCAATTCTAAAGCAGCAGAGAAATTTACGGGTTGACGCAACACTTGAGTAGGGAAGGCACATATGGTTCAGGCTTCTGCCCACGAGGAAATAATGTGCCATCAGCTGGCAGAGAACTGCAAATGCAAGTGCCACAGACACAAGAAGCTGCAAAGTGAACAAAACCACAGGCATGCAGGGGTACTGTACAGCTCTTGGAAACGCCTCGCTCGTCTCTCAACAGCACAACTCCAGTGACAACATCAGTTCACCGACACCAAGCCTTACCTACACAGCAAATTGTCTTTCAAACCTTTGACTTGCCTCCATGTTCACACTTGTCAGCGCAATCTTTCTGCATGCCCATGGGTTTTACTCTCCGAAGGTTAACCTAACAGCCGTTGACTACAACCAACTTTAACTTCTCGATGAAGCTAACATCCGATGGTTGATAACAAAAGGAAACATGCATGCATCATTCACTTGCAGGCGATTTATGTCAGCATTTTCATTCTAAAATATACTTATTTGTTTCTGCTGCAATGCAATACAAGGCTCGTGGAAGAGCCTGCACATATTATATGTGAAGAAAGGTCAATGGATTTTTTTTTACACGAATTACAAGGACATTTGGCAACGAGAACGGCACTCGGCAGGGCGCATAACTCCACCAGGCTGAACAGTTAACGCTTTGTATCCCACTGATAGGCCAGATCTGGATTCGGACCTCAACCAAAATCGAATCGGCTTGTTCTTGTCACCTAACCAACTCATCCACTGAGTTTTGTCATAACTCGTCCACAACTTTTTGAAATATTATATATATATATATATATATAAAAGAAAGTTTTTGTTTGTTTGTTTGTTTGTTTGTTTGTTTGTTTGTTTTTGTCTGCACGGGCTAATCTCCTGAACGGTGAAAGATAGGAGGAAACCCCTGAAACCAAAAAATGTCGGGACGGGCCCTGGGAAGGTTATAGGCTAGGTGGCGAGGCCGGTCGAGGCCGCCTCGGCCGGGTTGGGCCCATTTCGCAATTAAAAGCTGAGCTGAATTATCGTAGTCAACCTTCCACGGCCACGGGTAAAAGCTGAATTATAGTAGTAAATTCATTCAAAAAGAACTAAAAATGTCGGGACGCGCCCTGGGAAGGTTATAGGCTAGGTGGCGAGGCTGGTCAAGGCCGCCTCCGCCGGGCTGGGGCCATTCCGCAATTAAAAGCTGAGCTGAATAATCGTAGTCAATCTTCTACGGCCGCAAGTAAAAGCTGAATTATAATAGTAAATTCATTCAAAAGGAAACCGGGCAACGCCGGGTGCTTTCGGCTAGTATATATAGTACACCCCATGTAAAGTTTTGACTTTTTCAACATATTTCAACATAAAGCTATTTGATCTTCATTTCAACAATATTGATAGATAAAGGTGATATAATATAACAAATATCATGAAACATTTACATTTTGTAGTCCATTGTATAATTTAAATAAACATAAATGCAAATTTCGCATGTGGAAAAAGTAAGTACACCCCACATTTATCACTACTTCAAATACCTAAAATTAGAATCAGGTGCACCAGCTCAGGTGCAAATGATTAGAACATCGTTAGAGAGGATCTTGGAGGAACCTGTCTTATTTAAACCTCAGACATTTAGTTTGGTTTGCTCTTTGTTGTTGAAGTGTGCGGCGTCACCATGCCTAGATCAAAAGAGCTCTCTGAGGCCTTCAGAAAGAAGGTTATAGATGCCTACGAGTCTGGGAAGGGATTTAAAAAGATCTCCAAACAATTTGAAATCAATCATTCGACTGTCCGGAAGATCATCTACAAGTGGAGAAGATTCCAAACAACTGCCAACTTGTTCAGGCCAGGCCGGCCCAGCAAGTTCAGCCCGAGAGCAGACCGCAAGATGCTGAAAGAAGTCTCTAAGAACCCCAGAATGTCATCACGGGACCTACAGGTAGCTCTTGCTGCTGTTGATGTCAAAGTGCACGAGTCTACCATTAGAAAGAGGCTGCACAAAGTCATTCATTCATGGGAGGTGTGCCAGGAGGAAAACTTTTCTGTCCAGAAAGAACATCAGGGCAAGACTAAAGTTTGCCAATGAACACCGAGGCAAAGACCAGCACTTCTGGAACAATGTGCTCTGGACAGATGAGTCAAAGGTAAAGCTATTTGGCCACAGTACCAGAAGACATGTTTGGCGAAAACCAAAGACAGCATTTGACCACAGGAACCTGATACCAACTGTAAAGCATGGTGGTGGAAATATTATGGTTTGGGGCAGCTTTGCTGCATCAGGGCCTGGGCAGCTCACCATCATAGAATCCACGATGAATTCTTCATTGCACCAGAGGGTGCTTGAGGATAATGTGAGGCCATCTGTCGGAAAGTTGAAGCTCAACTGAAGGTGGACCTTGCAACATGACAATGACCCTGAACATACCAGTAAATCCACCAAGGAATGGCTGAAAAGAAAGAAATGGAGGGTTCTGGAATGGCCAAGTCAAAGCCCGGATCTAAATCCCATCGAGATGTTGTGGGGGGATTTGAAACGACCTGTGCATGCAAGAAACCCCTCAAACATCGCACAGCTGAAAGAATTCTGCATGGAGGAGTGGGCAAAAATTTCTCCCAGACGATGTCAGAGACTGGTAGACAGTTATAAGAAACGCCTACTTGAGGTTGTTTCTGCCAAAGGGGGCAATACCACCTATTAGAGCCAAGGGTGTACTTACTTTTTCCACATGCAAAATTTGCATTTATGTTTATTTAAATTATACAATGGACTACAAAATGTAAATGTTTCATGATATTTGTTATATTATATCACCTTTATCTGTCAATATTGTTGAAATGAAGATAAAATAGCTGTATGTTGAAATATGTTGAAAAAGTCAAAACTTTACATGGGGTGTACTTACTTTTTCACGTGACTGTATGTGTATGTATATATATATATATATATATATAGTTTTTGGCCCCATCTCTCAATCATGAAAAATCACTTAAAACAATTGTATCGTGTATCCAAATCTGGATCCTCAACAAAATCGAATCACTTCGTCCTTGTCACACACCCAACCTGTGCACCAAGTTTCGTCTAAATCCGTCCATAACGTTTTCAGATGATACTGCTCACAGACAAACAGACAGACAGGGGTGAAAACACAACCTCTATTCTATCTTTGGTGGCAGGGTTTAACAATAAACAAAACTAATGGGATTTGGAACTTTAACCTGGGATCCTGAGCATCATGAGCTCCATGCTCTCATATGGGGAACAACAAACAAAAGGTACTTCTGCTTTATGAGCAGGAAGTGTTATACAGTAGGTATAGTTACTGGCTGCAGGACACTTACAATATTACCATCACTCCATCATATTGTCAAGTAACTAACTTGTTAAGCGCCGCCTCCAATCGGATATCCATGTAGGATAAGAGAAGGAGTATACCTGTTGTGGCCTTTGTTTCTGCAATTAGCACCCCCAATTTTAATGGTTCCTCTCAGAGTTCATTCGACTCCGCGGAGTACTAAACCACCGTTTACGATTTTTTTTACTTCTTCCTTTTTTTTCTGCCAATATCCGAGCTGTATCTCGGAGACGGCTGGGACTTTCGAAATGAAATTTTGCATCAATAATGTGAATAAAAAGTATGTGGGGCTGACAATATTTGTTATTACATTGACCTAAATTCGAGGTCATGACCTAATGATAGAAAAATTTACATTTTTTTTTTTCATAACCCAACTAATTTTTTCCCTCGTGTAATTCATCAAAAGTGCATGTGAAATGGGAGAGAAAGCATTTGATTGAACAATTTGCAATGAAATTCTCAAACCGGATCATCCCAATGCTAATTTTATCTTATAAATCATCGTTCATGATAACAAGGCGAGTCCAAGATTCGGATTAAGACGTCAAGACTCGGAATTGGGACTTGAATTAAGGATTTCATCAAATCCAAATTTGAATGAAAAACCTGATATCTTCTTCTTTTTTTTCCAACTAAAATGATATTCCTCCTCCTCAAAAACCATACATACTCAGGAGGTTCATTGATTATGAGGTTGGTTGATATTCTTACTGAATCCACGGTTTAAAAAACTATTTTTTACATGATCTAAGGCCCGGGAGTTGAGCATGCAAACAGATGCGCACGCACAAGGACACGAGCACAAACACATGTTAGATGAGACAGAACACAGCCAATGAGCTTGGGGAACGTGACGTCACTTCCCAGGGTACTCATGGTGCCAACGACGCCACAACAATGGCACCACTTTTCTTACTGCAGCCAGCGGGCATTTCCTAAGGAGGAATTTCCTCTTCCCCGTGGATGCCAACATATGGGAATTGGCCATGCACTATCCTTTCAAAGGCTGAACATCAAGCAAGGAAGCAGTTCATATCATTTTTAAAGTCTTAGGTCGGACTCCTCAACCACGAACGGAATTGAACCAATGACCACCCAGAATCAGAGCAGACGCTAGAACCACAACCCCACCGAGTGTTTGGTAAATAAAAGATTGGTAAATCGTTAAATCGTCAGACTCAGTAGGATAATGGCTGGAGCGTCCGCTGCGAGTCTGGCAGGCCTGCGGTTCAATCCTCAGCAGTGTCATATCAAAGACTTTAAAAGGCTATGTGCTGCTTCCTTGCTTGACATTCACCATTTAAAAAGAATCGGACAAGGCCAAACAACCATAGGTTGGCAACCATTATGCAGGTTTCATGTGTCTAATGGCCTCCACCTGCATTGGAGTTCCTTGGGAGGGAACTCATATTATATAATTATATTAACCTTTATACTTTTATAAAGAGGAAGAAGATGGAGGAGGGTGGGGTGGAGTGCGAATATGTGAACTCACCTCTGAAATTAAATTAAATTAATAAAAATAATTAAAAATGAAATAGCATAGACTGGTCCTAATAAAGCAACCAGACTGAGTCAAACAACCTTGTCAGTGTGCCCCAGGCAAGCACCACCTGACTTTCTTGATAACACGTTGGTTTTCAAGTTTGTCTGCCACCGGATGCGAAACCGGGAGAAGCCACATCTCATCGAGGTCTTATCGCCTTTCCATACCAGCATGTGGAACGGGTACGTTGGGTGCACAGGCGCTCTCACAGTCCGTGGCCATGCAGCCAAGAAGGCTAACACATCATAGACAGCCAATTGACTGCGAGTGTAACCCAAGCCTGGCAACGCACACTACACTAAGTGCTTGCTCACTTAGCTGGCGGGTGCCAGCCGAGCACGTTTACAGAGTGTTGAGTGCATAGAGGCAGGCCCCTAACTCCAGCTGCGGAGCCTCCAACAAGGCAACCCCACAAGCGACGAGCAAACAGATGGGACAATTATTCTGGCTAAATTTTTTCTTAAAACAATTACTTTGCAATTTGCATCGAGTTTGAGGATGCCCGAGACTACATTTCCTGAAAAACGTGCAAACTGACTGGACAAAACTTTTACCGCTTGCAAATTCCAGGCCAAACACATTGATCTGAGACTAAAAAACAGAAACTGCAATCATATTTCCAGGAGACCATCGTGATGTTGCATCATTCATATATTTGAATAAAGGTTACGAAGGGCGAGGCAAGCATCCCCCAGCAAAATCTGAGATTAATCTAATATTGTCATCTAATTGGCTTCTGCGCTTTGGGTTGAGCTGGCGTTCCGAATCATCGTCAAGCTGTCCGATTGTTGAGTAGATAGTGGTTCAATGACGCCTGATGAAGGCCAATGCTGCAGTCGAAACCGAGCTAAGCTTGTAAAAGAGACAGAAAAACATAAATCAAGCACTCCTCAAAGAAGTTTTTAAGGAATGAATGATCATGCCACTAAAAGAAGGCCTAAACCAAAAAAAAAACAAAAAAAAAAACTTGTGCTATCTCACCAAAGAAAAGTTTTCATGATGTATGAGTCCTTGGCTAGCAATGTAACACACTGTGCAGCAGACAGGCTGTCAAGCGCCTAACGGGCAGATAGCCAGGTGAAGATCACTGAGCCTCTGGATTTTATTTGGTGCCAAGGTTGAGGAATTTCTTATCTGTCGATTTACGGACCAACAACTTTCTTTGGCTGAATCAGCCTGAATAACTCAGATCCTTCCAATCAGTGCGTGTGTGGTCTAGCTAGCCCTTTATCGCTCGCCGCCTTTTCTCCGTCGCAAACTACGTTTCATTTTGATTACTTGTGAAAAAGCACGTACAATTTATTATTTCTCATTTATAGCAATCAGTGTGCAGCGTTCATTCGGCATCAAATTACACGTTTGCAGGAAAGAATTGAGGAAACTTGAGGAAAATTGAGGAAACTTGCCAGAAAAGGCCGTCTATTTATGACGTTCGCCCGGTGGGGGAAAGATCAGTTATGGAAATTAAAAAATGAGAAAAGGAAGATTGGGCAGGATGACAAGGTTTTTTGAGATGAAAGGAGAATGTGAGAGGAGTGGGGACAGACGAATACGGGGATGGATGGTAAGCGCCATTGGGACGGGACATACAGGGTGTGAGGGGAGGGAGGAAGGGAGAAGGGGATGTTAGGAGGGTGGAGGTCGAAAATTCCACCATATTTAAGACGTATGTAATAAATAATTGCCATTTAATGAAGCCTCCTCACAAACTCAGCCTTGTTTGGCACTTCTCAGGAACTGAGCTGTCCGAGCGGAGAGGGAGTATGGAAATGACGAGGTAACATATATTTATATTTTGTGGAGCAGTGAAACAAAATGAGTGAAGTTTCCCATAGAAAGGCAAAGCATTCTTCAGTAAACCATGGTTCCTACATATTCCATTTACCCACATCTTAGTAATTGAAGTTTTAAACATTCAGAAGAAGAAAGACTTTTTTGTTTGTTTGTTTGTTTTATATGCAGAGCTGAGGCTCATGGAGGAGCAAGCGCATAGAACGGATCAGGATGCAAAGTAACAAAATTAACAGTAGGTGGAGAGGGAGAAACACACAACAGCGGGGTTAGGGGACAAAAATAGCAGGAGACTTCGTTCATCAGATCAACAAGAACCCTTTTCCCCTCTGATGAAGGAATAACGTTCGAAACTTTAGCCGATTGTCACCTCATATGACCGGAACACAGGACGTATGGAGTTTTCATTGAAAATTTATTGTTTTTTTTGTCCTCCAATGCAGACAGACATTGTCTTCACAAAAACGAGTCTTCCATTGTCTAGAATGGCAAAGAAAAACAAAGTTTTGGGCTTGTGGGGTCGGCCAAGAGGAATGTTGGGCCCAAGTCTTTCAGGAACAAGATAAGGGATGTCTGGAGGAATGAGAACTAGGGGAAGACACAGAGGGTGGACAAGATGGACACAGAAGAAAACTCTCAGGAAGGAAAAGAGGAAGGTTAGGAAGAGGTGAGCTTGGGAGGGTTGACGAGGGTAGAAAAGATAATGGTTTTGGACGGGGGTTTATCTGAGATTGTGTTGTTCAGCTTTCTTGAAAACCTGGAGGGAAGGATGAGATCGAAGAGAATGTGGAAGTTGGTTCCACAGGTGGGAGAAAAGAGGAACGAATGAGTGGAGGTGAGCAGTGATTCTTGATTTTGTAAGTTTCACTAGAGAGGGGTGTGACTTGTTTTTAAACGTTTTTTAATTCTTTCTTTAAAATCTTGTTTCATTCAAAAAAAGAGGAAATGGGAGCAGAGGGGTGGTGGAGGAGAAGGGTGGGAGCACGGAGACTTGAAATGGCAGCCAATTTATTGATCGCGACCTTGTGCAGGGCAAGGTTTTTACCTTTCACTTGAAATCACTCAATCTCTCAACAAAAATGAGGATGACAAATCTCCTCATTTACTTCAGTGGTCATCCTCGGGCAGTGGTCGGTGCTTGGAGCTTAATGACTTTATGATTACCCAAAACTTGTCGAAAAGAGAACATATCTCTGAGACTTGGTCTTAAATGCAACTTCAGAACATACTGTAGTGCAAAGCCTATGGTCATCAGATGCCAATTTCCTTTCTTTGCCAAGTTGGTCGAGAGGAATGCTTCAGTAGTAAAAGCGGAAGAGTAAATAAAAACTTAAATGACACTTTGGGGAATATTTGATTGCCCCGCTGAGTACGGGGAGAAAAGCGATGTCATAAAGATGACGTCACTGGTTCCCAGAGTGCTCCATAAAGTGACGTCACTCTCCCCAATCTCAGCCACTGTGTTTGTGTGAAAGTCAAGTCCGGTGTTGTCTCGTGCTCGTGATTTGTGTCGCAGCTCCCCCAAGAGCCTTTGAGCATGTACAAAAAAGAGGAATGGCAAAGTCTGAATGATATAAAGAAGACAGAATGCAGTTCCACCACAATCTTCTGGAATATAGCTGAGATTCTGTGAATTGATTAAACGTTTGTTTTGTTTTATCTTACCAGATGGGCTCTCTTGTTGAAGGTTCGGAATTCTTAATGCTTTGTGATATTGTCAGTCTGCCATAGCAGTGATTTACCAGGAATATTCCAAACAAGAAAAGTTAGTCAAATCCTAGTTTGACCATTGGGGAGAATTTGGAAGTGGTCCAGAGGCTTACCTACTTTGCTTTATCAAGGTTTCAATTTCCACTAAAAAGATGTTTTGAGTAGGCTGTTTTTATAACGTAGATCAGGTTATGGCAACAAACGAATTATCTAAGTCTCACAATGTTTAAGACAAGAAAATCCCAGCAGTATGACAAAACATTTCAGGTAATCCATAATCGTTTTTCCCTAAGTTGCTTTCTGAGCAAACGTTAAGTCGTGAGTTTTGTCTGCGAATATCAATCTTGAACAGAGAATTTAAAAAAATGTTTTCTCGATCTGCCTGCGACATCACCCCAGAATGTTACAAATGAGCTGCTGAGCCATTTGAGGGTCCCAAGAGGACTCGTCATGATGGCCTTTCTCAACAAGTAGGAGCACCAATAGCAATTTGTTATATTGTCAT
Organism: Myxine glutinosa; assembly: GCF_964187855.1. Classification (NCBI taxonomy): domain Eukaryota; kingdom Metazoa; phylum Chordata; class Myxini; order Myxiniformes; family Myxinidae; genus Myxine; species Myxine glutinosa. The sequence continues at coordinate 42,098,645 of NC_136264.1, read as the reverse complement.
TTCCCTCTTGTACAGTAAGCATATTGTTATGTCTGGGGGTAAAGCAATATCTAGAGCCAGGTAGATCTGTACAGGTAGGTATTGGACTGTCGCGATAGGGAATCTACCTGTAATAAGTTCTTCATGTTTAGGCGTTTGTCGGGATAAGATGCATGATTGTGGATCTACCAAGAGATTCGAGTGTTAAGTAGTTAGGGATTAAAGATAACGCCCCTGTGAGTCCAACCTGGTCATCAAACCTTTGTCCATTATGGCACTGCAAAAAACATAAGCATTAGTTAGGACCTTTAGCACAACACTAAATGACGCCCTTCCCCCTGACATGACTTAGGAAGAAATCAGGCTGGAACACCGCCACAATTGGCCGCCACCATTTACACCTCCGAAAGGCCTACCAACCTGGCATAGCACGTGCTATGAAGAAGGAGCAGGAGTGGAGAGAGCGGCAGTGACGCAGAGGGCATGACCCGGACGAGCCGGCGAGTCGTGGGAGGCTCTGATTGGCAGAGCAGTGCGCCAATGTGACGTCATCGGCCAGGGATATTATCGAGGGTCGGACGCCATTTTGGGCAGAACAGTTGAGATGAGACGGCAGTCAAGTTGAGTTGAGAAGAGTTCTGCAGTTGAGTGCAGTTTGGAGGTGTGCTGAACCAAGTCAAGAGTTGGGATGAGCCAGGAGTAGAGAGTTCAGCACGAGCTGAGTGAGCATCGGACGCCTTTGCTGGCAGTTGGATCATGAGTTCGAGTTGAGCGCAGAGAGCCCAAGCAGTGCGCAGTTCGAGTGCAGAGCCAGAGTCCGTTTTGAGCAGTTGGGTTTGAGACGCGTCAGGACGTTGGTCCGAGTCGACCTCGTGTGGAGCCGCTAGCCTGCGTGGGACGCGTGGCGCTTGGAGTGAGGCCTTGTGGGACTTGGAGCGAGGGACCTCGTGGTGTGCGATCGGGCCGGAAGGAGCGGTGTTGGACGGCAGCCACCAAGACGACTAAGACAAGATAAGCCCGAGCTCCGCGTACACTGTACACGACGTGACGTGTTATTTTCTTTAATTCATCTCCCTCGTGTCGTGTTTGATATCTGTTGTGTGTGGGATCCCAATTTAGCTACCTTATTTTATTACCGGTGCGTACTTTTTCACTGTCTTTCCTTTTCCCGAATAAATCCTTGTATTATTTTGCATCCCCATTCAAACCTGTGCCCGCTTCAGTTAATTTCCTTCTAGGACCGGAGCTACGCCGGCGTGCTGCAGTTAAGTGCTTTTGCCGCAGCCTCCATTTCCCTTCTTCCTCCCGCGCGGCCATAGCCGAATCCGTGTTTGGATAGTTGCCTCCGAATAAGACCGTTTAAGCTATCCGCAACTTTGATGTTAATCGGAGTTGCACGACAATATACAGACTTGGCATTTAATATGGGATATTTTTTTTTGCTTGACTTGGGTTTACTTTCTTTACTCAGTATATCAATCTGGTGAGTTTCTTTTACACTTTGGTGATTTATTTGTTAAAAGAACCATGTCACTGATTGTCTGTCGCAGCAAGAAGTCAACAACAGGGTTATATCACAGGTGGCGTAGCAAAATGTAAGGACAGGTACATTTGATGATTGGCTTCACAGTCGGATATACAAGGGTTGTTGCGTTGTGTATTCGTGGAAAACAACTGCTGCACATCTCCAAAAGTTATTGTCGCTTCCTCTGGAGATGGTCCATCAACTCGACAATGCTGTTTGTCATGGAGTGGTGGCTTTACGAAATTCCGGCATGAAACAGCATGCTATTGTTCGGCAGTGTGGCATCACTCAAGGTCAGGTGTCAAAGATCCTGAAAGAAAATGCTCAGAGGGGTGTCCCTACTCCAATACCGAGGCCAGGACGTCCCCGCAGAACCACAAGTAGGGATGATCGCCAGCTGCACCGGTTAGTCCGCAATGGCCGTACCAAGTCAGCTAATCGGCTTAGGGCTGAGTGGCAGCAACTGACAAATGTGCCTGTATCCAGAAGGCTAGTCAACCAACGACTGGTTCAAGCAGGCTATCGTGCCAGATGTCCCCTGAGAAAGCCATGCCTGACCAAACAACACCGCCAGCGCCAATTGCATTGGGCCAGAGAGCACCGTCAATGGCAGCCAGGACACTGGAATCACGTGATCTTCAGTGACGAGTCTAGATTTCTGGTCTATTGTCAAGATGGCCGCGTCCGAATGCGCAGACAAGTGCATGAAGCCTACAACAAAGATTGTTTAGTGCCAAGAGTCCAAGCTGGAGGTGGTGGGGTGACCGTTTGGGCTGCTTTTCATGCAGGGGGCAAAACTGACCTGGTTTTTCTGAATGGAAACCTGAACCAGTTCAAGTACAGGGCCATTCTGGAAGAAACATTGCTTCCATTTGCTCGTGCAGCCTTTCGAGGAAACTTTGTCTTCCAAGATGACAATGCACGGCCTCATCGTGCTCGCATGATCCAAAACTTTCTTGCTGACCGTGGTGTAGAGCATATGGAGTGGCCTGCCATGTCCCCGGATATGAATCTGATAGAGAACTTGTGGGCAGAATTAACGCGTCAAATCGACCACTTGGACCAGCAGCCGACCTCTGTGCGTGAATTGCAGCAGGCTATTGTCACTGCATGGCAAGCGATTCCTGTCCAAACCTTGGCAAATCTCGTGAACAGCATGCCTCAACGTGTACGTGCTCTCCTGAATGCTCGTGGGGGTTACACGAAGTACTGAACTGTAATTTTACTGTCCGTAATCCCAGTCATAATTTAACTTTTGTAAAAAATTTTTGGCTAATGTGCAAAATAAAGAGATACTTCTGGAAAACGTACATCAATTTAACACAGTACTGTCCATGAATTGAGTTCGATATCAGTTTACATCACTTTCAAGGATCAATTTATTTTTTCGAAATGTCAAATGTGGTTTTTGTTTCTTTTAAAGGTGACATTAACAAAATCTAGAATAATTTCAACATAATTCCAATGAACTTTTGGTTCTAAGACATCTGGAAAAGTAAGTTCACCCCAACAAAAAAAATATTCCATATTAAATGCCAAGTCTGTATAAGCAGAGGTGCCCTCCCCTTGTGCGGAAGGACTTCAAGTCTTAGAAAAAGAGGGCGATACGAAGATGAGTCGTAATACTGGCTACCACCAGGTGGTACTATACGATATGCATTTACATAGAGAATTGGGGTCTTCCCCCCATCCTGAAGGTTTGAAAATATTTTCTTGCATCTCCAATTGCCAAGAGGATTCCAACGGTATACAATATGTTGGGGTTATGACCGATGGGGCGGATTCAGTCAATGGACAGACAGAAAATACAACGATATATATATATATATATATATATATATATATATATGTATATATATATATATATATATATATATATATATATATATATATATATATTTGCAAGAGTAACCGGCATTGCCGGGGGCAGGTGGAGGGGGAGGCAGGAGAGGGAGGAGTGAGGAAGGAATTGGGGGAGTGGAAGGGGGAGGCGGAGTGGAAAGAGGAGTGGAAGGGGGAGGGGGAGTGGAAAGGGGAAGGGGAGGGGAGGAGAACACCTCACCACAACAACAACGATGTACTCGTTCCATTCTGGAACCACTCGTTCCAGAATGGCAATGATTGGTGGTTCGGTGTCCCCACCCCGTTTTTAGCCGCGTCGCAGACGCTGGTCATAGAGTGCACTCTGCTGTTGTTGTTGTTTTTCTTGTTCTTCTTCTTCTTCTTGTTCTTGCAGAGAAGACAAAACCTCAAAGCTCCACCCATTCTGGCAACCATAGCTCCACCCATTCTGGGAGAGCCTTCATATAAACAAATATCCACCATTTTATTAACTCGCATAGCTTTGAGGCCTGTTTTGTAGGCCCGTGGTGTCTTCCTCTCTCACACAGTTTTATTTCAAATCAAATTCGATATATCATTTCATTTTTCACAGTCGCTAACATAGTTTTAGACTCGGTTGAAAAAAAACGGTAAGAAAATCCGATGAAAGTTGCCTTTTATAGAACGAAATGAATTCTCAAAGGCCTGTAACTTCAAGTCCATTGAGATATATTTTTTTTAAATTGCGGCATGGTCAGTCATACACCGCCCGAAATAACAGATGGGAAAATGCCGAGATATATTAAAAATTCGTCCATTTGATGACAATCGTCACGATGAAATATTTAATTTATACGTCGTCACAATAATGTGGAGAGAGGAGCATAGCTTCGTTCACGTGTCGCCACACACGGGAAATTGCCGAGATTTTTTTTTTTTTAATCGCGGCATGGTCAGTCATACACCGCCTGAAATAACAGACGGGAAAATGCCGAGATATATAAAAAATTCGTCGCCACACACGGGAAATTGCCGAGATATATTTTCACTTTGCACAAAAATAACATCAAGTAATCGAATCAATAGGAATGTCCTGTGCCTATAACATCGACGTTATAGGCACAGCTGCATCTAGGCATTGTGTAACATCGACGCAGCTTTTGTTTTAATTAAAACTTTTTGTACTTGTTCCCTTATACAAGGGAGGGTACACAGTTGTTTTTCTTTACTCTTGAGAAAGGTCAGTGGATGCACATTTATCCGTGTTACTGATCGAAACGTCGAGCAGTTGTTTGTTTGCTCATTAAAGGTTGGAGACCTAAAAATGGATTCATTTGATTTTAAATCCCAACCGCAAGTCATTACTTTATTTATATATACTAGCGTGACTCGGCACGCTCCGCGCGCCTCACCACACGTCGTTTCAGAGGGGTAGGCATCTTTGACCATTTCGGGGTGTCTTTTGGGTCTTCATGGTGTTTTGGGTCTCAGGTCCATTTGGGTCTTCAGGGTCTTTTGGATCCTCTGGGCCTTTAAGGGTATTTTGGGTCTTTGAGGTGTTTTGGGGTCTTCAGGGTATTTTGGGTCTTTGGTGTCTTTGGAGGCTTTTGGGTCTTATGGGTTATTTGGGTCTTTGGTGTCTTCAGAGGCTTTTGGATCTTAAGGGTCTTCGGTGTCTTCTGGGTCTTTGGGGTATTTTTGGTCTTCGGGGTGCGTAGGGTCTTCGGGGTGCTTAGGGTTTTCGGGGTGCTTTGGGTCTTCGGGGTGCTTTGGGTCTTCGGGGTGCTTTGGGTCTTCGGGGTGCTTTGGGTCTTCGGGGTGCTTTGGGTCTTCGGGGTGCTTTGGGTCTTCGGGGTGCTTTGGGTCTCCGGGGTGTTTTGGGTCTCCGGGGTGTTTTGGGTCTCCGGGGTGTTTTGGGTCTCCGGGGTGTTTTGGGTCTCCGGGGTGTTTTGGGTCTCCGGGGTGTTTTGGGTCTCCGGGGTGTTTTGGGTCTCCGGGGTGTTTTGGGTCTTCGGGGTGTTTTGGGTCTTCGGGGTGTTTTGGGTCTTCGGGGTGTTTTGGGTCTTCGGGGTGTTTTGGGTCTTCGGGGTGTTTTGGGTCTTCGGGGTGTTTTGGGTCTTCGGGGTGTTTTGGGTCTTCGGGGTGTTTTGGGTCTTCGGGGTGTTTTGGGTCTCCGGGGTGTTTTGGGTCTCCGGGGTGTTTTGGGTCTCCGGGGTGTTTTGGGTCTCCGGGGTGTTTTGGGTCTCCGGGGTGTTTTGGGTCTCCGGGGTGTTTTGGGTCTCCGGGGTGTTTTGGGTCTCCGGGGTGTTTTGGGTCTCCGGGGTGTTTTGGGTCTCCGGGGTGTTTTGGGTCTTCGGGGTGTTTTGGATCTTCGGGGTGTTTTGGGTCTTCGGGGTGTTTTGGGTCTTCGGGGTGTTTTGGGTCTTCGGGGTGTTTTGGGTCTTCGGGGTGTTTTGGGTCTTCGGGGTGTTTTGGGTCTTCGGGGTGTTTTGGGTCTTCGGGGTGTTTTGGGTCTTCGGGGTGTTTTGGGTCTTCGGGGTGTTTTGGGTCTTTGGGATGTTTTGGGTCTTCGGGGTGTTTTGGATCATTGGGGTCTTTTGGGTTTTTGGGCATTCAGGGTCTTTTTGAGCCTCAGGGCTTTGAAGGGTATTTTGGGTCTTTGGGGTGTTTTGGGTCTCCGGGGTGTTTTGGGTCTCCGGGGTGTTTTGGGTCTCCGGGGTGTTTTGGGTCTCCGGGGTGTTTTGGGTCTCCGGGGTGTTTTGGGTCTCCGGGGTGTTTTGGGTCTTCGGGGTGTTTTGGGTCTTCGGGGTGTTTTGGGTCTTCGGGGTGTTTTGGGTCTTCGGGGTGTTTTGGGTCTTCGGGGTGTTTTGGGTCTTCGGGGTGTTTTGGGTCTTCGGGGTGTTTTGGGTCTTTGGGGTGTTTTGGGTCTTCGGGGTGTTTTGGATCGTTGGGGTCTTTTGGGTTTTTGGGCATTCAGGGTCTTTTTGAGCCTCAGGGCTTTGAAGGGTATTTTGGGTCTTTGGGGTGTTTTGGGTCTTTGGGGTCATTGGGGGTCTTCAGGGTATTTTGGGTCTTCAGGGGTCTTAGTGGTCTGAAGGGTCTTGGTGGAATTAAAGGGTCGTCAAAGGTCTGAAGGGTCTCAGCAGTTTTAACGCAATTAAGAGGGTTAATTAAGAGGGTTGAAATTTATTTGAAGAAGAAGAAGACGTTTTCGTCGCATATAAACATACAAACATACATAGCGAACCATATACGTTTGCTCTATTATAATAAGATATATATCTGTGCAGTGTCTGTCTCCTCACTGAACTACTCCTTCAAACTTTTGTGACATCGTACCAAACGTCTGGTATGCACCTATCTCTCCCGTGGGTATGTCCTGAGGTTATTATTTTTGAAATTGTTTGAAACAAATTCAACTTAAATCTTCAACTTCAATTGTTTATAAAATGTAAATTTTTGTATTATGTTTGTATTATGATTGGTGTAAACCATGACAAAACAGCAACTCAGGTACAGTCATCAATCTATATATCCACATATCTGGGTAGTGTCTGTCTCGTCACTGAACTACTCCCTCAAACTTTTGTTTCCGTGGCGGTGAAGTCTTTTTAATAACGTGGCTCTGATGATGTTTTGAATTACATGGTGCTGAGGTGTTTCGAATTACTTGGTGGTGAGGTGTTTTTAATTACTTGGTGGTGAGGTGTTTTTAATTACTTGGTGGTGAGGTGTTTTTAATTACTTGGTGATGAGGTGTTTTTAATTACTTGGTGGTGAGGTGTTTTTAATTACTTGGTGATGAGGTGTTTTTAATTACGTGGTGGTGAGGTGTTTTGAATTATGTGGTGGTGAGGTGTTTTTAATTACATGGTGCTGAGGTGTTTCGAATTACTTGGTGGTGAGGTGTTTTTAATTACTTGGTGGTGAGGTGTTTTTAATTACTTGGTGATGAGGTGTTTTTAATTACGTGGTGGTGAGGTGTTTTGAATTATGTGGTGGTGAGGTGTTTTTAATTACATGGTGGTGAGGTGTTTTTGGAAGAAGTTTCGGGAACTGAGTGGCGTGCTGACGAGGAGGGGAGTGTCGTGGTTTTTTTTTTTTTTTTTTTTTTTTTTGTATACAAGGTCGAGGCTCGTGCAAGAGCGAACATTAATCACACAGAAAGACAAACCGACACATAAAACATATAACATAGGGAGCGGTAGACAAGATGGGGAGAGAGGGGGAAGGACACAAACACAACATTTGAGAGCAGGGACCGAGAGACATGGAGACATCGAGAGATCTGAGAGAGGGCGAGGGCTTTGAGGGGGGGGGCGTGGGAAGGGGGCGGTGGGAGAGGTATAAAACATATGGACACTGCCAGGACTTCCAGGAAAGAAGTTGGAATTTCAAACAAGGTGGATCTGGGGTGAATTAGCGGGGGTAGAAAAGATCAAGGTTTTGGATGGGGGAAGATAAGAGATGGTGGTGAACAGCTGTTTTAAAGACCTGGAGGGAGGAGTGGGATTGAAGGGAGTGAGGGAGTTTGTTCCAGAGGCGGGAGAAAAGAGGAATGAAAGAGTGAAGGTGAGCAGAGAGCCGAGATTTCGGCAGTTTAACCATCAGAGGGTTGCTGGCAGATCTTGTGCGACCTGTAGGAATATTTGGGGGACAGAGCACAGAGAGAGCTGGGGGTACAAGGCCAGAGAGGAGTCGGTAGAAGACAGAAAGACCACCTACCTGCCTGTGGTGAGTGAGTGAAAGGCCCTCAGAGATAGCTTCATCGCGGGAGATTCCAATAATTCTGAAAGCTTTGGTTTCAACAGCGTGAAGCCGAGCTAGGTGTGAGGCAGGAGCACCGGCCCATAGGGGAGAACAGTATTCCATTGAGCTGCGGATGAAAGCCTTGTATGTGGTGAGGAGCTCAGGTGTGCCGAGGAAGGACTTCGCACGACGGAGGATGCCCAGTCGGCGACTGGCTTTGGAGGCCAGCTTGGAAATGTGGTTTTCCCAAGAAAGATCATGGCAGATAGTGAGACCCAAAATCTTGAGCGACAGAACTTCTTGGAGAGGATTGTTGAGAAAGTAGATGGGAGGGTTGTCCAGTCGATCTTTTCGGAGAGACATAGTAAGAGTGTGAGATTTGTCAGGATTGAAAGACATGTTCCACTTGTTTGACCAGTCTGTGATTTTGTCCAGGTCTTCAGAGAGTGAGGAGGCAGCAGACTGCCGATCTGAGGGAAGAGGTATGGAGCGGCAGAGAGTGGAGTCATCAGCAAAGAGATAGAGAGGATTTTCGAGAGAGTCAGAGAGATCATTGATGAAGACCAGAAAAAGCACGGGGCCCAGAACACTGCCTTGGGGAACTCCAGCCTGAACAGGAAGAGGAGATGAGAGAAACCCATTCAGGGCCACACGTTGACGACGACTAGAGAGGAAGTCCGCCAGCCATGCGTTGAAGCTGAAGGGAAAGGTGTATGCTGCATGTGTGAGAAGTGTTATGATTTATGGGAGCGAGACATGGGTAATGAACGTAGAGCAGCAACGAAGGCTGGAAAGGGTGGAAATGCAAATGGTTCGATGGATGTGCGGAGTATCGTTGAGAGAGAGGAAGACAAATGATGAATTGCGAAAGATGTTGGGAATAGAGCCTGTGGTTGATGCTGTGAAGAGGAACAGGTTGAGATGGTTTGGTCATGTGTTGAAGAAGGATGAAAGTGACTGGTTGAGAAAAGTAATGGAAATGAATGTAGAAGGAAGCAGAGGACGGGGAAGACCGAGAAAGACTTGGCTAAAGATGGTCGAAGAAGAAATGCGAGCAAGGGGGTTAACAAGGGGAGATGCAGAAAATAGGGCAAAATGGAGAACATTGTCATGGGGACCGCAAGGCTAACCCCCGCTCTTGCAGGGAAAATAGCCTTAAAATGCCTGTTGTTGATGTTGTTGTTGTGGTGAGGTGTTTTCAATTACGTGGTGGTGAGGTATTTTTAATTACGTGGTGGTGAGGTGTTTTTAATTACGTGGTGGTGAGGTGTAATCATCCCAAACTTCCAGTCTGCACCTACCCCTCCTGTATGTATTTTGTGCTGAGGGGCTGTGCATCCCATCTTATTTTTCAACCGAAATTGCTTATAAAAATGTAATATCACAAACACTAAAATAAATTTGTGCAAAATAATTGTTTGTATTATGATTATTATTTTATTTTTTTTGTGTACAAGATCGAGGCTCGTGAAAGAGCTAACATTCATCACACAAAAAGTCAAACCGACACACAAAATACAAAATAAGGGGAGCGGTAGACAAGATGGGGAGAGAGGGGGAAGAACAGACACAAGCACAACATTTGAGAGCAGGGACATCGAGAGAACCGTGGGAGGGAGAGGGCTTGGGGGGAGGTGGGAGAGGTATAAACCATATGGACACTGCAAGGACTTCCAGGAAAGAAGTTGGAATTTCAAAAGAGTGTATCTGGGGTGAAAATTAGCAGGGGTAGAAAAGATCAAGGTTTTGGATGGGGGAAGATAAGAGATGGTGGTGAACAGCTGTTTTAAAGACCTGGAGGGAGGAGTGGGATTGAAGGGAGTTGGGGGAGTTTGTTCCAGAGGCGGGAGAAAAGGGGAATGAAAGAGTGAAGGTGAGCAGAGAGCCTAGATTTTGGCAGTTTAACCATAAGAGGGTTGCTGGCAACAGATTGGTGTCAATCATGACAACACAGCAACTCAGGTGGTGATTTCAAATCGGCAGTCTGCAGCCTCCTCATTCTCTGCAGACCTGGACAAAATCACAGACTGGTCAAACAAGTGGAACATGTCTTTCAATCCTGACAAATGTCTCACTCTTACTATGTCTCTCCGAAAAGACCGACTGGAAAACCCTCCCATCCACTTTCTGAACAATCTTTCTTGCCTGGGAAAAACCACATTTCAAATCTGGCCTCCAAAGCCAGTCGCGGACTGGGCATCCTCCGTCGTGTGAAGTCCTTCCTTGGCACACCTGAGCACCTCACCACTTACAAGGCTTTCATCTGCAGCTCAATAGAATACTGCTGTCCCCTCTGGGCTGGTGCTCCTGCCTCACACCAAGCTCGTCTTCATACTGTTGAAACCAAAGCTTTCAGACTCATTGTAATATCCCGCGATGAAGCTGATTCTGAGGGTCTCTCACTCACCACAGGCAGGTGGGTGGTCTTTCTGTCTTCTACCGACTCCTATCTGGCCTTGCTCCCCCAGCTCTATCCCCCAAATATTCCTACAATGGCACAATATCTGCCAGCAACCCTCTTCTGGTGAAATTGCCCAAATCAAGACTCTCTCTCTCCCCATCTTGTCTCGTGCTCCCTTTCTTGTATGTTTTGTGTCCGTTTTTTTTTTGTGATTGATGTTAGCTCTTGCACGAGCCTCAATGTTGTATACAAAAAAAAAAAAAAGGTACAGTCATTATCCTCAGCTAAAATAAGCCTGTTCCTCTGTAACGACGCGTGACGAGGCGAGCCAAGCCCCTTTATATATATATATATATATATATATATATATATAATGACTCGTTGTCGTTTTAAAACATCATGTTTGTTGTGTTGGAGGAAGCACAGGTACATGGCAAACATTCATTTGTGAGGACCTTACCTGACTGAAATGGCTTTGGTGTAGTTCCGAGAGACAGGGCACGATCCAGGTGCATTGGAAGAGATGAGGGAGAAGCACGTGGACGAGGTCTTTTTTTGAAGAGATTCAAAGAGGACCGTGCCAGCAGGAACGGAGGAGGAGGAAATGGCGATAGTGACAGGAAGTCCATGGCAGGCTGGGAAGTGTCATAGGATGATGCATCTGCAGCAGGAGCTCTCAATCTGTATTGATGTACAAACAGAGAAACCTACGATTACTTACATATTATAAAACAAGGAAGTGCTTCTTTTTTTAAAAAATATGGTTTAGGTACATGGTTTTTGAATCAGGTACATGGTTTACTCACCAAAGACCTGATCAAATATACATTTGTGACCCTTGCTTTTACAAGGCCATGGTAAAGTAAAGATAATACTGATGATGTACACATCCTATTTAGGAAGTCTTTGTTGGATCGACTCTGCACCTGAGGATCACCTGGCTCCAGAATCAGTACCAGTCACAAAAAACCCCATGACCTGGACAGGATAGGATGGTACTACCTTCCACAGCAGGTGGCTAGAATAACTTCAGAGCACCCACACAACGTTGGTAACAATGAGATTACCTCGTGATAAGAACGTGTGCAAAATAGGACCATCCAACGAACAACCCTCAACATGGCGAGCAACATTAATGACAACTATAGCACCCTTAAAGTAGTATATGGTATGGTTTCTGAGCAGCAGCCCCAATGCTTATCCCCCAAGACTCTGCAATCGCACTTTCAATAGGTGCTTGTTGCATGCAACTGTTTGCCACACAATCAGTTAATTGCCTTCTTGTCCTCCGTCTCAATAGTCTTCCTGAACTAAGATTTTACACAATGAGCTGGTGGACATGAGAATTACAGCACATACCTAGGCTATGGATTCAGTGGCAAGTTTAAATGACTGGGGTTTATTTAGATTCACAACAAATCAAGAAACACAAGCGGGTCAAAAAACATTCCACCACCTGCAATGGATTCTGGGTAAATTTGAGGTGGGGAAATTTAAAGAAAGCCTCAAGTCCAATGGTGCAAATCTGTAAATAGATTATATATTTACATCGGAGGTGGCTTTTGAATGGAGTCATGAAATTGCAGCAAAATTAAACAAGAGAAGCATGGCATTGTCAAACTTCCACACCTCCTCTCCCCTCTCACTTTTTTTTCTCCTGCCCCTTCACATGCCCCTTTTTACTCCCTCCTCCATCTCCTGCACCCGCTCATATCCAAAAGAAGGCCTCCCAGCCTGAGCCTTTGCCATGCGGGGAGCTGATGGGGCTGCCGATGCCGGGGCTTTCATGTGGAATCGTGTTCCTCTCTGCAGCTCCTTTCAAAGTCCCAGGCAGCTCCCACGCTGCCTTGCACCCCAACCTCCCCCTCGCCGAACCATCGCACCCTTCGACCCCCACCGTCTTCTTCGTATCCCCTCCCCTACAACCGGGCCTCGGGCTTCGCCGTTTGAAGTCAAAGCATGGGGCTGGGTGAACATCGCCGCTTGGAAGTGCTTAAAAAGGTAACCTCACATCTGTCCGATAATCTGAGGGAAAAGAATGAGAGATTCAAAAAGAAAAACGTAAAAGAGATGCTGATTTACAACTGTGGTCAGTTCCATCCACAAAACTAGAGATTAAAGCTCCCTTACAATGCAAGCGCCTTTTTGGGTCGCTTTTGTTTCTTCTTCTCCTTTCTGGTTCTGAAGGAAAAACCGAAAAAGACAAACCCGAAAGCACAAGATTGAAACCAAGTCCTTCAGTGACGACCAGACAATTATGTTACACTGTACTTAATATCATTGTACTCAACAAATTAAGGCTTGCAGGGACAAATTTGATCAGAGAGGCAAAAGATAAAATAAAACGGTTCTGTCTTGGAGAAGCTTTTCATCCCGTCATGGACCGACCGTGATGAAAAGATGATGATGATACCGAGAAAGATACAACAAGTTTGTGGTGAATGTGGCTCCTGTTCAACCACTGCGGTCAATTGGAGTCAGTGGGAGGGGCATTGTGGTTGAGCATCTCAAATCCTTCCTTCATGGTCATTCACTTAAATCATAAAGAGGTATTGAGAATGAATTGGTACATTGAATAGCATGAATAGATTTGGAATTTCCAAAACAAACCAAATGCATTTCATATCGAGGAGCTCTTCCACAAACCATCCTTGCAAAAACAACACAGTCCATGACCAACACCACTTATAGAGGAGGACAAAATCAACAGGAACTCACATGAATTCTTAGTTGTGGCTGTATGTCACATCATCGGACAAGCACGACCAAAAGGGGTATTTAGAACGATGCATAGCAAGTGCGATTTACCTTGGAAGTGGTGCAAGTAATAAATACCCCTCAACAAAAATCAAGGGCCGCCTTTGTCTGACAACAGACCAAAATAGGCTGGTTAAGGTTAGTTTAATTGTAGAGAAGGAAATTCCCCAAAGTGGGGTGACATTGAAGAGACATGAAGAAAAATTCAACAAAAGATAGACCAACCCCGTCCCCAACCCTGCCCCACAAACTTCTAAACCAGCATCATAAGAGCTAGTGCCAAAGATGAGATGACGACGCTCTGATATCAAATATTTATTAACTGAAGACAAGTTTTATATATGTGTGTGAGTGTGTGTGTGTGTGTATAAATATAATTATATAAAATATAATTGATAGACGTACTCATGGTTCAACTCACTGTACGTAATTAATAGACATACTCATGTGGGTTGACTGAGGCATCACATCGCCGATGATTCACCGTCCACTCCATGTTTTTTCCGTTTTATATACAGTATATATCTATATATATACAGACTTGACATTTAATATGGAATATTTTTTTTGTGGGGGTGAACTTACTTTTCAAGATGACTTAGAACCAAAAGTTCATTGGAATTATATTGAAATTACTCTAGATTTTGTTAATGTGACCTTTAAAAGAAACAAAAACCACATTTGACATTTCAAAGCAAATAAATTGATCCTTGAAAGTGATGTAAACTGATATCGAACTCAATTCACGGACAGTACTGTGTTAAACTTCTGTGCGTTTTCCAGAAGTATCTCTTTATTTTGCACATTAGCCAAAATTTTTTTTAACAAAAACAAAAGTTAAATTACGACTGGGATTACGGACAGTAAAATTACAGTTCAGTACTTCCTGTAACCCCCACGAGCATTCAGGAGAGCACGTACACGTTGAGGCATGCTGTTCACGAGATTTGCCAAGGTTTGGATAGGAATCGCTTGCCATGCAGTTACAATAGCCTGCTGCAATTCACGCACAGAGGCAGGCTGCTGGTCCAAGTTGTCGATTTGACGAGTTAATTCTGCCCACAAGTTCTCTATCGGATTCATATCCGGGGCCATGGCAGGCCACTCCATATGCTATACACCACGGTCAGCAAGAAAGTGTTGGATCATGCGAGCACGATGAGGCCGTGCATTGTCATCTTGGAAGACAAAGTTTCCTCGAAAGGCTGCACGAACAAATGGAAGCAATGTTTCTTCCAGAATGGCCCTGTGCTTGAACTGGTTCAGGTTTCCATTCAGAACAACCAGGTCAGTTTTGCCCCCTGCATGAAAAGCAGCCCAACCGATCACCCCACCACCTCCAGCTTGGACTCTTGGCACTATACAATCTTCGTTGTAGGCTTCATGCACTTGTCTGCGCACTCGGATGCGGCCATCTTGACGATAGACCAGAAATCTAGACTTGTCACTGAAGATCACGTGATTCCAGTGTCCTGGCTGCCATTGACGGTGCTCTCTGGCCCACTGCAATCGGCGCTAGCGGTGTTGTCTGGTCAGACGTGGCTTTCTCAGGGGACGCCTGGCACGATAGCCTGCTTGAACCAGTCGTTGGTTGACTAGCCTTCTGGATACAGGCACACTTGTCAGTTGCTGCCACTCAGCCCTAAGCCGATTAGCTGACTTGGTACGGCCATTGCGGACTAACCGGTGCAGCTGGCGATCATCCCTCCTTGTGTATCTGCGGGGACGTCCTGGCCTCGGTATTGGAGTAGGGACACCCCTCTGAGCATTTCGTTTCAGTATCTTTGACACCTGACCTTGAGTGATGCCATACTGCCCAGCAATAGCACGCTGTTTCATGCCGGAATTTCGTAAAGCCACCACTAAATGACAAACAGCATTGTCGAGTTGACGGACCATCTCCAGGGGAAGCGGCAATACCTTTTGTAGATGTGCAGCAGTTGTTTTCCACTAATACAGAACGCAACAACCCTTATATACCCGATTGTGAAGCCACTCGTCAAATGTACCTGTCCGTACATTTTTTCACGCCACCTGTGATATAATCCTGTTATTGACTTCTTGCTGCGACAGACAATCAGTGACATGGTTCTTTTAACAAATAAATCACCGAAGCATAAAATAAACTCACGAGATCGATATACCGAGTTCAGAAAGTAAGCCCAAGTCAAGAAAAAAAAATTATTCCATATTAAATGCCAAGTCTGTACATATATATATATATATATCTATTGTTGCGGTTCTACGCCGCCCTACTTCCCCTTACAAAAGGGGGGATTAATCCCCTTGTTCTTGCTGGGCCTGGCGGAACCGAGACTTGCAACGTCCCTTCCGGACGAACGCGGAGTAGGGTCTCGGGACCACTTCTTGCTCGTACCTAATTCCCCGCGCTGCCCTGGAAGCGAGGAAACAAGCCTCGCACGAACCACGTGTGGTTTGTGTACGCCGAGCAGATTGAGTACCACGTGGTCCGTGCAGTCTTAATTAGTTAGTGGAACCCGATTTGAGCGATCCTATTCGTGCCACGCTTAGCCAATCGAAGAAACCACCGAAACGATTGAATGGAAGAAAGGAAGAACACTGGTTTTAATTATTCCCACACGTATGTACAATGATCGGGGACGCAGAGACACAGAGCAGCCTTAGACAATCGTAACTTAAATCCCAGACAACGGGCCCGTCTCACACTCACACAGGGAATTGCAGATGGGTAGATGTTCCCCCAACGCGTCGACGTGGTCGTCCAGAGACGGCCTCCGTCCGGCTCTCCACGGCCCCAGCACGTCCCGCGAAGATGGTAGCAAGCGATGGCAGGAACCCGTAGTGCGTCTCCCGAACAAGGCAGATAATCAGGTGGAACGGCAAAGGGCGGAACTTTCAGCGCGGCTGGTGATTACTCAGCCGTTTTCCTCACTCGCGCATCTTAAATGCACTGTATATCGGTTCATGCGCATCTGACTGCGCCCGCGTGTCTGTACTGCTCGCTGACGCTGCCAACTCCTCTTCTTCGATCCTCTGAGCTGGTTAGTGCGCACGAGTTCTTTAGCGCTCGCCCTTGTCCTTTGACGCTCTCCACTTGCGAGTCCTTTCAGGCAGCAGTCCTTTTGAGGGCTTTTCCAACGCGAGTCCTTTAGTTCATCGACTTTCCCACGCTAGTCCTTAAGTTCATCAACTGCCGCGAGTCCTCTTTCCGGTTGCGTGCGCGCCAGTCCTTTCGAGGGCTTTGCGCAGCGGTTTTATAGCTATGCCCCCCGAACCTTCTGGATCCCTCTCGAACCCTCTCACCACGCCCTGTGATGCCACGACGCCGCCACCACCTCTGAGCTCTGATTGGTGGCTCGTGCTTACCGTCAGCGCTTCTGTCGCTCCGCCTCGGTCTTCCTGACCTTCCTGGCCTGCTTCGTGTTAACTCGCCCAAAATGAACCAACGTTAGCGCAAAAGGGCATGAGGCTACAGACGCTGGATTGTCGGTGACAGTAGGGCCTATTCTCTTGGCTCTACTCAACGCAGAACTAACAATGGAAAAGGACTACGCTTACAAATACTAAGACATAACTATACTATCGCGAGGCTACATGTTGCTTGTGTGACTAACTACGAGGGGCAAATTTTAACCTTCATTAAACTCACTGTACAAACTCAAAACCGCAACACTGCCCTCCTCCCTCGTCAGACTCGTCCCCGAGTCGAACCTACAAAAACTGGAACGACCGGTTTTGAGAAAGATCTGGGACTAACTTTTAATTACGTGTGACATACAGATGTGGTTCCCCTTAACATTTATTCTAACCCGTGTGTGCGACAGTTTTAAAACACTAAATATGTCCCACCTACTGCGTTGAGTAGCTAACGAACAGACTCACGCCCACAATTAACCGAATTGCGGGATTGTTTTCAAACTAAACATAAAGCCGGTGGGCAGCATTTTTATATACAAGCACAAAACCTAACCATATTTACAACTCTATGACCCAGGACCTGTCCTTTTTGGAAAGAAGATTGGAAGGGAGAGAAAGCACATCAAAGCACAAATACACATTCAAAAATCACATTTCATTTGCAGGTGTCTGGCATCTTCTATCTTCGGTGTGCACATATCGAACCGGCAAGCCCCCGGACCGGCATACAGGCCATTGCTGCTCTTCGGGGCTTAATAAACTTACACTCTGCTCGGGCCTAGCACACAAAAAAAAAAAAAAATGCACAACAAGTGTGTTTGTTTATTTGTAAGCAGGGCCAACCCTATGTGGTCCGACTGCGTGACATTGATGCCACTCAAAACAAGTGGTCCGAAGATGCAAGATCAGTCTGCAGGAAAGTGCTGCACTGCAAAGTGTAAGGCCACAAAACTTGTGGTCCATAAGTGTAATGTGATAATGTGCAGCAAAGTGTCTGTGGCAGCAGGGTGCTGCACACATGCAGCAAAGTTACGACAAATGAAAAGGATACGACAGCAAAGTGCCGCACAGTTCGGTTGCACAGATGTAGCAAAGTGCAGCAGAGGTGCTGCACATGTGCAGCTGCACAGTTCCACCTCAAAAATGGTCCTGGGGAGGGGGGAAGAGACACAGCACCACCAGCAAAGCGGAAAGGGCACAAAGGTACACAGCAATACAAGGCAATGCAGCATGGGGGGTTCGGAAGAGCGAGCAGAGCAAGCTCGTCCCTAACCGTTCATGCCCCCCAACGTCAGCTTACACGACACTTGCCCTTCCCTGTATTTACAAATTCAAATCCGTCTCTACGTCCTGTCTCCCATATCCCCCTCTAAACCAAATTCGTCTACCAATCCCTCCCAGGAAGGAAGGGATTGAACAAACACAATGTCCCATTACGTCATGATGCGTCTTACTCACTCAACAGGTTACTTGGTACTGGTGCGGAGCTTCGTTCTCCTTGGTGAATGGATGTGGATGGTGCGAAGGGAATTTCTCTCATCCTAACTACTCTAATGACATTAACTCTGAAACTACCCGGGGTCATACCCTGCCAATCGGCCTCTTTAAACTATGTGGTTCTAAAAACCAAACTCCCCATTGACCACTCTGCGGGGCCCTACAAATTTGGGTCTCACTCCCCAATTTTTCACACTGTGCCCTTGCACAATTTCGGGGCTGGGTTGTGTGGCTCCACTAGCAGGTCTACCTACCTGCGCACCTCCGCCACTGAAGTCGCCACCCGAGCTTACCTGCTCCTGCGACTACCTAAACTGGGGAAGGCCCCTCCTGGCTCTTTACCCCTCTGATGCCCTCCTTGGCATTGGGCTACCCGGGTCCTTCCCTTGGATCCTCGTGCCCCACTGAACAACTCACAACTACTCTGACGCTCCCAGAGCCTACCTGCGGCCTCACCTGGCCGACAAACTACCAGTTACAGAGTGCCCCAATAACCATACGCACCAATTAAGCCACACGCCCAGCCATTTACTGACTCGTGCACCCAACCAAAGCACTACTTGCCAGTTCCCGCACCACAGGTGTCAATATCCAAACAATTTACCTCAGCCCTCTACCTGGCTTAACACTACCCCCCCCCCCCCCGGGTATTCTTGAATGGGTCAATCTCCCCCCATTCACTCCTTCGCAACATGCATTCCACACCTTTTATTCCACACCAAGCATTCCACACCATTTATTCGCACACCAATTATTTCACACACCTTTCGTCTCACACACCTTTTGTGCTCTCATACCAAATCTCTTGCACACCTTTTTTGTACTTTCACACCTTTTTCCACACACACCTCAAACACAGCTCCTTTTATCTCAATAATTCCTCACACAATTCCACAAACACACAGCATCATCTAGCTAACTGCTTTTCCCCTAAAGCTCGTGCTTCCCCGTCATCCCATTAAACTAAGCACTCCCTTCGTCATTAACATCCATCTAATCTCTCTACGTCCCCACTATAGAACAAATGTCCCTACTTAAATCTCATGTCTTCTACCAGTCTGCCTTCTAATTCCCTAACAATTATCCTAGCCCTCCCTCGGCTAGCTTCGGTGCCCCATGGAGGTAACCATCGCTGGTCCCCCATGTGCATGTCACTGCCATCCCCCTAATCTAATGCTCATGAGCCCGGATCGTGTGAGGAATGATGAAACTACCATTCCCCCACGCCGGATACCATTCCCCAACACTATTGCTATCCGCCCACTACACTTGAGCCTTTCCGTGCGGAAATACATTTTCACAGCTCGGCTTCGCAAAGCCGAGCGATCCATGCGGTTGGTCAGTCTTCTGTAGGTTGGGTCCGTCCGGCATTTTCGATCCAGGGGAGGAGGCATGGTTGGGCCGAGGTTCAGAGCGCCATCTCTGCAGTCCCTCGCGGTCCCACACACGATGGCCCAACCGCCCACGGTCGGAGCATCGCACCCGCCAGGAGGTGCGGCTCTGAACTCTCCTACCTCCCCTTGAACCTTGCCGATCGCCACCACGGCGCGGCACCAACCATACAAGGCGGGGGCCGGCACGAATCGTGCACGTCGGTCCTTGTGACACGGCCGTGGCATCGATCCCCGCCGGTCCCTGCCGCACACAAAGCACACAACTCACCGAGGGCTCACGTCGGCTATACGTCACGCTAAACGCTACCCCGGTATGCGTCGATGCTTGAGCCGCGTTCTCACCACACGCGACCCACTCCACACTCGCACAACGAGGCGCCCCCATACACTCCCTACATTTTGTTACAGCACACTCTGGTGCACACCACCCAGGCGCACTCATGCCGTTCACACACTCCATTATCACACACCCTCATGCACACCCTGGCACACTCATACCACTCACGCACTCCATTACACACTCTCGTTACGTACTCCGTAACGTCCACGGGTGTGCACTCTCCTGGTACACACCCAATAACATGCTCTGGTGTGCACTCCTGCACACTCTCTACAACACGCTAGGGTGTGCATTCTCTCTCACTCTCCTCGGCCATCGCACACTCATTTTCCATACACCCTTCTCGTGCACATTCTGTCATACACTCGCGCTCCGATGCACACTTTTCTCGCACACGTGCGCCATTCGCTCTCGTACACCGCACAAAGGACCTTGGACGAGCGCCCGGGTTTCGTCTCAATCCCAAGCGCACCAAAACCCTTTTCCCGCCAAACACATTCCCGCTCACCTTAGGGACCTTCTTCTCCGGCAGCAGCACCTGCAAACTTTTATTGGGGTTAGCAAGCACGTCATCACGGTGCAAATGCAGACTTTGTGCAAATCCCATTTCTTCCCTCTGTGCTACACTTTCCGACTCTGCTGTCTCTTCGGCCCCAATTTCAACTATAATCATTTCTTCGACGACCGCCGGCGCGCATAAAATTTTATTTTCCAATTCGGCGGCTGTCGGCTTTTCCACACCCCGAGTCGCAATTTCTATTCCCTCGGTCAATGTAGCCGCGCTCTGCTCTACCCCGCTCTCCCCGCGTTCCTCACACCGCGTTACCTCGTCGCGTCCCAATGCGACCTCCTCGCTCAACCTGCGCCCAATGTCCTTCACCATTGTGTCCATGTTGCAACTGGATTCAATAATTTCGGTGTCCATTTTGTTTTCCAACCTTTTTAACCCATCTTTCATTTCACAACTCCATTCTTTCACGAGCGCTAACAGTTGAGTCATGAATGATTGCTCGTCCATAACCCCCACTTGCGCAGCGACTCTAGCCTTTGCCGCCACGTGCGAGGTGCCGCCATTTTCTACCCCTGCTGCCGGCTCTTCTTCTGCTTCCTCCTCTTCTACCAACTCTTCCCGTGGGTACTGGGGTCATTAATTTTTCATTTTCTACCCCCACCGGCATTCGACCGCTTTGGCTAGCCATGGTACGAATTTACAATTTTGATTTTAAAAAACTAAATTTTGGTCGCTCGTAATTTTGGGCCAATTCGTCCAAATTTTTTTAGCTAGGGTTCCAAATCCCACTCCTGACACCAATTGTTGCAGTTCTACACCGCCCTACTTTCCCTTTCAAAAGGGGGGATTAATCCCCTTGTTCTTGCTGGGCCTGGCGGAACCGAGACTGGCAACGCCCCTTCCGGACGAACGCGGAGTAGGGTCTCGGGACCACTTCTCGCTCGTACCTAATTCCCCGCGCTGCCCCGGAAGCGAGGAAACAAGCCTCGCACGAACCACGTGTGGCCCGTCTCACAGACAACGGGCCCGTCTCACACTCACACAGGGAATTGTAGATGGGTAGAAGTTCCCCAACGCGTCGACGTGGTCGTCCAGAGACGGCCTCCGTCCGGCTCTCCATGGCCCCAGCACGTCCCGCGAAGATGGTAGCAAGCGATGGCAGGAACCCGTAGCGCGTCTCCCGAACAAGGCAGATAATCAGGTGGAACAGCAAAGGGCGGAACTTTCAGCGCGGCTGGCGATTACTCAGCCGTTTTCCTCACTCGCGCATCTTAAATGCACTGTATATTGGTTAATGCGCGTCTGGCTGCGTCCGCGTGTCTGTACAGCTCGCTGACGCTGCCAACTCCTCTTCTTCGATCCTCTGAGCTGGTTAGTGCACGCAAATTCTTCAGCGCTAGCCCTTTCGCCAAGCCTTTTAGCGCGTGTCCTTTGACGCTCTCCACTTGCGAGTCCTTTCAGGCAGCAGTCCTTTCGAGGGCTTTTCCAATGCGAGTCATTTAGTTCATCGACTTTCCTGCGCTCGTCCTTAAGTTCATCAACTGCCGCGAGTCCTCTTGACTGTTGCGTGTGCGCCAGTCCTTTCAAGGGCTTTGCGCAGCGGGTTTTATATCTACGCCCCCCCCCCCCCGAACCTTCTGGATCCCTCTCGAACCCTCTCACCATGCCCTGTGACGCCACGCCGCCGCCACCACCACCTCTGAGCTCTGATTGGTGGCTCGTGCTTACCGTCAGCGCTTCTGCCACTCCGCCTCGGACCTTCCTAGCCTGCCTCGTGTTAACTCGCCCAAAATGAACCAACGTTAGCGCAAAAGGGCATGAGGCTACAGACGCTGGATTGTCGGTGACAGTAGTACCTATTCGCTTGGCTCTACTCAACGCAGAACTAACAATGGAAAAGGACTAAGCTTACAAATACTAAGACATAACTATACTATCGCGAGGCTACATGTTCCTTGTGTGACTAACTAGGAGGGGCAAATTTTAACCTTTATTAAACTCACTGTACAAACTCAAAACCGCAACAATATATATATATATATATATACATATATATATATATATATATATATATATATATACACAGTCATACCCCGTTTTACGCCAGTTCGACCTACTTCAAATCCGACTTTACGCCACTCTTCTGGAGTAAATTTCAGTTCAGCGAACGTCATTATGTGCGACTTTACGTCACTCCTACATCATCATCTCCTTTATCTCGAAGGAGGAGAAGACCATGCCAGGCTACAAAGTCGCGAAGGAGCGGCTAACGCTAATGCTTGGGGGTAATTGCACCGGCGACTTCAAGCTGAAGCCGCTCTTGGTGTATCTTGGTGTATCATGTGTGTGAGTATGAGGATGAGCTTTAGGCGCAAATGAGGAATTGAATGAAATTGTTTGTGGACGAACTTGCGCAAATGAGACATTGGTTGAGAATGGTTGTGTGTGTGAGAATCTGGTTATCGTTGAACTTGGTGAAATGAGGCAATGGTCTGGGATGACCGGAGAAAGTGTATGAGTGGTGTATTGAGGACATGTGTAATGGTGTTGAGTGATTGACTTGCATGGGATGCAAGTGGATAAATGGAGAGAATACTTGGTGTGTGGGAATAAATGGTGTGTGGAGTGAGTAGTGTGGATTGAGTGGTGTGGAGTGCATGGTGCGAAGGAGTGGATGGGGGAGGATGGACCCCTTCACGAATACCCGGGGAGGGTAGTTTAAAGTTAGGTAGAGGGAGTAGGTAAATTGTTTGGAAATTGACATGTGTGGTGCAGGGAGTAGCAGGTTGTTGTTGATGCATATCCTTGTAAAGAACTGATCGACGTGTGCATGTGCACATGTGCATGGATTTGCAAATGCCTGCCTGTACGTCGTCGTTTCTGCGTGTATCGCATCGTCCAAAAATAAAGAAGCAAGCAACTTCGGCCGCTCGAGGAAAGACGGGGCACGCTTACGACTCGGAGGCGAGCGTCAATCCCCGGGGCGGCCGGGTTCACGGAACCCTGAGCTCGTTCGTTCGGCACAGTCAAAACTTTACACGGGGTGTACTTACTTTTTCACGTGACTGTATATATACACACATACATACATGTACACATATAAATACAGAATGTAGACAAAGGCTTGCAGGGACCCAGTGTGTACCACACAAAACATTTTTTTGAATTATACGTAGGGTGTGAGAATGATGGGCTGTGATAAGATGGGATTCGAGGTAACTTCGATAACGAGGCATGTAACCCTAAAACTGTGCGCCTTTCTGGACCACACCAAACGAAGCAAGGAGAATGAGTGAAAGCGAGATATAACAAAGCTATTTCTTTGCCGTTCGTTTTTTTACATTCTTCGGGAGAAATATCAGGAAGCCAAAGGCAGTCACCATGCCGAATCAGTACACGGCGAATCAGACAACACTTTATCAGTACACGGCTACAATGTCCATGCCGAATAAGTGCATCATGTAATGCTCGTGGAAAGAATCCAAAACGGTTTAATGTCTTAACAGATAAACACTCAGCACCAAATCATATAAATGAGTCATCTAAGATACACAAAGATATCCACAGTCTTTTAATGGCAAGTTAACTCTCACTTTGGCCTGGTAAGTGAGATATCAGTTTGGCTTGTCTTGTGTTCCCAAATGATGATGATATATGGAAAGATGGAATCTTTGGAATATGGAAAGGATATGGATGGAAATATGGATGGATTGGAATCCATCCTTTCTTTGGAATATGACCTTTCTTTGTGGACATTGTGGACAGGAAATATGGACAGGAAATATGGACGTACCTTTCTTTGGAATCTTTGGAATATGGATGATATATGGAAAGGAAGATGGAAAATATATATGGAAATGCTGTTGAATACAGAGAATGAATGGGATGGCAACATAGAGAGTAACCCAGTTTTAGGACCGGCAGAGAAGATAACTGAGAAGGAAGTTGAGGAAGCGATAAAAGCAATGAAGGGTAGAAAAGCGGGAGGGCCGACGGGAGTTGTGGGAGATATGTTGAAGGCAGCAGGAAGTTGGGGTGTGAAGAGAATGACAGAGATCTGTAATCTGGCGGTGAAAGAAGGCCGCATTCCAGTGGATTGGGAACTGAGTACCCTCGTCCCTCTATACAAGGGGAAAGGTGACCCTCTGGAGTGTGGCTCGTACCGAGCGAGAAAGTTATTGGAGCATGGAATGAAGGTATTGGAAAGGGTGTTGGAGAGGAGGATAAGGAAGAAAGTGAAGATCGACGAAATGCAGTTTGGATTTATGCCAGGCAGCGGTACGACAGACGCACTTTTCATTGTGAGGCAGTTGCAGGAGAAGTACATGGAGAAGAGGAAGAAGTTGTTTCTTGGGTTTGTTGATCTGGAGAAAGCATTCGATCGGGTTCCACGCAAAGTATTGACATGGGCATTGAGGAAGTTAGGAGTGGAGGAATGGTTGATCAGAGTAGTGATGGCAATGTACAAAAGAGCGCGCACAGCTGTAAGGACGAAGGACGGGAACAGTGGTGAGTTTGAGGTGAAGGTGGGAGTGCATCAGGGGTCGGTACTAAGTCCACTACTATTTGTAGCTGTGATGGAGGTGCTGGCTCAGAACGTAAAGGAGGGTTTACCGTGGGAGTTGTTGTATGCAGATGATCTGGTGTTGATTGCGGAAAGTATGGATGGACTGAAGGAAAAGATGAACACGTGGAAGGAATGTATGGAGACAAAAGGTCTGAAGGTGAATATCGGAAAGACGAAGGTGATGGCAAGTGGTAAAGCATGTGGTGAGGTGGAAAGAACTGGGAAGTGGCCCTGTGCTGTGTGTAGGAAGGGTGTCGGAGTGAACTCCATTCAGTGTACAATGTGCGCTGAGTGGGTTCATCAAAAATGTAGTGGTGTGAGAGGGTCATTAACCAGTGTGGCAGCTACATTCAAATGTAAGGTGTGCACAGAGGGAGCTGCAGATGGAGGAAATGTTGAGTTGGATCTTGGAGACGGCGTGAAGCTGGAAGGTGTGAAAACATTTTGCTACCTCGGAGACATGCTGAATGGAGAAGGTGGATCAGACTCGGCAACGGTTGCTCGAGTGAGATGTGCATGGAAGAAGTTTCGGGAATTGAGTGGCGTGCTGATGATGAGGGGAATGTCGTTGAAGCTGAAGGGAAAGGTGTATGCTGCATGTGTGAGAAGTGTTATGATTTATGGGAGCGAGACATGGGTAATGAACGTAGAGCAGCAACGAAGGTTGGAAAGGGTGGAAATGCGAATGGTTCGACGGATGTGTGGAGTATCGTTGAGAGAGAGGAAGACAAATGATGAATTGCGAAAGATGATGGGAATAGAGCCTGTGATTGATGCTGTGAAGAGGAACAGGTTGAGATGGTTTGGTCATGTGTTGAGGAAGGATGAAAGTGACTGGTTGAGAAGAGTGATGGAAATGAATGTAGAAGGAAGTAGAAGACGGGGAAGACCGAGAAAGACTTGGCTAAAGATGGTGGAAGAAGAAATGCGGGCAAGGGGGTTAACAAGGTGAGATGCAGAAAATAGGGCAAAATGGAGAAGATTGTCATGGGGACCGCAAGGCTAACCCCTGCTCTAGGAGGGAAAATGGCCTTTAAAATGCATGTTGTTGTGTTGTTGTTGTTGTGTTCCCAAATGAATGCTTGCTTCATCATGATCCAAGCCAATATATTATATAAATACTGTACATACACATATAGACCGTAGTACCAACGTAGTACCTTCAGAAAGTATTCACACCCCATGACTTGGAATTTTTTCAAAGTCTATTGAAAATGACATACAGAAATATGTAATTTACATATGGTAAGTATTCAGCCCCATGAGTCTTCATAGAAGTGCCTTTGGCATACTCCGTAGAAGCGTCTTTGCAGCGATTACAGCTTCTAGTCTTCTTGGGTATGTCTATCAGCTTTGCACATCTGGATTTGGGGAGTTTCTCCCATTCTTCCTTATAGATTTGCGCAAGCTCTGTCAAATTGGATGGGGAGCATCATTGAACGGCAATCTTCAAGTCTTTCCACAAATTCTAAATTGGATTCAGGTTTGGGCTTTGGCTGGGTCCCTAAAGGACTTTCACATTCTTGTTCTGAGGCCACTCCATTGTTTATTTGGCTGTATGCTTGGGGTCATTGTCCTGTTGGAATGTAAATCTTCGTCAGAGTCGACGGTCTTTTGCACTCTGAAGCAGGTTCTCCTCAACGATTTGCCTGTATTTTGCTCCATTCATTGTTCCCTCTGTCATCAAGTCCCCCAGTCCCTGCCACTGAAAAGTCTCCCCATAGCATGATGCTGCCACCACCTTGCTTCACAGTAGGGATGGTGTTAGCAGGGTGATTGAGTTGTGCTCAGTTTTCTCCAGACACAGAGCTTTGTATTCAGGCCAAAGAGTTCAATTTTCATCTCATCAGACCACAGAATATTTTACCTCATGCTCTGTCTTTCACATGCCCTGTTTCAAACTCCAGGTGTGCTGTAATGTGCCTTTTTCTCAGGAGTGGCTTCTGTCTGGCCACTCTCCCATGAAGCCTAGATTTGTGAAGGGCTGCAGAGACTGTTGCCATTCTGGCAGGTTCTCCCATCTCAGCCAAGGAGCTTTGTAGTTCTGTTAGAGGGGTCATTGGGCTCTTGGTCACCTCGCTGACCAAGGTCCTTCATGCCCGGTTGTTCAGTTTGGTCAGACGGCCAGCTCGAGGAAGAGTCTGTGTAGTTCCATATTCTTTCCATTTCCTAATGATGGAGCTCACTCTACTCTTGGGAACTTTAAACACTAGAAATTGTTTATACCTTTCCCCAGATCCATGCATCCTCACAATTCTATCTCAGTGTTCTACAAACAGTTCCTTGGACTTCATGGTAGAGTGTCTGCTCTGACATGCACTGTCAACTGTGGGACCTTGTATAGAAAGGTGTGTTTCTTTCAAATCATGTAAAATCAATTGAATTGGCCACACATGGACTACAATCAAGTTGTACAGACATCTCAAGGATGATCAAAGGAAATTGGATGCACCTGAGCTCAATTTGGAGTGTCATAGCAAAGGGGTTGAATACTTATTTCCTGAAGACATTTAAACTTTTCATTTTTAATTAATTTGTAAAATTAAAAAATTAAAAAATTCTACTTTGCCATTATGGGGTGTTATGAGAAAAAAAAAAAAAATCTCAATTTAATCCATTTTTAATTCAGGCTGTACACAACATAGTGTGAAAAAGTCAAGGGGTGTGAATACTTTCTGAAGATATATATATTGTTGAGGTTTTGAGAATTGTACATATACATCATTAAAGGTTAAAGGTTTGCCCCCCATAGTTAGTCCACAAGCAAAACGTAGGCCCATTATAATTAGTTATGTCATAGTATGTGTAAGATGTGTATGTATTGTGTATGTCATGTGTATGTATGATGTGTATGTCATAGTATGTGTATGTATTAGCCTGGTGTTGGGCTGGCGGCTAGGGTGCCAGCTTAGGATCCTAGGATCCTGGGTTCGAATCCCGTTCGATGGCTGAATTAACGCCAGGGGGGTTGACTCAGCCTGTCATCCTTCCGAGGTCGGCTAATTGAGTACCAGTTCACTGGTAATTCCCCGTTTGTCATAAAAGGCGACAAAAAGGGTTGGCGGCAGGAAGGGCATCCGGCCGTAAAACATTGCTTCAAAAAGGGGACCAAAAAACAACAACAACCACGGTGCCCGAAAAAGGCCAACCCCCGCCTTGCGGGGAAAAATGGCCTCTAAAAGGTGGTTTTTTTATAGTATGTGTAAGAGTAAGCCATTTCACTAGTAACATCTGCGTTGTGTAAAGAAATAATGAGCTTAGGTCCTTTCATTTTGCGGCCACCCTCCAATTTCCATCATGGGCAAACTTGATCCCGCGCTCCATTTGGCATCCCTCAAGTTTGTTACGCTTTGGGCTACCCGCAGCAGTTTGTTACGCTTTGGCCGCCAGCAGCGTTCGCTGCCCTTGGTTTCGCTCGAACTAGCCAAGTGACACGAGGTAGGCCTGAAAAGAGGGTGGAGCGCGAGGTGTCGAGGTGTGGCCGCATCAAGCAGCACGTCAGAAGGCGGTGACGGTAAGGGCAACAGCCAACCAGAGCTCGGTGGGCATGGCTTGATAGGGCGTGGCAAGAAACGTCTGGTGAGTTCGAGAGGGTTCCAAGGGCGTGCCAATAAAACCCTTGGCGCGAGGCCCCCACCGCAGATGAGAAGGGAGAGGCGCTTACAAAGGACTTGCAAGGAGGACTCGTGTGTGAGAACTGCGTTAAGAAGACTGGCGCGCACACAACAGCTTTGAGCCTTGATTGAGAAGCGCATTGCTCACGTTTATTGAACTATTACGGACTGTCCGTTTATTACGTACGCGGCTGAGCCGCAAGTGTAACCGCCAAAGCCAGCCTACCGTCTGCCCTATAATAATCCCATGCACGCCAAACAACACGTGGAGAGCTCCTGGCCGCTGCCGTCTGGTTCATCTACTTCGCGGTGCGAGTTGGGGACCGGAGGAAGAGCTGCCCGGACGCCATCCCTGAACCATCGACCTGTTTGTTTGCAACCCCGTGTGAGTGTGTCTGAGTGTGACGGGCCCGTTTGTCCAGGGATAAGTTAAGACTGTTTAAGGCTGCACTGTGTATTCTTTTTCTTCTTACTCCTCAGTCACATTTGCTCTACGGCTAGGATACGGCGGCCGTACCCCCCCTAAATTGACAGAAACGTGCGGCGGCTGCAGAGTTTCTGAGGTGGCCTCAGGGTGGCCCTAGGGCGTATGGCTATCTTTTACAGGCCGTAGGGGTCGCCGTGGAATTATAGCGCGGAGTTATAACTTTTTTCATTTCTAGGTTGGCCGTAGCAATTCGACAAGCCGTAGCCATGACAACTGTAAGTGCTGTTATACATATGAAAAAGAACTGGTATATATACCCACTCGTTACCGTCCGTCTGCCCGCACGTTCGCCTTAGGGCCCCCCTGCGGTCGCGTTGCGGGCACCTTGAGGCTACCTTGCGTCTGCCTTGAAAATTATATGGCCGCCGCAGGGACGCCCTAAGGTCACCGTGCGACATCAAATCAAAGACCGTACGGCACCCCCACGTTTTCGGTCTCCACAATTTCTAAATACCCCGTGCGGCTACCTGAAAAATAAAAACATATGTGACTGCAACATTGTGTGACCGTGGAAATACTGCGGCCGCCCTATAATTGCTAGTGGCCATAGATTTTCTAGACCCTACGGCCGCCGAGCCAAATGTGACTGAAGCATTATTGTACAAAGTGTAAATAAACCGTGTTATTCTTTTCTTCCCAAATTCGACCGTTGGTCATTTCCTCCAATTGGGTAAGTGTGGCACGATTACGAACCGCTTGGATCGGGTTTAATCATTGCTAACGGCTCGGGTCACTACCGCTCGGCGTTTCCACTAACACCCGTGATTCGGGCGGGGCTTATTTCCTCATTTCCGGTCAGCGTTAGTACTTAGGTAATAGCGAATTCATAGTCTTAAAACCCTATTTAACGCTACTCGGGAAGGACGTCATAGGTCCCGGGTCCCGTCGGCTAGTAAAATACAAGAGGACTAACCCCCCCTTGGTAAGGGGAAAGGCCGGCGCTGAGATCTGCAACAATATATATATATATATATATATATATATATATATATATATATACATAAAAATAACCACCTTTAGAGGCCATTTTTCCCCGCAAGCGGGGGTTGGCCTTTTTCGGGAACCGTGGTTGTTGTTGTTTTTTGGTCCCCTTTTTGAAGCAATGTTTTACGGCCGGATGCCCTTCCTGACGCCAACCCTTTTTGCTGCCTTTAGCGACAAGCAGGGAATTACCAGTGAACTGGTACTCAATTAGCCGACCTCGGAAGGATGACAGGCTGAGTCAACCCCCCTGGCGTTAATTCAGTGATCGACCGGGATTCGAACCCAGGATCCTAGGAATCCTAAACCGGCACCCTAGCCGCTAGCCCAACACCAGGGTTGAACATATATATATATATATATATATATATATATATATATATATATATATATATATATATATATATATATATACATACATACATACATACATACAATCATACATACATACATACATACATACACACATAAACAGTCTATACACAGTCTATACACGTCTGCCATTTCCGAATGTTATTATAATTAATGTAAAGGTGCACTTTTCTCTCCTAATGTCCAAATGTATCTGACATACAATCTATACGACAAGGGAAATGTCTGTCTGTCTGACTGTGTTGTCATTTTTCTCAGAGATTGCCAAACGGGTCTTCGTCAAACTTTCCGAGGCTCAACCGTGAGTTTCAGGAAGTGTTCTACGTAGAAATGTTTTTGAAAATTCTGAATAAAAAAAGTTGGATTTTTTTTTTAATCGCTCTGTAGTGCCTAAGCCTTTTAGCTACGTGAAAGATAAAATTAAATGATTCCCGACCCTATTCTTTAGTGGGTGGAGGGAAATGCTTCAGGACCCCACAAAAAAATTTATTTCTTCAAAATTCCAACAGGATTCCAACAACACTGGGCAATGCCAGGTATCCCTGCTAGTCGTGTAAATGTATGCAAGATTCTTAGACACAAAGCAGTAAATGAAAAAGAACATTTGAATACTTTTGAATACTTTTTAGAGCAACCTTTGTCTCCAGCATGCATGAAGAGTAAGGCTCGGCATATTATGTAATACACAGTCAAGTTCCATGTCCTGGCTATGATAGCATCAAGTCATACAAACCATCAATTGTACAAACGTCAAACCTCACCACAACTATCTGTCACGTGCGGTGGTGCAACAGTGCATTCCAAAAGCGAACAAAACCCAGTGTCATTTCCTGATGATTATTAAGAATTAGTGCTGTTTGTACTTGCACAGCACATTAAAATATTTGTTGCACTCACGAGATAGCACTTTACAAGAGGAGCAAAGTTTGGAAAATGAAAGAGCAGTGTTATGCAGTTCCAGAAGGTTATCGACTCGTCCGTCGCTTCGCGAGGAACTGTAGTCGAAAAGGTTCACCGAGTTGGAGTTTTTATTTTGGTTTCAGGTTTGCGTGCATCCAGACACGATATTTCCACTACCTCACTCAGCGGTGGCCTTTTAGCACGCAGGCGGGCCTAATTTCATCGCGGCCTAAGTGCCGGCTTCACCAGGAGCAACTGCGGAAGCTCGAGCATCCTTGTTGAACTTGCCGAAGCTTCAATCCCTGCCTATGTGGGATTTTCCGGTTCTCTTTACCTCGAGCACTATCCCAAAAGCTTCTGACCATCGCAGAACCACAAATGGATTTTACTTTTGTTCTTTTTAGAATGACAATGCATTGCAGTGGAAAGTCAGCCATGGTGGTGAATAAAAGTTAACAGCACACATGGAATATTTCTCAGCCTATATGGGGTTGACTCAGCCTGTCATCCTTCCGAGGTCGGCAAATTGAGTACCAGCTTGCTGGGATGAATGACCCCGGTGTGTACCCCGATTTAGAATAGGTACACCGTATCCCTGCGCATCCTGAGCGTGACCAAGTGTTGGCGTCAGGAAGGGCATCCGGCCATAAAAACATTGCCTCAAACAGGGAACCATGATTGTCATGGGGCCCGCAAGGCTAACCCCCGCTCTAGCGGGGAAAATGGCCTTAAAACGATCATTCATTCATTCATTCATATTCATTTTCTTTGAAGGAATGTGCCATCTTGCTGAAATTATTGAAGCAACAAAGCGTCCATCAGCTCACGTGATGTCACTTGGATTTGTTGACATGATAAAGATGCATGGATTGAAAGAAACACACCCAGGCATTTGAAGAAAAAGTGGCACACTATTATTTTGTTTCACCAAAATTTTTTACCGCCACCATTGAAGATGTATTCACCCCCTTGTTTGTCTGTCTGTGAGAATGACATCTCAAAAAGTTATGAACAGATTCGGATGAAACTTGGACAACCTGGGTGTGTGACAAGGACGAATTGATTAGATTTTGGTCAAGATCCAGATCCGAATATAATTTTTAAAATGATTTTTCACAATTGAGATAGGGCCAAAAACGATATGTAGCACAATATCTCAAGAAGGTCTGGATGGATTCAGACGAACCTTGGCGCATGAGTTGGGTCAGTGCAAGAACAAGCAGATTACATTTTGGTTCAGGTCTGGATCCAGATCCAGATCCAGCCTATCAGTGGGATACAGAATGTGAACAGTTCAGCCTGGTGAATATATGTGCTCTACCGAGTGCTGTTCAAGTTATTCATTAATTTGTGAAGAGGTGTGAAAGTTATCTAGTTTATTACATTTCTAAATAAATTTAAAAAATAAAAAAAATAAAAGGATCTATAACATTTTATCAAAAGGTGAACATCTTAGACCTCCTTTGCGATTAGGATGGATATATATATATATAGTCACGTGAAAAAGTAAGTACACCCCATGTAAAGTTTTGACTTTTTCAACATATTTCAACATACAGCTATTTGATCTCTTCATTTCAACAATATTGATAGATAAAGGTGATATAATATAACAAATATCATGAAACATTTACATTTTGTAGTCCATTGTATAAACTAAATGAACCTAAATGCAAATTTCACATGTGGAAAAAGTAAGTACACCCCTACATTTATCACTACTTCAAATACCTAAAATTACAATCAGGTGCACCAGCTCAGGTGCAAATTATTAGAACATCGTGAGAGAGGATCTTGGAGGAACCTGTCTTATTTAAACCTCAGACATTTAGTTTGGTTTGCTCTTTGTTGTTGAAGTGTGCAGCGTCACCATGCCTAGATCAAAATAGCTCTCTGAGGCCTTCAGAAAGAAGGTTATAGATGCCGACGAGTCTGGGAAGGGATTTAAAAAGATCTCCAAACAATTTGAAATCAATTATTCGACTGTCCGGAAGATCATCTACAGTGAAGAAGATTCCAAACAACTGCCAACTTGTTCAGGCCAGGCTGCTCCAGCAAGTTCAGCCCGAGAGCAGACCGCAAGATGCTGAAAGAAGTCTCTCGGAACCCCAGAATGTCATCACGGGACCTAGAGGTAGCTCTTGCCACTGTTGATGTCAAAGTGCACGAGTCTCCCATTAGAAAGAGGCTGCACAATTTTGATCTACATGGGAGGTGTGCCAGGAGGAAACCTTTGCTGTCCAGAAAGAACATCAGGGCAAGACTAAAGTTTGCCAATGAAAACCTTGGCAAAGACCAGCACTTCTGGAGCAATGTGCTCTGGACAGATGAGTCAAAGGTAGAGCTATTTGGCCACAGTACCAGAAGACATGTTTGGTGAAAACCAAAGACAGCATTTGACCACAAGAATCTGATACCAACTGTAAAGCATGGTGGTGGAAATATTATAGTTTGGGGCAGCTTTGCTGCATCAGGGCATGGGCAGCTCACCATCATATAATCCACTATGAATTCTTCATTGTACCAGAGGGTGCTTGAGGATAACGTGAGGCCATCTGTCGGAAAGTTGAAGCTCAACCGAAGGTGGACCTTGTAACATGACAATGACCCTAAACATACCAGTAAATCCACCAAGGAATGGCTGAAAAGAAAGAAATGGAGGGTTCTGGAATGGCCAAGTCAAAGCCCGGATCTAAATCCCATCGAGATGTTGTGGGGGGATTTGAAACGAGATGTGCATGCAAGAAACCCCTCAAACATCGTACAGCTGAAAGAATTCTGCCTTGAGGAGTGGGCAAAAATTTCTCCCAGTCGATGTCAGAGACTGGTATACAGTTATAAGAAACGCCTACTTGAGGTTGTTTCTACCAAGGGGGGCAATACCACCTATTTGAGCCAAGCGTGTACTTACCTTTTCCACATGCGAAATTTGCATTTATGTTTATTTAAATTATACAATGGACTGCAAAATGTAAATGTTTCATGATATTTGTTGTATTATATCACCTTTATCGATCAATATTGTTGAAATGAAGATAAAATAGCTGTATATTGAAATATGTTGAAAAAGTCAAAACTTTACATGGGGTGTACTTACTTTTTCATGTGACTGTATATATATATATATATATACATATACATATAAAAATAATTGTATACATGTGTATTAATTAAAAGATTGTGATCAATGTAGGAGAAAGAAAGGAGGAAATAAAGAAAGGAGAAACACATTGAAGATTCAAATATGCACTTCAAGATACAGCAAAAGCATCCCACCGCAGCGATGCACAGTATCCGTCCACATGAAAAGTCAAAACCGGTTGAAAGCAGCAGTTGAGTTGCGGCCTAGCTCATACAAGATAAAGCAAGAACATCAAACAGCAAAGGCCAGACAATATCAAGCAGAAAACAAAACGAGTTCACAAGGCAGTTGTAAATCTGCCTCCATCACATCTCATTGTAGAAGTTATTACACAATGTTTCAACAAATAAAGACAGGAAAGTTTGTAAAATTTGAAACGGAGATAAAAGAAGCATCCGATTCCATGGTGGGATTGCCATATTAACTGTTATGGGAAATGTTGGGATGGGGGAGGGGGGAGGAGCGTAATCACCAAAATTGTGCATTATAATCACAGGATAGAACAAATGATGTTATTGATAACACGAGCAATAACTCCATGCCGAATGATGATGCAAAACCATAACATTGATTCCCTACATCTCAAAGACATAATAATTACTTTTGAAAATGTAAAAACAATGCTCTGAACATCATCTCCCTTGTAAAAGTCAGATTTGTTGAACAGTTTCACACAAACCTGGGGAAAAGACAAAACCTTCTCAACTCAAAACGAGGCATTATTAAGCAAATAGTTCCATATTATTATTATTATTATTATTATTATTATTCTGTAATGGTCACAATTATTCCTATCTTTTTGTGGGGTTGGCTGGCGGTTCGTTCTGGCCCTAGTCTTTTATGAACCGGCTTTCCGAGTCTGACATTCGACTGAAGGTGGCAGGAATTTGTAATTTGTTCAGGAAGCTGCTGATTTTGCACCTACTCGGTGCGAAGGCCACCGTGGGAGCTTCAACATTCTCGAACAACCAGTGCTGACAGATCGGACCTCCAGCTTAACGTCCATCTGATGGAGGGTGCACAAATTGATGCCTCGACCTAGATGTGAAACACCCTGTGATGACAGTATATGGCTGGGTCGAGATTCGAACCCAAGCTTAACAGCTCAGAATGGAGATTGCACACCCCTCGGCTATCCTGGCAACCCCAATAGTTGCATAATAATAATAATATGATTAAAAGGGTGCTTCGCTTATTTTATCAGGGAATATAAAAGGATGTATTGATAGCTTTGACCGAGTGTTATAAAAGCCTTCATCTCAAGTGCAAAATTTGGTCGCCCCCATTCGACCGCCACCTGCATTACAATGACATTGGAACAAAGTTACACTTCAAGACCACCTCGTTTGATTTCAATGATACAAACTCTGTCTCACAAAAAGTACATTCAAGGAAATAATTTCAGATAAATAAATGGCTGAGGAATCAAATCCAACATCGTGATAGTCAATATTGCATGAGAAATGGGAGTTTGTCTGCTTTCATATCAGAAATAATTAATCAAATTTGTTTTCCTCAAACTTTGGGCTTAAGATGGAGCGATGTACTGTATATATGTACATATAAACACACACACAAACACACACACACACACACACACACACACACACACACACACACACACACACACACACACACACACACACACACACACACACAGTGGGACCACACGATTCACAGGGGATACGTTCCTGGCAGATCCGCGAATAGCAAAAAGCGGGGCATTTTTGAATGGAAAAAAGGGAGATAGGTTCCCAAGCCACGAAAATCCACGAATGAAGATGACCAAACCACGAATGGCGAGGCAAAATCCACGAATGGCGAGGAAAAATCTGCAAATTGAGAGGCAAAATCTGCAAATGGTGTGGGAAATCCAGAGAATATCGAGGACAATCCACGAAGGTCGATGAAAATTCCACGAATGTAGGCTGCGGCATTGTTTAAATGCCCCTGAAAAACCACGAATTCGCAGAACACAGGCAAGAAATACGAAAAAAAACAAAAACATGATTTTGTGCAACGCGGCCGCGAATAGGAAAACAAGAGAAAAATGACCACAGTGTGGTCACCAGCTGCGACGTGTAGAATCATGAGGATATCCGTTGCAATATGCGCTACCAAATTCGACCAGTCATTAAATTATACGCATGCACTAGCGTCTTTTTGTCTTTCAGTTCTGGTCTTGTCCTTTGTTTTGCGACGCAACATGCTTCATCAACTGATTACATATAATGTATGGACGTGAATGTTATTTCTGTTAATGTTAATTCATTAATGTTATTTATTAATGTTAATTCTGGGTGGCAGAGGGATAATTTGAAACGGGCTTGGTCGGTAGGGGAAGTCCGAGAGTATGCACATGCGCTAATCAATAATTACACCTAATTTGTGTCAAGTTCTGTGAAACGAGATTGATATGAAAACATTCATGTTGTCTTTGTTGCTAAATTTATTCTGGTTTCTTCAAACAAATCGCGATTTTAGTCCGCGATGTTCTTACCTCATACCAACGCACGTCCGAGTGTATGCGCATGCGCTATTCAAAAAGGCACCCCAACAACAAGAACAACAACGCGGTCCTCTCATAGAGCTGCTCGTCGCAGCTAAAAAAAAAATGCGAATTCACGGGACACTTTTCCACGAAAAGAGAAAATGGTCATATTTTATCACCCGCGAATACATGGAATCCGCATGTATATATACACACACACAAAGATATCCACACACACACAAAGATAAACACATATACATATATATACATACATATATATACATATATATACATACATATATATACATACATACATATATATATATACATACATATATATACATACATATATATACATATATATACAGACTTGGCATTTAATATGGAATATTTTTTTTGTGGGGCTGAACTTACTTTTCAAGATGACTTAGAACCAAAAGTTCATTGGAATTATGTTGAAATTATTCTAGATTTTGTTAATGTGACCTTTAAGAGAAACAAAAACCACATTTGACATTTCGAAACAAATAAATTGATCCTTGAAAGTGATGTAAACTGATATCGAACTCAATTCATGGACAGTACTGTGTTAAACTTCTGTACGTTTTCCAGAAGTTTCTCTTTATTTTGCACATTAGCCAAAATTTTTTTTAACAAAAACAAAAGTTAAATTACGACTGGGATTACAGACAGTAAAATTACAGTTCAGTACTTCGTGTAACCCCCACGAGCATTCAGGAGAGCACGTACACGTTGAGGCATGCTGTTCACGAGATTTGCCAAGGTTTGGACAGGAATCGCTTGCCATGCAGTGACAATAGCCTGCTGCAATTCACGCACAGAGGTCGGCTGCTGGTCTAGGTGGTCGATTTGACACGTTAATTCTGCCCGCAAGTTCTCTATCGGATTCATATCCGGGGACATGGCAGGCCACTCCATATGCTCTACACCACGGTCAGCAAGAAAGTGTTGGATCATGTGAGCATGATGAGGCCGTGCATTGTCATCTTGGAAGACAAAGTTTCCTCAAAAGGCTGCACGAGAAAATGGAAGCAATGTTTCTTCCAGAATGGCCCTGTACTTGAACTGGTTCAGGTTTCCATTCAGAACAACCAGGTCAGTTTTGCCCCCTGCATGAAAAGCAGCCCAAATGGTCACCCCACCACCTCCAGCTTGGACTCTTGGCACTATACAATCTTTGTTGTGGGCTTCATGCACTTGTCTGCGCACTCGGACGCGGCCATCTTGACGATAGACCAGAAATCTAGACTCGTCACTGAAGATCACGTGATTCCAGTGTCCTGGCTGCCATTGACGGTGCTCTCTGGCCCACTGCAATCGGCGCTGGCGGTGTTGTCTGGTCAGACGTGGCTTTCTCAGGGGACGCCTGGCACGATAGCCTGCTTGAACCAGTCGTTGGTTGACTAGCCTTCTAGATACAGGCACATTTGTCAGTTGCTGCCACTCAGCCCGAAGCCGATTAGCTGACTTGGTACGGCCATTGCGGACTAACCGGTGCAGCTGGCGATCATCCCTCCTTGTGGTTCTGCGGGGACGTCCTGGCATCGGTATTGGAGTAGGGACACCCCTCTGAGCATTTCATTTCAGGATCTTTGACACGTGACCTTGAGTGATGCCATACTGCCGAGCAATAGCACGCTGTTTCATGCCGTAATTTCGTAAAGCCACCACTCCATGACAAACAGCATTGTCGAGTTGACGGACCATCTCCAGAGGAAGCGGCAATAACTTTTGGAGATGTGCAGCAGTTGTTTTCCACTAATACAGAACGCAACAACCCTTGTATACCCGACTGTGAAGCCAATCATCAAATGCACCTGTGTGTCCGTACATTTTGCCACGCCACCTGTGATATAATCCTGTTGTTGACTTCTTGCTGCGACAGACAATCAGTGACATGGTTCTTTTAACAAATAAATCACCAAAGTGTAAAAGAAACTCACCAGATTGATATACTGAGTTAAGAAAGTAAACCCAAGTCAAGGAAAAAAATATATTCCATATTAAATGCCAAGTCTGTATATACATATATATATATATATACATACATATATATATATATATACATACATATATATATATATATATATACATATATATATATATATATATACATATATATATATACATATATATATATATATACATACATATATATATATATATACACACACACATACACATATATACACAACTATATATATATATATATATATATATATAATACTAGCAGAGGTACCCGGCTTTGCACGGGAGTGGGAGGAGGAGGGGAGGGGGAAGAGGAGGGGAGGGGAACGCTAATTTTAAAACCCGAAATTTTTTAAATGTTTATGTCTCCGTGACATTCCTGGGACCATCCCGAGTCGAACAGTACTTTCCGCTCGCAAATCCGTCCACGGGTTCTCGAGATCTTAGAGATTGTAGACCCGAAGTTTTTTTAATTTTAAGGTGTGCTGTAGTCAGAAGCGCTAGAAGCGCTGCGCTCCCTCCCTTCGAATCCCTCTCTCTTCTGCTAGTGCTAATAATACGCTAATTTTAAAACCCGAAATTTTTTTAATGTTTATGTCTCCGTGACATTCCTGGGACCATCCCGAGTCGAACAGTACTTTCCGCTCGCAAATCCGTCCACGGGTTCTCGAGATCTTAGAGATCATAGATAGAGGCCAACTCTACTTTATATATATAGATACAGTTTATACACGTCTATATGTATAAAAGCGAAATGTCCGTTTGTTTGTTTGTGAAACTACTCCTCTGAGCTCCCAAGGTTATTCACCACAAAACTTTAAAGCATAACATCTTTTATCACCCTGCACCTAAATAGGGGATTAAAACAGTTATTTGCTCACAATTCATAAGTTATAGACATCCGAGCTGCCACCTGTCGCCATGATCTCCAAGGGTTGATCCACATACACAAAGCTTTATAAAAAGCCCAATTTTTATCAGATTTCAACATGGATACCGATATAATTAGTGAGATTGTGACCTCCGATCATCAAATATGTTATCAGATGTGAAAAATAACTTTTAATTAAGGCGTTACCATGATCGGTAAGTTCGGCAAAGAAGGGGTCATGTGACTTCTGAAATTCACGAATTATTCAAAAACCGAAAATAGTACAAGGACAACCTAACCATAGATTTAAAGGGAATTTTACTGCTCATCCAACAACATAACTCCCAAAATAGTTTGTACAAAAAATGACCCATGTGACACCATCTTCAAACTGACACACTCCAACAATCACATCACAACAAGGTGAGTTGTTGTTTTGCTGTTTGTTTGTGATCATACTGCTTTGAGCTCCCAAGGTTAATCACAACGAAACTTTCGTGTACATAAACAACTTGACCAAAAGTATGCGGACACCCCTTCTAATTCGTAGATTCGGCTGTTTCAGCAAAACCCATTGCTGACAAATATATATAATCATGCACACAGCCATGAAATCTCCATAGACAAGCATTGGCAGGAGAATGGGACGTACTGAAGAGCTCAGTGACTTTCAACGTGGCAACGTCATGGGATGCCACCTTTCCAACAAGTCAGTTCGTCAAATTTCTGCTCTGCTAGAGCTGCCCCGGCAACTGTAAGTGCTGTTATTGTGAAGTGAAAACATTGAGGAGCAACAACAGCTCAGCCGCAAATTGGTAGGCCACACAAGCTCACAGAACGGGACCGCCGAGTGCTGAAGTGCATAGCGGGTAAAAATCGTCTGTCCTCGGTTGCAACACTCACTACCGAGTTCCAAACTGCCTCTGGAAGCAACATCAGCACAACTGTTCGTCGGGAGCTTCATGAAATGGGTTTCCAAGGCCGAGCAGCCGCACAGAAGCCTAAGATCACCATGCACACTGTCAAGCGTCGGCTGGAGTGGTG
Source organism: Myxine glutinosa (assembly GCF_964187855.1). Taxonomy (NCBI): domain Eukaryota; kingdom Metazoa; phylum Chordata; class Myxini; order Myxiniformes; family Myxinidae; genus Myxine; species Myxine glutinosa. Next base: position 42,057,814 of record NC_136264.1, on the reverse strand, counting down.
TAAAGCTCAACGCCATTGGACTATGGAGCAGTGGAAATGCGTTCTCTGGAGTAATGAATCACGCTTCACCATCTGGATGTCCAACGGACGAATCTCGGTTTTGCGGATGCCAGGAGATCGCTATCTGCCCGAATGCATAGTGCCACCTGTAAAGTTTGGTGTGGGAGGAATAATGGTCTGGGGCTGTTTTTCATGGTTCGGGCTGGGCCCCTTAGTTCCAGTAAAGGGAAATCTTAATGCTACAGCATACAATGACATTCTCGACGATTGTGTGCTTCCAACATTATGGCAACAGTTTGGAGAAGGCCCTTTCCTGTTTCAGCATGACAATGCCCCCATGCACAAAGCGAAGTCCATACAGAAATGAGTTGTCGAGATCGGTGTGGAAGAACTTGACTGGCGTGCATAGAGCCCTGACCTCAACCCCATCGAACACCTTTGGGATGAATTGGAACGCCGACTGCGAGCCAGGCCTAATCGTCCAACATCAGTGCCCGACCTCACTCATGCTCTTGTACCTGAATGGAAGCAAATCCCCGCAGCAATGTTCCGACATCTAGTGGAAAGCCTTTCCAGAAGAGTGGAGGCTGTTATTGCAGCAAAGGGGGGGACCAACTCCATACGAATGCCCATGATTTTGGAATGAGATGTTCGAGTGTCCACATACTTTTGGCCATGTAGTGTATGTATGTATGTATGTATGTATGTATGTATGTATGTATGTATGTATGTATGTATGTATGTATGTATACACATACGTACATATACATACATACATACATATACACATACATATATATACACACACACATATCTATGTATACACACACATAGGTTTCTGGAATTCACGAATACCTTCAGATGTTTCATAAAACTTCCCTTGGGTGTTCTTCCTCAGGCCACCCACCATCGTATTCAACTGTGACATGTCCCTCAGTGACGTTTTGCACCCTTTGCTTATCATGCGATTATCTTTCACAAGCCTTGAATGCCAAGGACAAAGAAGTAACTCGGAGAAAGCATGCGGGAGCTCCACCAGGCCTGTGGGCGGACAGGTGATGCTATCACTTGCACCGGTGTTAGAGCCCCAACCAGCCCCAGCCGGTTTGGTCGGACCAAAGGGCCAGAAAAGATGCTCTGTGCATTACCACTGAGGCGCGTCACCGTTAGAAACCGAGCGCTTGTGAACCTATCTGCCCCTCCGAGTCCACAGTCCCTGATCTAACCACAATCAACTGTGTCCTTCCCACCTCATTCCCAAATCACACATTAGGGAAATTTTCACTCTCAATCCAAGAGTGCAAAATATTTACACTTGTCCACATAATTTTACACTTTGCATACATCCCTATTGGCACTAGGCCTCACGAGCAAGACTAGTTTGGCGCTATACATTCATACTGCCTGTTAAATTAATTATACTTTACTGCGGTAAAAAAACCTTCAGCATATATCTAACTTCAATCACTGATAGAGTAAATCCCCAAGTGTTGGAAGGAGTATCTATTTTCATATGGCAAGTGGGTCATGGTAGAAAACCCATGCCAGTCTCACCAAACAACCGTGTAGACCTCACTGCTGGGCCAAATATGTGTGGACCAATTATTAAATAAAATTTTCCATTTTTTTTTGAAATTGCAGGCAGTCAGTCGAGGGTGAATAACATCATCTACAGAGGTCATCCATGTCGTTATACCAGGTTATATTACAATGTCAAGATACTGTTAGCAACTCTGGTCGCAATTCCTTTATACTTTGCTTGTGAATTTGAAATTTATCTTGGGAAAAACTCACTCGATATACTGTATCGAGTATATCGAGTTCAACAAAATAAATGTTGAACAACAAGCTGAATAAATCTGCACATCATATCCCCTATAGTGTCAACGACACATGGGAGCCATTTTTAGCTGCGACGAGCAGCTCTATGAGAGGACCGCGTTGTTGTTCTTGTTGTTGGGGTGCCTTTTTGAATAGCGCATGCGCATACACTCGGACGTGCGTTGGTATGAGGTAAGAACATCGCGGACTAAAATCGCGAATTGTTTGAAGAAACCAGAATAAATTTAGCTGAAATACAAAAAGATGCCAGTGCATGCGTATAATTTAATGACTGGTCGAATTTGATCGCACATATTGCAACGGATATCCTCATGATTCTACACGTCGCAGCTGGTGACCACATTGTAGTCATTTTTCTCTTGTTTTTTGATGTATGCAAAAAATGACCGAAATATACTTCCTCGATATGTTTCATTTCCCTTCCTACGACTGACTTTCTTCGATTCCTAAGCTCCTTATTTTTGTACATTCCCTACCCACCTTTTTACTCTATGATGTCCCCTCATTTCCTATTTTCAATTTTGCAACCGCCCCCATCCCCTTTCACCATTTATTATCTAATCAGTGGATTGCCCTTTATGCGCAAGGAAGATGAAAGAGATAGGTGGTGGTGAGGGGTAGGGAATGTGTGCTAAAAAAGAAGGGGAACGGGTGAGGAAGGGCAAGATGAATGATGGATGATGGAGGTCTCCAAGTATCATATTCCTAGGCCAGAGCATAGATGTTGTCAAATGAGTTTCTTGGTAAAGATACATATGTTGGGAGTCATCACCTTCCAAGTGTGAGCCAATGCAGCATGAGTCATAATTTTTCCAAGGGTAACATGTCACCATAGTGGTGTACTCCTTTTGAAGAGGACCATAGGGTCAAGTTTCATGTCCTCTGAGGTGAAGTTCCAAGCAAAAAAAACTAGCGGACAAGGTAACCAGCTTTTCATCCACTCTGGAAGGATGACATACTCAATGGCCACCTCCTGCCTATGAAGCACCACACTTGCAGTTTCTAGTCAGGTCGCATTAATTATGGCGAGTGAATTCGGTTGAGACAACTACCTCTGAGCTATCCTCTGAGGACAAAGTAGATATGGAGGTGAAGGGAAGGGAGGAAAGAGAAGGAAATTTCAAAAATCGATGAATTTACATACATAATACTATGCAGAGGCCGCAAGTATGTAAATAAATAAATAAATAAATAACATGGCTACCTGCAATTACTAAAGTCTACACATGTCCAACTTCATGTGAAAGATACAAACAAAGAAGTCAGGAGAAGCTCCAAGACCGATTCGTACGAAAAACGATACAGGGGATAACACATGGATAGTATTAAGTTCCGAAAGAAGTTTTAGTTCGCCAATCTTGGAACCAAGTCCAGCAGACCAGAATATAATAAAGAACATTTCTAACTTGGAAATAGTTAAAGCTAAGCTCACCTGGCCCCCCTTTTTCTCGTTTCTTTCATCCCACATGGCCTTGTATCTAAACATCCTCCTCTTAATGCCTTCCCTAATCTTACTGCCCAACTTAGCAACTTTAATTGGCCAGGCAGCGAAAACCAACACCGTGCCCTGCTAACAGCCCTCCTCGCCCTGGGAGCACCGACTTCCTCTTGAGCCTTTACGCGAGCACAAGGCCACGGGCCTGCTAATGATCTTACAAATTAGAGTGGCAAGGCCCTTCTAACTGCATCGCCAACGAGCTCTCCTTCAAACTTGGCCAGATTTTGGCTACTTTGCAAATTAACACCTCCAACAGGCAGCAACGGAGGCCAGCGGACTTAAAAGATGTTTTTTTTTTCCCGGCTTGCTGACCACGTTGTTGTTGTATTGCAGCCTTGGGATACAAGTGCAACAACTAAAGCGATATTTTGGTTTCCAAATGCAGCACTCGACGACAATAGCATTGCTGTGACTAACACAGATACCTTTCCTTGAAGTATTTCGGAGGGCAATGATGCAAGACCGAGATAATTCTCCCATTTCCAACAATTTTCCACCTCCACCTTTCCAAACAAAGAGACAAGGAGGTCTTCTGTTACAAGAAAAGTGAGGTGTTAAACCCATCTGTTAAACAAACTGCTGAAGCGACCTTGGATTTGGACACGAAGACCAGCATGACCTTGGCTGGTATGTTGCAGGAGAAAATGGGTTTGGGGAAAGAAGAAGAAGAAGCGGAGGAAGAAGAAGACTAAGAAGAAGACAAAGACAAAGAAGACAAAGACGAAGAAGACAAAGAAGAAGAAGACAAAGACAAAGAAGAATACAAGTATGAAGAATACAAGTATGAAGAACACAAGTATGAAGAAGACAACTATGAAGAAGACAAGTATGAAGAAGACAAATATGAAGAAGAAGAAGAAGAAAATAAATTTAAGTGGTTACCGAGATGAGGGAGCAGTGTGGGTGTAAGGGTAAAGTGCATGGTTTTGGAAAGTACTCAGTGACGCAATAAGTAAAGCTGCAAACCACCAATAACTATTCACATATTACATACGCAAAAGTCCAAAAACATGTCAGACCGTGCCTATCCCCCATCATCTTAATCATACACTCGTCCTCCAAATTTATGCCCCCCCCACTACTCAAATAACCATTCAAATTGCTTACACTTCTTGTTCTCTCCCCAAAGCTCCCCTTTACCCTCACCCTCCTCCCCTCGTGTCGAGATTATCCAAAGAGTATAAGAAGACATAAGCAAAAGATTTTGATGTAGCACTTCCTTCCCGGGGTCCATAACCTCTTTACAACCAACTGGGAAAAGCAGTGTCCATGGCTGTAGTTGTACAGCCAGTGAACTGGTCTTCTCGCTTGGATTGTGTGAATGTCGACCAACCACAGACGGCAACATGAAACATTTTTACAACTTTGTACAATGAATGAATGAATGATCGTTTTAAGGCCATTTTCCCCGCTAGAGCGGGGGTTAGCCTTGCGGGCCCCATGACAATCATGGTTCCCTGTTTGAGGCAATGTTTTTATGGCCGGATTGCCTTCCTGACGCCAACCCTTAGTCGCCTCTTACGATGCGCAGGGATACGGTGTACCTATTCTAAACCGGGGTACACACCGGGATCATTCATCCCAGCAAGCTGGTACTAAATTTGCCGACCTCGGAAGGATGAACAGGCTGAGTCAACCCCCCTGGCGTTAATTCAGCGATCGACCGGGATTCGAACCCAGGATCCTAGGATCCCAAGCCGGCACCATAACCGCTAAGCCAACACCAGGCTGACCTGTTGTACAAGCAACTATATTGTCTGTGGGCCATTGTCCACACATTTCTGAACTTTTCTGTCGTTACAAGTCATCAATGAATCTTCAGGAAAAAAAAGTCCAACTTATTTTTCCAACGACTCGATAGATACTTGCATTGACAACAGATAAAACTGATGCACAATGGCTGTTGATTAATTTTGTACAGTTAACTTACCATTATGATCACTAGAGGGCCCTTTTCAGCCAACCTATGGTGTGGCACATTCTTAAAAATGTACTTTATTGTTTTTGTCATTTTTGAAAGACATTTTATTGATCACAAATCATAATTTTGGAAGGTTCCATTATATTAAGAAGAAGACGATTTGTAATATCGGCTGGCACCAAAGGTCGCGCCTGCGACTCCGATATACACTTTAGAGAAAGCCATATATAAGCATCTGCTCCATTATAGATAGATTAATCAACTACAGGGGTTTTAAGAGTAACAGTACACTCAACGAAATACTTATGTTCCATGTGTGTGTTAATCTTAAAATTAAAATGTGTGCTTGTTTACCTTCAGTGAAAATTGTCTCACTCAAGTGATACACTCACCATGTCTTTGTTGTATTTGACAATAAATACTTTGCTCTGAAAGTTATCTTTCTGCACAAGAGGCGTTAGTTACATTTATATTGTACTGTCGCACATTAAATAACAGTAATAGGCATCAACAACCATCCCCGACCATGTTGCAGAACGTCGGCTTAGGCCCTCATTTCTATTTATTTATTTTTTCGCCCTCACTTTTTCAACTTTGTCAATTTGTTTTCGCCGCAACCGCTTGAGCGATCGACACAAAACTTTCAACATAGAAGCACCTACCTGTGGAGAAATATTTTTTAACGAAGTTACGTGATTATTGGATGGAAAATGCGGCCGGCGTTCCAAATAGTCCGTTTTCTGTAGGCATGGGTTGCAGGGTGTTTCACGTATCAGGAATAAACTACCTTGGCTTTGCGTCGCTCGGCCTAGTAAAAGAATGCAATATGGAGGAACGCGGTCCCCATTTTTAAAGAAGATATTGTGATGAAAATGGTGACTTTCCTGCACATTGGTTAAATAACATAATGCACTACTTTCTGAAACTCCAATTCCATTACATGACTGGGACACGCGGGGTGAGTATTAGATGGACAGCAGGTGGAATTTTATATGGAAGTGTGTTATTCATTTATTCCAGACTACCCCACACAACCTGTGCTATCTGCCAGTCTGAGTGCGGGCTGGATATTTGAAAATCCACCCGCATGTCCCCTCGATATGGCTGGTTCAAACAAGCAGCTGCTTGAACGGCCCTGTCCGATTGGTCAGTTGACTCAATGAGGGACTGACTGTGTGTGGGGGCAGGTGGAGAGAGTATTTGAGGGGGACACCCCGGCAGCAGTTACAGGATTCAGCGAGGGTGAAGCAGTGAGCGAGTCACATCAGTGCCTCGAGACAGCTGAGGAATCGAGAGGAGAGAAGACGCATCAAGCGTTTGAAGATTGTTGATCTGGTAGGCACAGGCACAGGGGTAGGGACTCAAAGTAGTGGTTGTTATTCAGTGTCATTTTTATGTCTCTCTTCATGAGTCTGCCATTCGACTGCATTGTTTTACACACTGCCATTGGTCTCAGCAGTTTTCCGCCCATTTCACCTGTGGCATTTGTCTGTCATTGTTGCCCTAAAGGCTCTTGCACCTGTATAAACGAGACCCTACCACCACTCCGGTAGATTGTGTTCCTTGAACACCCTCATGGTTCTTCTGTCGAAGCCTATCACTGTCTTGCATGCCATCAATGTCTCCAGGGTACTTCACGAGGGTCTCCAGGGTCCAGGGTACTTGCAAACGAGACCCTACCTAAAGACTCATCATATAGTGCATCTGTCCTAAAAGCAGAGTCATACGACATGGTCATTTCACCGGCTTTCTCCCCAAGTGTCCTACTCTTAGCACCCTTCCATCCATCTGATCTCATCACTTCCCCATTGTTCGGAATCTCGGTATCTTTGACTTTGAAGGTCATTTCTGAGGTGAAAAGGGTCAATGGAGGTCAAATTTCACAATTTAATAATTATGCATTGACAGACACACAACATATAACATGTTTACTGATGTGATGTTTTGTAAGTCCAAAAAGGGCAAAACTCTGGAAAATTGACAAAAAGCATTGAAACTCGAACTTGTTCTGTAACTTATCATAATAAAGCCATGTACCAAGTTTCGGTTAAATATGTTGGGTGGCATGGAAAAAAAAGGCTGAAAAATCACAGCTTGGATGGACAGATGGACGGATGGACAGACAGACAGAGAGCAAACCTATAGTCCCCTCCGGTGAAACCAGTATGGGACGAACAAAATGTGCATGGAATACGACGAATCAAGGGATGCTAAAGCCATTGCACACAAATAAATGGTGAAAATCCGATAAGAAATGGATGAAAAATCTCAAATTACATGATCATAATATTACAGACAATGCTGTATTGTCAGCGATATTAACAGCCATAAGAACAGATAAACTGCATAGTGGTTCCTGAGCTGAGGATAACGGATAACTTCACTTGTGGACACGATATGGTAATCTCCATGACATTTTATTTATTTATTGCTATCAGGACATTCGAGTATTTCTTCAGAAATGATGCGTCTTTGTTGTTTAAACGAGCATTCATTAATCATTTCACTATACTCTTTATCATCATCGTTATATCTATTATTGACTAGACATGCAACATCTGTGGCAGCCTCAGTGGCATCATGGTTGGAGCGTCCACTGTGAGTCTGGGAGGTCGGCGATTTGAACACCAGCCGAGTCATAACAAACACTAATGAATAGTCCCAAGTGGGACAGACGCTCGTCTCCCGATGGAGGGCAGGCGTAGTTGCTGTGCTTTACGTGATAAAGTTGATTTTCAATCTGAGTCGATGGAAAATGATGGGCCCGGGGGAGTGGGAGGTGTGGGGGGGAGATCTGAAAGGCCTGATAACCTGATTGGATTCACGCAGTAAAACGTATGTAGGATGAGCAGGTCCTGAATTGATGCGAAACGTCCCATTATTTTTTGTCCAATGAAAGGACTCAAACTATTTAGACCCTAAAGGGGTCTAAGGGACTAAATGGGTCATAAAAGAACTAAAAATGTCCAAAGGAGTCTAGTGAAAGCGGTCATATGGTCATACGGTCATATGGTCATATGGTCATATGGGTTCTAAATGTCGAAACTCGAAAGGGGCTATGGGATCTGAGTGGTCTAAAGGGCATGCACCAATTGCAGTCTACATAGTCTGAGTGGTCTGGAGGGTCAAAAGGATCTAAAATGTTTATTGGGTCAAAAAGTTGTAAGGGTCTTAAACTCTAAAGTGTTCAAAGTGTCAAAAAGGTCTTAAAAGGTCTAAAAGGGTCTAAACGTTTTAAATAGTCCAAAGGGTCTAAAGGGTCTAAACTCTAAAGAGTCGAAAGAGTCTAAACTTCAAAGAGTCTAAACAGTCTAAATGTCAAAAGAGTATATAGGTGTGAGGGGCCTGTAGGGTCTACAGGGGCTTAAAGGGTTATACGGAGACTAAAGGTCTAATGGGTACGTTCCAAAAGTAGTTAGGGGCCAATGGGTCTAACAGCATCTAAAGGATGTAAATGTCAAAAGGCATGTAAAAGGTTTTTTAAATGTCTAAAAAGGGTTTTAGAAGGTCTAAGGTTTTGAAGGGTCTGAAAGTCTAAAAGGTCTAAAGGGTATGTCCCAATAGTAGTTAGGCTGTGTCGGTTATTCAGGCAACAAGGACAACAAAACACAATACACCGGTCAAACACACACAAAACACTTGCAACATAAGCCGATCACGGGTCCATGGTCACGAGGTCTCGCAACACAGCTTTGTGATTGGTTGATAGAATAGGCCCAACCCTCCCCCCAGGTATATCTGGGAGGAGGTGAACAAGGGAACTTCTCTTGATGAAGGCTAGTGGAGGCCCAGCACACGCTGGGTTGCTGGCCAAAACGTTGAGGTTTTTAAAGACAAAGCTATAGGTTGGAGAACGGAAAAATGGATGTCGTGGATATAATTCCCAACCGCCGTTCATTACTTGATATATATATATATATATATATATATATATATATTACAAACATTTGATTACCTTTTGAAACAGTCACTGCAGCTGTTTAGCACGAAACTGAAAGGGAGGAAATCCAGGATGTGTTCAGTTACTAAGCAGCTAGCTAGCGCTTGAAAGGCCAGCCGTTTCCTAACGGTTTCGCAGACATTGCTTGCTCGAATGCTTAAGCCAATCTACAAGAAACTTGGTAAATGAACACACCCCTGATGTTCTTGAGGCCCAATCCTAGACCTACTGCAATCTATATATCCTAGAGGAATGACCCTTTGTGCCACTCCCGTCGGGAATGGGTGTACTCGTGTCATAAATATGACGTCTCTGGTACCCAGAGTGCTCTGCGAATTCCCCCAATCTCAGCGGCTGTTTGTGAGTAAAATCTGTTTGTTTTTTTTCTCATATATGTCTTCAAGTGTGTGTGATCTGTGTCGTCGATCCTCCATGACCCTTAAACCCTGTAAAAAAAATTTTTTTTTACATGATGTATATAATTTATATCAACTTTGCAAATCGAGAACACAAAACTTCACTACGTATTCCTTTATTTACTAATAATATTATATTTGCAAATAACTAATAGGTTATTTAAATGTATTATTTATGAATAAACGATGATGTATAAACAATGATTGTGTTGATTCATAAGCCCAAAATGATAATTATCCTTCAGAGTCATAAACATTCATCATCTCTGCACAAAATCTGTTCATGAATGTGCAAATTGATGCAGTTGACACAAATGTCCACTTTCCACCAAGAGATGGCACTTTACAAGAAAATTTAATTATAGAGTAGAATATTTAGGGAGTTTGACAGGAATGTCCTTTGACAGAATAATTGCAGGTACCCGTGGAGATTCCATGTAATGCAGAACGTGACCTGAAGGCCTCCGTACCCCTTTCTTCTTCAAGTCCTAACCCCCTTCCCCATTACCCTCTCCACAGTTGCAGTCCGAATTCATCAACCCCAAGTTTTCAAGCCCTCATTTCAAACCCCGATTCATCAAGACCCACACCCAAACCCAAAGTCCTCAAGCACCCCCCCCCCCCACCCCATCCCCAAAGTTTAAACCCCCCCTCCCAACTCTGTCCCATCTTTGCTCCCCATATCCCTTCAAACCCCTAATCTCCTGTCCTCACCCCTCCCTCTCTCTCATATCAGCAAAAGTGCATTCTTACATAAATCACACATTCTGGCATCAGATAGATAGATACACAGACAACACAAAATTGCATGACATTACACTACACAAGGGCATTCTTACAACAGACAGACCATCAGACAGACAGGTAGATAGATATAGATAGACACAGGTAGATACATTGCCCTCCAGAAGTATTGGAACAGTGAAGTCAAATTTGTAATTATTGCTTTATACTCAATAAGTTTGGATTTGAGATTAAAAGACGAATTTGAGGCAAAAGTACAGGTCAGCTATTATTTATTCGCATTTCATTGTATGTACAGTGGCTCAGAAAGTATTCACACCCCCTTGACTTTTTCACATTGTTATGTTACAGCCTGAATTTAAATGCATTAAATATATATTTTTTGTCACCGATCCACACCAAATACCCCATAATGGCAAAGTGAAAACGTGTTTTTAGAAATTTTTACACATTTATTGAAAATGAAATACAGAAATATCTAATTCCGATAAAAATTCAGCCCCCTGAGTCAATATTTCGTGGAAGTGCCTTTAGCAGCGATTACAGTTTCGAGTCTTCTTGGGTATGTCTATCAAATGTGCAGGTTTGCATTTGGAAAGTTTCTCCCATTCTTCCTTGCAGATTTTTTCAAGCTCCGTCAAGTTGGATTGGGAGCATTGGTAACAGAAATCTTCAAGTCTTTTCACAGATTCTCAACGGGATTCAAGTCTGGGCTTTGGCTGGGCCACTCAAGGACTTTCACGTTCTTGTTCTGAAGTCATTCTAGTGTTTCTTTGGCTGCATACTCAGTCATTGCTCTTCCTGTCAGAACATAAATCTTTGCCTCAGTCGAAGGTCTTTTGCACTCCGAAGCAGGTTCTCATCAAGGATTTGCCTGTATTTGGCTCCATTCATTGTTCCCTCTATCCTTAAAAGTCTCCCATTCCCTGTTGCTGAAAACAATCCCCATGGCATTATGCTCCAACCAGAATGCTTCACGATAGGGATGGTGTACGATAAGCTGTGCTCGGTTTCAGCCAGACATAGCGCTTTGCATTCAGGCCAAAGAGTTCAATTTTCGTCTCATCAGACCACATAATATTGTGCCTCATGCTCTCCTCTTGAAGAAGTGAAATGCATGCTCCATTGGATTTAAATCAGGAGATTGACTTGGTCAGTCTAAAACCTTCAACATTTCCCCCATGATGAACTCCAAGGTTGTTTGCAGTGTTTTTGGGCCATTGGCGAATGTAAATGGTGAAGCTGCATGGTGAAATGCCGCCCAATGAGTTTGGAGACATTTTGCTTGTACATCGGCAGACAATATGTTTCTGTAAACTTCCAAATTCATTCTTCTGCTGCTGCCATCATTAGTTACATAATCAATAAAGATGAGTGACCAGTTCCAGAGGCAGCTATGCAAGCCGAAGCCACGACACTACTTCCACCATGCTTCACATATGAGGTAGTATGCGCTTCGGATCACATACAGTTCCTTCTTTTCTCCACACATTCACCTTTCCATCACTTTGATAAAAGTTTATCTTGGTCTCATCTTTCCATAAAACTTTGTTCCACAACTCTATTGACTCAGTTCTGTACTTCGAGGCAAATTCAAATCTAGCCTTTCCATTTTTTGGTGCTGATGAGAGGTTTGCATCTTGCAGTGTAGACTTTGTAATTCTGCTGTCAAAGCCTTCTGCGAGCGGTAGATTGTGATACTTTCACCCCTGCTACACTCTAATAATAATAATAATAATAATAATAATAATAATAATAATACATTTATTTTATATAGCGCTTTTCAAGAAGCCCAAAGACGCTTTGACAGAGTACAAAAAACAAGTGCAAAAAGACAAAAATCAATAGGTAAATAATCAAAGCAAAAGGAAGGAGAAGAAGAGATAGTCAGGGGTTAAATGCTGTGGGTTAAATGTTGAATGCAGTGTTGAACAGGTAGGTCTTGAGTGATGTTTTGAATGTGGTGAGTGAGGAGGAGTCTCTGATGGTGTGAGGTAGTGAGTTCCTGAGGGTGGGAGCAGCGATGGAGAAGGCCCTGTCCCCCCAGGATCTGAATTTGGTCCACATGGGGGGGGGGGGTCAGGAGGTTGGTACCAGCAGAGCGGAGGTTGCGGGTGGGAGTGTGTCTGGAGAGGAGGTCAGCCAGGTAGGATGGGGCCAGGTTATGGAGGGCTTTGTAGGTCAAGAGGAGGATTTTGTACTGGATTCTCTGGGGGATGGGGAGCCAGTGAAGCTTGTAAAGGACGGGGGTGATGTGGTCACGGGTCCAGGAATGAGTGAGTAGACGGGCAGCGGAGTTCTGAAAGTATTGGAGTTTATTGGTGATTATTGAGGGTGAACCATAGAGGAGGCTGTTGCAGTAGTCCAGACGGGATGTGATGAAGGCGTGGATGAGGGTTTCTGCAGCCGTGGAGGAGAGGGATGGACGGAGACGGGCAATGTTTTTCAGGTGAAAGAAGGCTGTCTTTGTGATGTGTTTAGTGTATTTGTCGAAGGAGAGGGTTTGGTCAAAGATGATGCCAAGATTCCGGATGTGAGGGGAGGTGGATACTGGGAAACCGTCGATGTTGAGGGCAAAGTTATGGGTGGATTTGGTGAGCGTTTTTGGGCCAATGATGATTATTTCAGATTTATCGTAGTTAAGTTTGAGGAAGTTGATTTGAAGCCAGGATTTTATTTCAGTGATGCAGTTTGTCAGGATAGAGTGGGTGGCGGTGGAGATGGACTTGGTGGAGATGAAAAGCTGGATGTCATCGGCGAAGCAGTGGAATTGGAGACCATGACGGTGGATTAAGTGACCAAGGGGGGACAGGTACAGGATGAAGAGGAGGGGGCCAAGAACTGAACCTTGGGGGACACCTTGGGGGAGGGGAGCAGTGGGGGATTTGCAGTTATTGATGGAGATGAACTGGCGTCTGTCAGAGAGGTATGATTTGATCCAAGAGAGGGCAGTGCCGGTAATGTTAAAGGTGGTTTCAAGTCGGGTGAGGAGGATGGTGTGATTGATGGTGTCAAAGGCGGCGCTGAGGTCGAGGAGGATGAGAATGTTGAGGTTGCCAGCGTCAGAGGAGAGGAGAAGGTCGTTGGTGATTTTTAGGAGAGCAGTTTCAGTACTGTGGTTGGAGCGGAATCCGGATTGGAATGTTTCATACAGGTTATTGGCAGAGAGGTGATGTTTGAGTTGAGTGGCTACAGCGCGTTCCAAAACTTTTGACAGAAAGGGTAGGTTGGAGATGGGTCTGAAGTTATTTAGGGTGTCAGGGTTGAGTCCAGGTTTTTTCAGAATGGGGGTAACAGCAGCAATTTTGAGGGATGGTGGGACGATGCCTGTAGACAGGGAGGAGTTTATTGTTGCAGTGATAAGTGGAGAGAGAGCAGGAAGGGAGGCCTTGACAAAGCTGGAGGGGGTGGGGTCAAGAGTGCAGGTGGCAGTTTTCATTCCTATGAGGAGTTCAGAGAGGTCAGTAGGGGAGACTGGGGAGAATTGAGACAGGGGTTGGCAGGATAAGGGGGGGCAGGTGGTTTGAGGGGGAGCGGGTGCAGTGGTGGTTAAGCTGTTGTAGATGTTGTCAATTTTGCATTGGAAGAATGAAAGGAAGGAGATGCAGTTGTCTATTGTGAATGACTGGGTGGTGGTGTTCAGGGGGCTGAGGAGTTTGTTTATTGTAGAGAAGAGTGCTTTTGGGTTTCCGGAGCCAGAGTGGATAATTTGAGAGTAGTAGGCGGAGCGGGCGCGGGAGAGGGCATCTTTGTAGTGCCAACAGGGGTTGGCAGGATAAGGGGGGGGGGCAGGTGGTTTGAGGGGGAGCGGGCACGGTGGTGGTTAATCCTTGTAGGCTTGATTTTGGCAAGATATTCCTTGTAGGCTTGGGAGTGAATTGTGAGACCTGTTTTATTGCGGAGTCTTTCAAGTTGGCGAGCACGAGTTTTCATCAGGCGGAGTTCAGGGGTAAACCAGGGAGCAGAATGGGTGAAAGAAACTGTTTTGGTTTTTATAGGCGCAAGCTGGTCAAGGCAGGAGGAGAGAGTGTGGTTGTCGTAGTCAGTGAGGTCAGAAGGGGTGTGGAGGTCAACGAAGGGAGAAGTGGACATTTTTTCAGAGAGGGTGGATGAGAATGAGGTAGGTGAAAGAGCGTTTAGCTTATGGAAGTTGATAGTGCGATAATGCCTTGGTGCTGGGGTGGGGATGTTGATGGTCATAGTGATGGCTAAGTGGTCAGAGAGGGTGAGGTCGGAGCCAGAGAGATGGTGCAAAATTAATCCAGTAGAGCAGACAAGGTCCAGAATGTGACCACGGTTATGGGTAGGAAAGTTGACATGTTGAGTGAGGTTAAAGCAGGTGAGTAAATCAGTGAAGTCAGTGGTTATTGTGGAGTCAGTGGAGTCCATGTGGATATTGAAATCACCGAGGAGGAGGATTGAGGGGGAGAGGGAACAGAGCTGGGTCAGAAAGTAGAAGTCAGACAGGAATGATGGGTATGGTTTGGGAGGGCGGTAGACGACAGCCATGACTGACTGTGTGTGACCAGAGTTTAAAAGCCAGGTGTTCAAATGATGGAGCAGATGAGATGGAGATGAGGCTGGTCTTGATGTCTTGTCGGTGAATTACGGCAATTCCACCACCTCGGCCCTCCGAGCGTGGTTTATTGATGTAAGAATATCCATTGGGTGTAGTGAGGTTGAGTGAGAAGTAGTCCAGAGGTTGTTGCCAGGTTTCAGTGAGACAGAGAAAGTCCAGTTTATTATCCAGAATGTAGTCGTTCAGGATGAGGCTTTTGTTGTTGAGGGACCGGGTATTGAACAGGGTGAGCTTGATGTTGTTTTGTACGGTGGGGATGAACTCAAGTGATTTAGCCAGGGTTTGCAGACAGGAGGTGCGATCGTGTGCGTTGCTGTGACCAGGTGCGCTGGGACGATGAGTGGGAGTGCGCTGAGCCGACCAGAGTACGGGAAGATGTTGGACTTGATGATGTTGGGAAGAAGACTAATGGTTGTTGGTGATGTCACTGATGGTGGTTTTAGTTTTTTCTTCACAATTCTGATTATTTTTCTGTCATCAACTACAGTTGTTTTCCTTGGCTGACCCGGCTGTTGTATGTTGCCAACTACACTTGCGTTTCATTTATTTTTCAAGATATTCCAAATTGTTGTATTTGCTATGCCCATTTTTGTGCTGTGCTTCTCCTTGAATTATTCTGTTCTTTCAGTTTCCAAATTGCTTGTTTTTCTTTCATAGACAGTTCTTTGGTCTTCATATTAGTTTATGCCCACCATCTCCAAAGGCAAAAGCAAAGGTTAAAACCAATATAAGACATTCACAACTCTTTTATGTGTGAGCAATCAATGCAACAAGAAACACCTGTCAGTCATCTGTTCCATTACTTATGCTTAGCTAAAATGTGGCGACTGAACATAAAAAGTGCTATTGTTCTATAACAGTAAAATATGTATGCATAGACACACCAAAAAATAAAAGCTGACCTTCTGTACTCTTTCCTCGTATTCATATTTTGATGTCAAATCCCAATTTCTTGAGTATATAGCAATAATAACAAATTTGACGTCACTGTTCCAATACTTGTCGAGGGCACTGTAAATAGATAAGATAGACAAACATACACAGTCAGAAACATAGATAGAGAGATAGGCAAATTGACAGACATCCAGATAGATGGATATATGGAAAGACACAAATATAGATACACAGACAGATAGGTTGACAGCCACACACAGGTAGATAGACAGACAGACACACAGATAGACCAAATACACAGATAGACAGACACCCATACAAAATACACATGCACATACTGTCACCTGTGTGAGATGGTGGTGTACTTTCACCTCAAAGTCTTGGATGGAAAGGTGGGATAGAACAGACAAATGAATGGGGTAATAAAAGTGAGAGAAGAAAAAGAAAAGAGAAGAGCAGGTGACTAGAAAGTCTGGACTTGGGAGTTTCACAAGGAGGTGGTTTGAAGAACGCTTGCATTCTGCGAGGACTGGGGAAGATGAAAGAGAACAGCGATCGAGACTCAAGGAGAGGCAAGAGAAAACAGAAGCACCCAGCAGGCCTACAAATGGAGCAGCAGGCCATGTGCTTCTGTGTCTTTGTGGGAGACATCAATGATAATGAAAGCTTTGGATTGCACAGCATCTAAAAGCGACAGGTGCAAAGCGGGGGCACCAGCCAATAAGGGAGAGAGGTACTCCATAGAACGACAGAGAAATGCGTTGTAGACAATGGTATAAACTTATAAAGGAAGAACTTTGTACAACAGAGGATGCCCAGATTGCAGCTGGCTTTGGGAAGGGGAGAGGGGGGGGGGGGGCATCTTTGACTTAGGATATGTCAAAAATGGGCTATTAATGACAAACGTAAAACCTGTTCCAATATACAAAAGAAAATCTAAGGTTTTATTTTGTGTAATGCTCGATTCAATATGACCGCCATTCCGATCAAACGTAGCACATATCCATATGTACCAACTCAAAGCGCAAGCAGTCTCTTATCCAAAATGGCACATGTAATCCTGGATGAAGACTTCCAGGTCGTCGGCAGTCCTATGGGTCATCTTTTAGATTTGCTTCTTTAGGAACCTCGGTAACACATCGGCGCATGAATCAAGATCCGGGATTAATTGTGGGCAGGAAATGCTTTCATTTTTACAAGTTTTTACGAAAAAAAAAAAAAAATTCAACGAAAACTACACACAAGAGTGCCCGCTAAAACTGCTGTTTTTCAAACGCGTACACAGGTTCTTGCTCAAAGTCAGGCCAAGCGGGAATTTTATACACAGCTTTACTACAATAATAAAAACAGTAACACAGCTTATAGCCATAGATGATTCACGTAATGCCATAAGATTACATGAGGGAAAAGTAGACCAGAAGGAAAAGGCAAAGCAGAAGTCAAACTTGTGTGCGTCGGAAAAATGGTGAATAATACAAGTTGAAAGCAATAGACAGGTAGTGGATAAAAATGGAAACACCTGGCTAAACGAGGGACACCAAGTATATTGAAAGCATCGCCTTCCACGCAGATGTGGCCCACGTGTTAATTAAGCAACTAACATCCCAGCATGCTTATGGTCATGTATAAAATGCTACACAGGCCTACTTGCCTATAATTGTTGCTAGCATGGCTGAAAGGGGAGAGCTCAGTGACTTTGAAAGAGGGGTGATTGTTGGGGTGTGTTTGGCAGGAGCTTCAGTGACAAAGACAGCTCAAGTTGCTGATGTTTCACGAGCAATGGTGTCCAATGTGATGTCGGCATAGAACTCCGAGGGAAGGATGTCATCAGCAAGGAGCAACAGCAGGCGGAAGCACATACTCCAGGATTGTGATGTCTGTGCATTCATTTGTAGTGCAAAGCAAAGTGGGTGAGCAACTGCAGTTCATTCGATTGTAAATTTCAACTTGGGGCACAAGCAGCCAGGTTCATCAAAAACGGTCCGCCGAGAACTCCACAGAGCTTGACACCATCAACAGGTTGCAATGCACAAACCGCTCATCACATCTGGCAATGCACGTTTGCGAGTCCAGTGGTGCAAACAGCACAGGCAATAGCTTACCGAGCAGTGGAGAAATATGATATGGTCAGATGAATCATCTTTCACCATGTTCTCGACAAATGGATGAGTGCGCGTGTGGCACCAACCTAAAAAAAACGATACAACCCTGAGTGCTTGGTTCCAACAGTGAAGGGTTCTGGTGGTTCAGTAATGTTGTGGGGTGCATTTTCCTGGCATGGTTTGGGTGCTGTCATTCCCTCAGAAGACAAGGTCAATGCCAATCGCTACTTTATGGTACTGAGTGATCATCTTCATTCCATGTTGCAGCATTTATTTCTTACCGGGATGGGCGTCTTCCAGGATGACAACGCCCCATCCACAGAGCACGTGTGGTCGCCCAATGGTTTGATGAAAGTGACACTGATGTTATCTATATGTCATGGCCTTCTCAGTCACCAGATGTGAACCCAATGGAGCATCTATGGGATATTCTGGAACGATGCCTGAGACACCGTTTTCCACCTCCATCAAATAGATGTGAGTTGGTTGTGGAAGAATTGTGCAGCATCCCCCCCGCAGAATTCCAGACACTGGTGAACTCTGTGCCACAGTGCATACAGGCCATACATGGTAGCCCAATGCCCTATTAAGTGACTTTACATTGGTGTTTCCATTCTTTTTGTCCACTACCTGTACATTTGTATTGCAGTGGCTATCAGAGCCCAAGATACACAACAGTCCAAATGCCCCAGCACTCAGACACCAATTGCATTGGTTGATGCTGACCGACCCCTCATCTAACCATAACCTTCGCCTTTACTCTCCCATTAATCATGCGCCACCCACTTGCATGACGCAGCTAACGGCTTACATTTCAGTTTATCAACATGGCCCATTACATCAATTCTGGTCTTCAGCCAAGCTTGCAGTGAAGTCCAGCAAGATAATTTGGAGAACTAACGAAATATATTCCTTTAAAAATTGGGATGGGAAAATTATCTCGTTGAAAAACACCCACATTTGCCGATTCCATACCGTAGCCCTGCCACTGTAACACATCTATCAGGAAAAAGCAGCAAATACAACATTATGACAATAACTTCAACACTGCATAAATGATTCTTCCTGGGAAAACTTTCACAAAAATCAGACTTTCTCTCATGCAGCGGTTCATCCGTCCCCTCGACCCTGGTCTGCCAAATTCAGTGGAGAAGTGGTTGTAGTCATGGTGGAGTCTTGTCAAGTCATTCTTTGTGTATGCTCTCCTACATCCCATCCTTAACCTGAAATGGAATATCTGCTGACAATGCAGAATGTCTAAACTCTGTAGGTGCCTCCAAGGTTATGCAACCCATCCCATTCTGTCGACATCTAACCCCCTCGGACCCACCGTGTACTCACCCAAGAAGGTAGAAAAAAATTTAAAATGATATCCAGCCTTGACCGTGCTTTTGCAATGGGCCCAGGTGGCATTAGTGCCCATGTTCTCAAAGAAAGCTCTTCTGCTCTTGATTCTCCTCCATATACTATTTTCACAGCTGTCCATCTACCTTTTGATCATATCCCATTGGCTTGGAAGTGGGCAAACCTAATCATAGCTAATGGTATAGTCTTTCCTGTTTTAAAACAGCCTAATCTGACGATCAATTTGGCTTCTGTCCTAGTCGCTCAACTCTAGGCATGCTCCTTTCGCAGCAATGGTTGGAGCCCCTAAACTTCCAAGCAATAGGTCAGAACTGTTCTTCATCATATCTCACGTATTCAAATCTGACATCCCGCTTTGCTTGCAAATCTCTCTGAGTGGCATACAAGGTCAACTTCAATCCTGAAATTCTTACTTCCTCCACTTGCGCAGTCAATGGAACACTACACTCTATTTTGCTTTCCCCAGGTGAGGCTGGAGTGTCCCATGGCAGTGTGTTGGCACCATTCTTGTTAATCTACACAAAGACCTCTCTGATGCTGTGGAAAAACCTCCATTCCTTTATGTATATGGATGTGCACTGTCATACAGTACCCCCCATCCCATTGGTAGGTTAACAACAACTGTGCCACTTTTTGCTGATCTGGTAAATGTCCTTCAATCCAGGAAAATCTCAGTCTCACCCAGTCACTCAGGAAAGATAGTCAAATAAATCCACCGACTATTTCCATGAAAGAGGTCCAGTATCTTGAATGTCTCTGCCTCCCCATTAGCCCTGAGCTCTCCTGGGCTAAACATGTAGCAAAGGTGGCCTCCAAAGACAGTTGCTGACTGAGCATCCTATGTCATCCCAAGTCTTTCCTTGAAAAAAAAAAAACATCAGCATTATTCAGTCAAAAGGACCATTGTTTGTAGTTAAAACGGAGTACTGCTCCTCTCCCTCCCTTATGGGCGGCCGACTCAGCATCACATCTGTCTCTTGGATTATGTGGAATCCAAACCTCCCAACATTCTTGGCATCTTCCATAATGAGGCTGAAAGACAAGGTCTGCTGCTATCACATCACAGGAAGGTCGGTGGCTTCTCTTTTTCTTTTACTGTCCCTCTGGTTTGGTTCTTTCTGCTCTCAGCCCATGACCCTCACAAACAACTCCAGGATACACCAGTTCTTCCGGCAACCTGCTCCTAGTTAAACTTCCAAAATCTATGCTGACCAGATATTCCAACGGTCGCCCGCAGTGCTTCACTTCTTCCAATTGGGGAACCGCCTTCTGGAAGCTTGTGTCATGAGATGCGACGGTCGTTTGAATGATCGATCCACAATGGCAGGCGAGAGTCTTAAAAGCAAGAGTTTATTCAGCAAACCAACGCAACACAGAACACACACAACAACCCGGGGCCTTCTCTACCCTTCCTCTCTCCTTGTTATTTATACGCAACCAAAGAGAACCTCTGCAAAGGTTCTTCCTTCTCCAAGAAGCTCATCTTTTCCAAGCAAATCCAAATCCAGAAGTAACTGGAAAATATTCGTACCTCGGCGATTATTCTATACAGGTCAAAGGCCAACCCCCAATGTGATAACATGTTCCACTTTTGCATAAACAACTTTTAGAATATAGAGCGCACCTCCGCAAACAATACACAATCACATAATATAACCAGTGCATGTTGTATCAAACAGTAGGCATACCAGCATTAATGTCGCGTTGTACCGATACACCGCCCAGCAAACATGCAAATAATTTATGGTATAGTACTATTCCAATCTTCCTTTCAGGGCTTTAAGCAGTTGGTACACCCAATCCTTACCCACAATCTGTATTACCTCCATTAACCCTTCCTAATCCAACAATCTCACTTGCGAAGTGCAGCATTTCTTTCCCTTCTCTCCCCTCTTTAACTTTCCCTGTTCGCTCATCGTCTCCAAGAGTCGTCTCACAGACGTACTCCAGTTCATACCCTCAATCAACTTGCTCTTCCACAAGCCTTGATCTTGTAATAAATAAAATAAAACAAAACCCTGGACTGGCTTAGGAAAGCTGGCCCACACCCACATCCTGGTCGTAAGGGATGTGTTAACTTAGGTTATTATTTTTTAACAGATGACCAGAACGAATGATTATATGCAATACAGCAATTTTATAGGACCAGATTAGATGTTTGATGTGATGCATTAGTGCATTATAGCATGACTGGAGATACTGTCACACAGGATATTGCACACTGAATCTTGTGGTGAGGCAGTTGCCCTGAAACAACTTGACCACCTCTTGGAAGGCAAATCCAACTGAAGGCAATCTCAGTTCCTTCCACCAACCTCGGAACAATTGTGTGTCTACCGTCAGGAGAGCCAAGAAACACTATCTCTCTACTCTCAAGACTGACCTCTCAAACATGTCTCCCTCCTCCAAATCCTGGAGGCATCTGGTCAAATCCGTTTCTGGTGTTTGTACCCCGTCCATCCCCTCATTTACCCCAAATGGCTACACAGCTGACACCGCACGTGAAAAAGCTGAATGCCTCAACTCTGTTTGCCTCAAAATCTTGTGTCCCAAACCCATTTCTCTCTGTACCCACCTTACCCAGTTTAACCCAGCTGCTCCTGAACTCTGTGTCCTTCTCTCCTGACAAGGTGAAGTTTCTGTCAAACCTCGACTGATTCTGCAACTGGACCAGACGGCATCAGCCCACAGGTCCTAAAATCCTGCTCTTCCGCTCTATCTCACCCTCTCTCTGTTCTCTTCACCCTCTCTTTTGCTCAAGGTCATCTGCCATCAGTTTAGAAATCAGCTAACATTAGCGCATTACACAAAAAATATGCAAAAACAGATCCTTGCAACAACAGACCAATCAGCCTGCTTCCAATAATCAGCAAGGTCATGGAATCCATCATCACTTCTGACATCAAATCCTTCCTCTTCTCCAATGGCTTGATCTTGGATCATCAATTTGGATTCAGACCAGGTGATTCTACTCTGGACATGCTGCTTCTGCTGTCTCCACAATGGATGGAGGTCCTCAATGCCAAAAAGGAAATTAGAGCTGTCTCCCTTGACATATCACGTGCATTCGATACGGTGTGGCACCCCGCTCTGCTCACCAAACTCTCCTCCTATGGTATCCATGGAAATCTCCACGCTTGGCTTGGGGACTTCCTCTCTAGTCGTAGTCAACGTGTGGCCGAATGGAATTCTCTCATCTCCCCTTCCTGTTCAGGCTGGAGTTCCCCAAGGCAGTGTTCTGGGCCCTGTGCTTTCTCTGGTCTTCATCAATGATCTCTCCGACTCTCTGGAAAATCCTCTCTGTCTCTTTGCTGATGACTCCACTCTCTGCCGCTCCATATCTCAACCCTCAGATCGGCAGTCTGCAACCTCTTCACTCTCTGCAGACCTGGCCGATATCTCAAACTGGTCAAACTAGTGGAACATGTCTTTCAATCCTGATAAATCTCACACTCTCACTCTGTCTTTCCGAAAAGACCGTCTGGACCACCCTCCCATCTACTTTCTGAACAATCCTATTGAAGAAGTTCTGTCACTCAAGCTTTTGGGTCTCACTATCTGCCATTATCTTTCCTGGGAAAACCACATTTCCAAGCTGGCCTACAAAACCAGTCGCCGTCTGGGCATCCTCCGTCGTGCGAAGTCCCTTCTGGGCACATCTGAGCTCCTCACCGTAGAAAAAGCTTTCATCCACAGCTCAATGGAATACTGCTCTCCCCTCTGGGCTCGTGCTCCTGCCTCACACCTAGCTCGGCTTCACGCGGTTGAAACTAAAGCATTCAGAATCATTGGAATCTCCCGCGATGAAGCCGATCCTGAGGGCCTTTCTCTCTCTCCTCGCAGCCAGGTTGGTGGTCTTTCTGTCTTCTACCTCTCCGGCCTTGCTCACCCTGCTCTGTCTGTGCTCTTTCCCCCAAATATTGCGTGCGTGCAGGACGCACAAGATCTGCCAGCAACCCTCTTCTGGTGAAACTGCCAAAATCAAGACTCTCTATTCACCTTCACTCTTTCATTCCTCTTTTCTCCCGCCTCTGGAACAAACTCCCCCCACTCTCTTCAATCCCTCTCCTCCCTCCAGGTCTTTAAAACAGCTGTTCACCACCATCTCTTATCTTCCCCCATGCCGCTCCACAAATATCATTAGACGGTTCTCATCGTCCTATTGATGCTCATCTTCCTCCACCTTGATCTTTTCTACCCCCGTTAAAACACCCCAAATCTGCCTCTTTCAATCCCCCACTTCTTTCCGGAAATTCCTAGTAGTGAAATTCCGAGTAGTGAAATTCCTAGTAGTGTTCATTTGCTTTATACAGTGTACCTCTCCCTCCTCCCCAGCCCTCCCCCTTCCACAGATCTACCGACATCCCTGTTCTCTACTGTTGTTGTGCTTCCCTCTCTCTCTCCCTCATGTCTCCCGCTCCCTTCACTTTATGTTTTATGTGTCTGTGCATGTTTCATGTTCAATGTGTTAGCTCTTACACGAGCCTCGATTCTGCATACAAAAAATAAAAAAATTTTTGGGTAAATGTACAAAACTAGGGATCATATCTCACCAGTTAGTGTTAGATAATATAGGTTAGTCTATGTGACAGTAATTCATCTGGCCATGTGCCAAAGCATGTGGTGAGGTGGAAAGAACTGGGAAGTGGCCATGTGCTGTGTGCAGGAAGGGTGTCGGAATGAACTCCATTCAATGTTCAATGTGCGCTGAGTGGGTTCATCAAAAATGTAGCGGTCTGAGAGGGTCATTAACCAGTGTGGCAGCTACATTCAAATGTAAGGTGTGCACAGAGGGAGCTGCAGATGGAGGAAATGTTGAGTTGGATCTTGGAGACGGCGTGAAGCTGGAAGGTGTGAAAACATTTTGCTACCTTGGAGACATACTGAATGGAGAAGGTGGATCAGACTCGGCAACGGTTGCTAGAGTGAGATGTGCATGGAAGAAGTTTCGGGAACTGAGTGGCGTGCTGATGAGGAGGGGAGTGTCGTTGAAGCTGAAGGGAAAGGTGTATGCTGCATGTGTGAGAAGTGTTATGATTTATGGGAGCGAGACATGGGTCATGAATGTAGAGCAGCAACGAAGGCTGGAAAGGGTGGAAATGCGAATGGTTCGGTGGATGTGCGGAGTATCGTTGAGAGAGAGGAAGACAAATGATGAATTGCGAAAGATGATGGGAATAGAGCCTGTGATTAATGTTGTGAAGAGGAACAGGTTGAGATGGTTTGGTCATGTGTTGAGGAAGGATGAAAGTGACTGGTTGAGAAGAGTGATGGAAATGAATGTAGAAGGAAGTAGAGGACGGGGAAGACCGAGAAAGACTTGGCTAAAGATGGTGGAAGAAGAAATGCGGGCAAGGGGGTTAACAAGGAGAGATGCAGAAAATAGGGCCAAATGGAGAAGATTGTCATGGGGACCGCAAGGCTAACCCCTGCTCTAGCAGGGAAAATGGCCTTAAAATGCATGTTGTTTGTTGTATGCCAGATCAATCTGCATTATTAAGAGTGATGGAAATGAATGTAGAAGCAAGTAGAGGACGGGGAAGTCCGAGAAAGACTTGGCTAAAGATGGTGGAAGAAGAAATGCGGGCAAGGGGGTTAACAAGGAGAGATGCAGAAAATAGGGCAAAATGGAGAACATTGTCATGGGGACTGCAAGGCTAACCCCCGCTCTAGCAGGGAAAATGGCCTTAAAATGCATGTTGTTTGTTGTATGC
Source organism: Myxine glutinosa (assembly GCF_964187855.1). Classification (NCBI taxonomy): domain Eukaryota; kingdom Metazoa; phylum Chordata; class Myxini; order Myxiniformes; family Myxinidae; genus Myxine; species Myxine glutinosa. The sequence continues at coordinate 42,032,799 of NC_136264.1, read as the reverse complement.
CAGATCAATCTGCATTATGGTAAGTAAAGGGTGACCCCAAAAAGGCGGGCCCCGGGAAATGTTTCATATCCTTCACAGTTTTCCTGAAATCTCCTTCATTTTTAAGGACGTCTGAACCAAGTTAAGGGAGAGTGCATCTGCCACGTTCATTGAATCTGTGACATTCACACACCATGTCCTGAAGAAAAGTCATTTTCTGTAAGAAACTATCTGCGGACAAATCCGTTCTTCCATTTTTCATCAAGGAAAGCACCAGAAAGTCAGAAATTGAAGGGGTTGTGAAAAAAAATTCAGACAGCATGGTACATTTTTGGATATGAATTCACAAAACAGAGGAAGCCACTCTGGCCAACCAAAATCAGGATGGTCACTTGAGATTATTGCTGCCGTTTCTGACTCAGACGTCCGCAGACCCAAGACATCTCTTGGGCACCACTGTCAAGAGCTCAACATCAGCAAACAAGCTTGAAGAGAATTCTGATGAAGGACTTGGTATTGAGACCTTTCCATGTATCCATCAAACAAAAGTTGACAGAAAACGACATGGTGAGTAGAGAAGATAGTGAGAAGAATGACAATGTGTAACGCCATAGAGGAGAATCCTGACATCTTGGACGATATGTGGTTCTCCGTTTGAGGCCCATCCTCTCCTCAGTGGTCACGTGAATGGTGGAAACAATATGTTCTCGGGAAGTGAAAAGACTGACTGTGCTGCAAAGACCACTTCATTCAGTAAACTGCACTGCCTTGGTTGCTATCTCAAAGCATGCAATAATTGGGCCATTTTGGTTCAAGGATAGGCAAGGAAATGCCAGACTGTAAATAAGGAATGTTACATTGAAGTCTTGGAAAATTAGGGCAAGCCCTGGGTGAGATGGATGGAGTTGACCAGGGGAAACTGGTTCCAGCAGGATGGGGCTACCCTTAACTGTGCAAATGCGACACTGCAGTGGCTGGAGGAGCAATTCAAAGACAGGGTCATCAGTAGAAGACCCGAGGTGGAGTGGTCCCCGTATTCACCAGACTCAAATCTTTCTGATTTCTTCCCATGGGTAATCTTGAACGACTGACCATCCCAGAACTTCAGGAAATAAACACCACTGAAACACATACCATTGATGAGGAACAGTGCATACATGTCATCAATAACTTTGCTCGACATGTGGCTCTCTGCATTGAGCAAAATGGTGCACATTTGGAGAATATCATCAAACATCTATGTCGTCAGCAATTTAATTGTAAAATTGTCACATTTCTTTGTAGATAACTGAAATTTTCAGTGATACCTTGGTGATGAATGACTAATATGATCTGTAAATCTTGTTAAGTTTGATTGGATCATGTGAAAGTGATTAAACTTTTCCCGGGGCCCACTTTTTTGGGGTCATCCTGTAATTAGGCTGTTCAGGTTGATCTGCATGACCAGTGCATAGCAGTGCTGGCGAGGCAGCGGAATGCTCTGGCTGCCGGGTCGCACTTGACCCATACTACAAGTCTGAGCTGGGCCATGCAAGCATGTGTATAGGATGGAACGTGACTGATGGAGAATGCATTGGCTTTGCTTCAAGGTCAGGGATACTGCGTAGAATTGGGTGTAGGCTGGGGCGGTTGTACAATTTGTGCGTAGACAGCCGCTGCACCATAAACTAACTGTAAACTCACACTAAATTATAACTGTCTTCCATGTTTTTTTTCCACCTGCACTATCTTTGTTTCCCATTATCTACGTCACAAATTACACAACTTCCACTTCTTGCTCAACTATGGTGTTTCTGTCAAAACCCGCTAGTGGCTGCTTCCGGCCTGCCTACTAGTTTAGGATGGACTACATTTTGTGTGCAGGTTTGGTAATTCAAGAACAGTTGATATTCATAATCCACACATGTGTACTATGTAGGTCTTAGAAATTTCCTATAAATACGTGCAGAAGTTTGGAAATGTCAGAAAAGAAAAATCGCCAATGAATCAAGCAAACAATTTCAACAAGTGTGCCCGTTATGTTCATAACATCACAGCCTACATTTTTAACATGCGTATTTATTCGATTTTGCTTGATAATTTTAAAATATATTTTCTTCATTAGCTTGATATCATTAGACGGTTCTCATCCTCCTATTGTGCATTTTCTTTTCTCATCCTCTCATTTCATGCATCTCATCGTGCACATTTCTGTGCACGGTTCTCATCCTACTTTTTGCTTTGCGGCGAGGCAGCCAAAAAACAGCTTTACCATGAACAAAGCAATGCATTTATCCCAGGTAACTTCAAAACGATTTATTCACATTAAAAGGCGGAGATAAATTGCACACGAATTATGATACATACGTAAATATGTTGGGCTGCGAACCAAAAATAAAAGAGTGAATCAAAGTTCACCAGTACAATCTTGCTATCAAGTCTGCAACTCGACTCAGGTTCATCTTTGCCAAAAATGTGTGACGTAACACCAATTTTAAAAATAAAAACAAGATCCCATAAATAACTCTTAAAAGCTCGTTTCCAGGAAAAGCAACAACACTGAGAAGCAACCAATGGCTGCTATTACATTAGTGTGCAGGATGTGGCTGATGGATTTGATAGTTCCTGATTGAGAGAATGCGCTGTTGATGCAGTGCCTCATAGGCTAGAGCTGGAATTTGCTATCGGTTCAGGGTGCCAGCAACAACCCGACCACTCCTTGTCAAAAGACTCTGTGGGGCTCTTTAATATGACCAACTCATGCCAGCAGACAGGTCCACAGCTTAGCATCCACCTGAGGGATGGTGTACTTTGTGGTACAGCATCCTGCCTGCGAAGCACCAATCCAACAGTTTTTAGCCTTTTCAGCAATCAAACCCAAAGTAGAAAGATCAAAGGTAAATATGCTACATCTGCACCATCCTGCCACACTAAATAGCTGGCGAATCAGCTTGAAGGTAATCAACCGACGGTACCCAACACAGATCTATACAAGCTGTGCAAACTCAAACTTTAACACTGCAAAACCTGGTAAAACATTAGAACACGGCTGCTGGCCATGATCCCACAAGCTATTTGCATTCAAACCTTGATTCCTCCAGCCCCCTCCTCCCAGACGAGGGAGGCCGTGTAGCAACAGCAGCCGCCAATCCGATGACAGCACATAAGGCCGTAACGGTGATGTAAATCAAATGCAGCCACTGAAATTCTCCAATCTTGGAGGGTGTAAAGTAGAACTCTGCGACGTGAATGGCGAGTAGCAGCAGCCAGAGAGCGGATGACAAGACGTCAATTCGGCGCAATCTGTGGGTCAAATGCATCGCACAAAGCACACCATCATTCTCGATATCAGATAACCAGAGTTTTTTTTTGTTTTTTTTTGTATACAAGATCGAGGCTCGTGAAAGAGCTAACATTAATCACACAAAAAGTCAAACCGACACACAAAACACAAAATAAGGGGAGCGGTAGACAAGATGGGGATAGAGGGGGAAGGACGGACACAAACACAACATTTGAGCACAGGACATCGAGAGAACTGTGGGAGGGAGAGTAGTAAGGGAAACATATGAAAATCTGTTAACTAAATTGTTACCAAAAAATTTCTTCACCAATATGTTTGTAAAGGTGTGTAATAACATGTGTTAAAATGTTGAAGGTCAACTCCCGTGAGAAACCCAGAAAAAAAGCTGTTGAATTCGGGTACCGAAAAATTATTTTCGAGAATTTTTATTTTTTTTAATCGGCCCTTAAGTAACTTATGAGGGGTCAAATAAGGGTTTTTCCTGATTCTGAGTTGATTGTTAACATTTATATTTCACCACAGACACTCCTTTGTGGAAAAATAATTTCTAAATATATCTCATTTTCTACTTTGCAGGACATGGAGTCTAGCAATATGGATGAAGACGTTACTCCACCTGTGCTCAATTGCTTCATCTGTGCACGCTCGGATACACCAGCTGAAAGGCTCATACAGGCAACTCCAAAGGGATACTCAACTTTATTGAAACAAGCAGAAACTGCCGAAAATGTTACTGTTGTGGAACGTATGAAGGAGGCTCAAAAGGAAGGAAAACTGAGGTACCACCAGAAGTGTAAAAATGATCTGTACAACAACTTTGTTGCAACCACCAAGAAGTCAGCTCAAGCATCAAAGGCAGAGAAAGAGTCATCAAAGTTGAAGAGAAGACGCACTACTTGTGAGTTCAGTTCATCAACTGGCTGCAGTTCTAGAAGATCACAGTCAGTTGACCTCCTGTATAAGGATGTATGCATTCTTTGCAACCAACCAGCCCAGCTCTACAAAATTAATCCAGCACAACCTAGAAAGAAATACAGAGTGCCAGATAATTTGACTGCAGATACACTGAAGGCAAGCTTGCTGAAGACAGCACGGAGTCGCGGGGATGACTGGGGCACTGAAGTCACTGGACGCCTGGAAGGGATCAACGACTTGGTAGCAGAAGAAACACTGTACCATTTGCGATGCAAACTTATGTTTGCGAGAGGTGACAGTTTGTCCAAGACTGATGAGGAAGGAAAAAGGAAGAGAGGACAGAGGAGTATTGATGAGGAGCGAGAGGCAGTTTTTATTGAATTCTGCGAATGGTTAGACTCAGAATTAGAGCATGGGGTAATGAACATGGACCAAGTCCATGAAAAGCTGCAGGAGTTTGATCAGTCACCAGAGAAGAGCCTTTCTTATTCAAAGCATTGGCTAAAGATAAAACTTCTAGAGAAATACGAAGACACCTTGTATTTCACAACACAGGAAAGAAGGGCAGATGTACTCTGTCTCAAAGATGGCACCGACAATATTCTGCGAGGGCATCATGCTAATCTTGACCATGGAGATGAGAAGACTCAGATCATAAAGACGGCACTCAAGTTCATATCCAATGATATTGCCTTGATTGATTTAGGTCCAAAGTCATACCCCACCACACACAGTATGACTGACATCGATAGTCAGCTGACACTTGTTCCTGCAAGCCTTCAGATGTTCTTGAGACCGATTGTCAAGACAGACGAAAGAGTTGCCGTTTGGGGGCAGAATTTTATTAAGGCCTGTCGACCTCGGTCTGGAGTATTGCCACACCAAATGGGGCTTGCCATACAACTTGATCATAGATTTGGGTCAAAATGGATGCTCAACAAGTTCCACCGGCTGGGATACACTGAGTCTTACACGGAGACACAAAACTACAAATACTGCTTCCTTAATAGTAGGAGTGGAGATGATGTTCCAGATACTTCTGGCACTCTTGACACCATTGTGGAGGAAACCGATGAACAGATCAATGATGAGGTTGCGGTTGATGCTGCGCTTGAGGATCAATCAGTGATGACAGCCAAAGTGCCAGTTGCCTGTATGAGCCTTTCAGCTGGTGTATCCGAGCGTGCACAGATGAAGCAATTGAGCACAGGTGGAGTAACGTCTTCATCCATATTGCTAGACTCCATGTCCTGCAAAGTAGAAAATGAGATATATTTAGAAATTATTTTTCCACAAAGGAGTGTCTGTGGTGAAATATAAATGTTAACAATCAACTCAGAATCATGAAAAACCCTTATTTGACCCCTCATAAGTTACTTAAGGGCCGATTTAAAAAAATTAAAAAAAATTTTTATCTCGAAAATTATTTTTCGGTACCCGAATTCAACAGCTTTTTTTCTGGGTTTCCCACGGGAGTTGAACTTCAACATTTTAACACATGTTATTACACACCTTTGCAAACATATTGGTGAAGAAATTTTTTGGTAACAATTTAGTTAACAGATTTGTGAAATATCTCATAAAATGCCCTTACTAGAGGGCTTGGGGGGAGGTGGGAGAGGTATAAAACATATGGACACTGCAAGGATTTCCAGGAAAGAAGTTGGAATTTTAAAAAAGTGTTCTCAACGATACTCCACACATCCACCGAACCATTCACATTTCCACCCTTTCCAGCCTTCGTTGCTGCTCTACGTTCATTACCCATGTCTCGCTCCCATAAATCATAACACTTCTCACACATGCAGCATACACCTTTCCCTTCAGCTTCAACGACACTCCCCTCATCATCAGCACGCCACTCAGTTCCCGAAACTTCTTCCATGCACATCTCACTCCAGCAACCGTAACTGGAGAAACACATATAACTAGAGTTCATAGAACATCTTACCCCACACACTCTTGAGAAAGGTGATTATGAGGCAGATCTAGGTTGTGACGTAAACCAGAAGCTAATCGCTTGTTCTTGTCACTTACCAAACGAATCCATCAGGTTTTGTCAAAAGTCATCCACAACTTTTTTTTAATATCATGGTACACATCGTTTTTGACTCAAAGGTGAAAAATCACTTATTTAATTTAAAAAAATGTTTTCGGATCCGGATTCGGATCTTCACCAAAATCTAATAATTTTGTCCTTGTCGCATACCCAACCTCCCCACCAAATTTTTTTCCGAATCAGTCCACAACGTTATGAGACATCCTGTTCACAAACAGACAGTGGGTGAAAACATAACCTCTGCCCACCTTCAGTGGTGGAGGTAATAACCGTACTGTCCAATTCCATGTTTTATTTAAATATTTGCCATTGTCCACCAAGAGGTGGCCTTTTAATACCTCACATGGACAGGAAATGTTAATTTTAGATAACTAATTTTGAAAAAGGCACATTTCTGGGTGAAAAAGGCAGAAAACTTTTTTTTTGTTTGTTTTGTTTTTCACAAAAAACTCAGCATCTGTGGCAATGAAGAAATCGGTTTTCGCAATCAGCACAAAATTCTGATTCAGAACTTGTCCTCAAGCCTTTTGTCCACAGATTTGTCCACAAATCTGTTTGGGTTTGGGTTTGCTTTCTTTGTCCACAACATGATTAAAAGTGCGCTTAACTCTTTGACTAATTGCTTTAATAAAGTTTTCCTTAAAACGGGACCCACATGTCGATTTCCTCTCACGATAATGGAGTTCAAACAATTGATTTTTAAAAAAACAAAAAAAAAACATGCGGCGTATAATTAGAGGAAGAGAAAGAGCTTAAACAAAGCACAATGCAAGACATTAGGATATGTTGGTGTACCTTTGCACACTCCCTCTCCCGCTCGACACTCGTAAAAATGGTTCCTGCATTTCAACCCGCCTAGCCTGGTGTTGGCTTAGCGGTTAGGGTGCCGGCTTGGGATCCTAGGATCCTGGGTTCGAATCCCGGTCGATCGCTGAATTAACACCAGGGGGATTGACTCAGCCTGTCATCCTTCCGAGGTCGGCAAATTGAGTACCAGCTTGCTGGGATGAATGATCCCGGTGTGTACCCCGGTTTAGAATCGGTACACCGTATCCCTGCGCATCGTAAGAGGCGACTAAGGGTTGGCGTCAGGAAGGGCATCCGGCCATAAAAACATTGCCTCAAACAGGGGAACCATGATTGTCATGGGGCCCGCAAGGCTAACCCCCGCTCTAGCGGGGAAAATGGCCTTAAAACGATCATTCATTTCAACCCGCCCTACCCACATCATCACAGTCTTTGCCGAACTGTCCACAGCGACTGCCAAAAATTGCTGCTAATTGAAGTAGATTCCTGGGATGGAGGTTCAAGGACAGATAGAAGGAACAATTTATGGGCTGCAAAGACTGAAACGTTTAATGAGCTGCTTAAGATTACGCTAACGAGCACACTGGCCATACTTGCCACTTCCCCAACCGCATGTAAGCACCATCACAGGAGTTTCTCCACTTCACATCCATCAATGATAAAAACAAATCCAAACGGTGATATTTTAAGAAAATATATTTCACTCGCAGTGGTCTCTTTCTTCTGGTCTTTCCTCTCCTGCCCTTTGACCCATCCTATCACCACCTGCTTGCATGGGGAGGGGAGGTTTGGCAACTCCCTCTTTCTTACCCTCCTCAAATCCAAGATTTCAGCCAAGTCCAAAGTTAGACCCCCTTTTCTTCATCTTTAGATTCACCTCTACACATCTTTACTTTCACTCTCCTCCCGACATTAATTCAAGAAAGCAAACCCTTTTGATCTGAAGTTGTTTCCGACATCTACCGATTAACTTTTCTTTTCTCACAGACCCTTCATTGGTCATCTGCAGCTTTCTTTGCTCACGTTTATCCAATTCATTTGTGTGCCTTTGTCTGTGTTTAGTCCTGTCCAATTGTCAGTGTGTGATCTTTAATCCTCCGCAATAGAACACTCCCGGCAGTCATTTTAACTCGCTCTCGATTTTAATAATAATTCTCATTTTCCATTAATATGTTGGTCGTGGATGTCTGGTCGTGGATGGTTTGTCAATCCATGGTAACCACCAATAACTTTGGTAACCATCATCTCTCATTATGTGGACCGGCGACTTCCTCCATGATCGGACTAAGCGGGTACAAGTGAACAATCAAACCAGATAACGAACAATGCCGGGGCCCCACAACGATGTGTTGTTTCACAAATACTTTTTATTCCGTATGCAAATGATTATATTTCACACTCAAACAATGTTAACATCTTTAAATATGCAGATGACACTAATTGTCGGTTTCCTTAAGGATGGTGAAGTGAATTATAGAAACACTTCAGCATTTTGTTACGTGGTGTACTGAAAATTTTCTGAAGTTGAACACCTAAAACACTAAAGATATGATTTTTGACTTCAGGAGGCATTGTAATTCAGGAGGAATTGACTTCAGGAACATTGAAATTCAGGAGGCATTGGAATTCAGGAGGCATTGGAATTCAGGAGGCATTGGAATTCAGGAGCATTGGAATTCAGGAGGAATTGGAATTCAGGAGGAATCGACTTCAGGAACATTGGAATTCAGGAGGAATTGGAATTCAGGAGGAATTGGAATTCAGGAGGAATCGACTTCAGGAGCATTAGAATTCAGGAGGACTTGACTTCAGGAACATTGTAATTCAGGAGGAATTGACTTCAGGAGCATTGCAATTCAGGAGGAATTGACTTCAGGAACATTGGAATTCAGGAGGCATTGGAATTCAAGAGGCATTGGAATTCAGGAGGCATTGGAATTCAGGAGGCATTGGAATTCAGGAGCATTGGAATTCAGGAGGCATTGGAATTCAGGAGGCATTGGAATTCAGGAGGAATTGGAATTCAGGAGCATTGGAATTCAGGAGCATTGGAATTCAGGAGGCATTGGAATTCAGGAGGAATTGACTTCAGGAGCATTGGAATTCAGGAGGAATTGGAATTCAGGAGGAATCGACTTCAGGAGCATGGGAATTCAGGAGGAATTGGAATTCAGGAGGCATCGACTTCAGGAACATTGGAATTCAGGAGGAATCGACTTCAGGAGCATTGGAATTCAGGAGGCATTGGAATTCAGGAGGCATTGGAATTCAGGAGCATTGGAATTCAGGAGCATTGGAATTCAGGAGGCATTGGAATTCAGGAGGAATTGACTTCAGGAGCATTGGAATTCAGGAGGAATTGGAATTCAGGAGGAATCGACTTCAGGAGCATGGGAATTCAGGAGGAATTGGAATTCAGGAGGCATCGACTTCAGGAACATTGGAATTCAGGAGGAATCGACTTCAGGAACACTGGAATTCAGGAGGAATTGGAATTCAGGAGGAATCGACTTCAGGAGCATTGGAATTCAGGAGGCATTGGAATTCAGGAGGAATCGACTTCAGGCGCATTGGAATTCAGGAGGCATTGGAATTCAGGAGGCATTGGAATTCAGGAGGCATTGGAAATCAGGAGGCATTGGAATTCAGGAGGCATTGGAATTCAGGAGGCATTGGAATTCAGGAGGCATTGGAATTCAGGAGGCATTGGAATTCAGGAGGCATTGGAATTCAGGAGGAATTGGAATTCAGGAGGAATTGGAATTCAGGAGCATTGGAATTCAGGAGCATTGGAATTCAGGAGGCATTGGAATTCAGGAGGCATTGGAATTCAGGAGGCATTGGAATTCAGGAGGAATTGACTTCAGGAGCATTGGAATTCAGAAGGAATTGGAATTCAGGAGGAATCGACTTCAGGAGCATTGGAATTCAGGAGGCATTGGAATTCAGGAGGCATTGGAATTCAGGAGGAATCGACTTCAGGCACATTGGAATTCAGGAGACATTGGAATTCAGGAGGCATTGGAACTCAGGAGGCATTGGAATTCAGGAGGAATCGACTTCAGGAGCATTGGAATTCAGGAGGCATTGGAATTCAGGAGGCATTGGAATTCAGGAGGCATTGGAATTCAGGAGGAATCGACTTCAGGCGCATTGTAATTCAGGAGGAATCGACTTCAGGTGCATTGGAATTCAGGAGGCATTGAAATTCAGGAGGCATTGAAATTCAGGAGGCATTGTAATTCAGGAGGCATTGTAATTCAGGAGGCATTGTAATTCAGGAGGCATTGTAATTCAGGAGGCATTGTAATTCAGGAGGCATTGTGATTCAGGAGGCATTGGGATTCAGGAGGCATTGGGATTCAGGAGGCATTGGGATTCAGGAGGCATTGGAATTCAGCAGGCATTGGAATTCAGCAGGCATTGGAATATAGGAGGCACTGGAATTCAGGAGGCATTGGAATTCAGGAGGCATTGAAATTCAGGAGGCATTGAAATTCAGGAGGCACTGGAATTCAGGAGGAATCGATTTCAGGAACATTGGAAATCAGGAGGCATTGGAATTCAGGAGGAATAGACTTCAGGAGCATTGGAATTCAGGAGGCATTGGAATTCAGGAGGAATCGACTTCAGGCGCATTGGAATTCAGGAGGCATTGGAATTCAGGAGGCATTGGAATTCAGGAGGCATTGGAATTCAGGAGGCATTGGAATTCAGGAGGAATCGACTTCAGGAGCATTGGAATTCAGGAGGCATTGGAATTCAGGAGGAATCGACTTCAGGCACATTGGAATTCAGGAGGCATTGGAATTCAGGAGGCATTGGAATTCAGGAGGAATCGACTTCAGGAGCATTGGAATTCAGGAGGCATTGGAATTCAGGAGGCATTGGAATTCAGGAGGCATTGGAATTCAGGAGGCATTGAAATTCAGGAGGCATTGGAATTCAGGAGGCATTGGAATTCAGGAGGCATTGGAATTCAGAAGGCACTGGAATTCAGGAGGCATTGTAATTCAGGAGGCATTGGATTTCAGGAGGCATTGGAATTCAGGACGCATTGTAATTCAGGAGGCATTGGAATTCAGGAGGCATTGGAATTCAGGAGGCATCGACTTCAGGAGGCATTGGAATTCAGGAGGCATTGGAATTCAGGAGGCATTGGAATTCAGGAGGCATTGGAATTCAGGAGGCATGGAATTCAGGAGGCATTGGAATTCAGGAGGAATTGGAATTCAGGAGGCATTGGAATTCAGGAGGCATTGGAATTCAGGAGGCATTGGAGTTCAGGAGGAATTGACTTCAGGAACATTGGAATTCAGGAGGCATTGGAATTCAGGAGGCATTGGAATTCAGGAGGCATTGGAATTCAGGAGGCATTGGAATTCAGGAGGCATTGGAATTCGGGAGGCATTGGAATTCAGGAGGAATTGACTTCAGGAGGCATTGGAATTCAGGAGGCATTGGAATTCAGGAGGCATTGGAATTCAGGAGGCATTGGAATTCAGCAGGCATTGGAATTCAGGAGGCATTGGAATTCAGGAGGCATTGGAATTCAGGAGGCATTGGAATTCAGGAGGCATTGGAATTCAGGAGGCATTGGAGTTCAGGAGGCATTGGAATTCAGGAGGCATTGGAATTCAGGAGGAATTGACTTCAGGAGCATTGGAATTCAGGAGGAATTGGAATTCAGGAGGAATCAACTTCAGGAGCATTGGAATTCAGGAGGAATCGACTTCAGGAGCATTGGAATTCAGGAGGCATTGGAATTCAGGAGGAATCGACTTCAGGAACAATGGAATTCAGGAGGCATTGGAATTCAGGAAGAATCGACTTCAGGCGCATTGGAATTCAGGAGGCATTGGAATTCAGGAGGCATTGGAATTCAGGAGGCATTGGAATTCAGGAGGCATTGGAATTCAGGAGGCATTGGAATTCAGGAGGCATTGGAATTCAGGACGAATCGACTTCAGGAGCATTGGAATTCAGGAGCATTGGAATTCAGGAGGCATTGGAATTCAGGAGGAATCGACTTCAGGCGCATTGGAATTCAGGAGGCATTGAAATTCAGGAGGCATTGAAATTCAGGAGGCATTGTAATTCAGGAGGCATTTTAATTCAGGAGGCATTGTAATTCAGGAGGCATTGTAAATCAGGAGGCATTGGAATTCAGGAGGCATTGTAAATCAGGAGGCATTGGAAATCAGGAGGCACTGTAATTCAGGAGGCATTGTAATTCAGGAGGCATTGTAATTCAGGAGGCATTGGATTTCAGGAGGCATTGGAATTCAGGAGGCATTGGAATTCAGGAGGCATTGGAATTCAGGAGGAATCGACTTCAGGAAACATTGGAATTCAGGAGGCATTGGAATTCAGGAGGCATTGGAATTCAGGAGGAATCGACTTCAAGAGCATTGGAATTCAGGAGGCATTGGAATTCAGGAGGCTTTTGGAATTCAGGAGGCATTGGAATTCAGGAGGCATTGGAATTCAGGAGGCATTGGAATTCAGGAGGCATTGGAATTCAGGAGGCATCGACTTCAGGAGCATTGGAATTCAGGAGGCATTGGAATTCAGCAGGCATTGGAATTCAGCAGGCATTGGAATTCAGCAGGCATTGGAATTCAGCAGGCATTGGAGTTCAGGAGGAATTGACTTCAGGAACATTGGAATTCAGGAGGCAATGGAATTCAGGAGGCATTGTAATTCAGGAGGAATTGGAATTCAGGAGGCATTGAAATTGAGGAGGCATTGTAATTCAGGAGGCATTGTAATTGAGGAGGCATTGTAATTGAGGAGGCATTGTAATTGAGGAGGCATTGTAATTGAGGAGGCATTGCAATTCAGGAGGCATTGCAATTCAGGAGGCATTGTAATTCAGGAGGCATTGTAATTCAGGAGGCATTGTAATTCAGGAGGCATTGTAATTCAGGAGGCATTGTAATTCAGGAGGCATTGTAATTCAGGAGGCATTGGAATTCAGGAGGCATTGGAATTCAGCAGGCATTGGAATTCAGGAGGCATTGGAATTCAGGAGGCATTGGAATTCAGGAGGCATTGGAATTCAGGAGGCATTGGAATTCAGGAGGCATTGGAGTTCAGGAGGCATTGGAATTCAGGAGGCATTGGAATTCAGGAGGAATTGACTTCAGGAGCATTGGAATTCAGGAGGAATTGGAATTCAGGAGGAATCAACTTCAGGAGCATTGGAATTCAGGAGGAATCGACTTCAGGAGCATTGGAATTCAGGAGGCATTGGAATTCAGGAGGAATCGACTTCAGGAACAATGGAATTCAGGAGGCATTGGAATTCAGGAAGAATCGACTTCAGGCGCATTGGAATTCAGGAGGCATTGGAATTCAGGAGGTATTGGAATTCAGGAGGCATTGGAATTCAGGAGGCATTGGAATTCAGGACGAATCGACTTCAGGAGCATTGGAATTCAGGAGCATTGGAATTCAGGAGGCATTGGAATTCAGGAGGCATTGTAATTCAGGAGGAATCGACTTCAGGCGCATTGGAATTCAGGAGGCATTGAAATTCAGGAGGCATTGAAATTCAGGAGGCATTGAAATTCAGGAGGCATTGAAATTCAGGAGGCATTGTAATTCAGGAGGCATTTTAATTCAGGAGGCATTGTAATTCAGGAGGCATTGTAAATCAGGAGGCATTGGAATTCAGGAGGCATTGTAAATCAGGAGGCATTGGAATTCAGGCGGCATTGGAAATCAGGAGGCACTGTAATTCAGGAGGCATTGTAATTCAGGAGGCATTGTAATTCAGGAGGCATTGGATTTCAGGAGGCATTGGAATTCAGGAGGCATTGGAATTCAGGAGGAATCGACTTCAGGAAACATTGGAATTCAGGAGGCATTGGAATTCAGGAGGCATTGGAATTCAGGAGGAATCGACTTCAAGAGCATTGGAATTCAGGAGGCATTGGAATTCAGGAGGCTTTTGGAATTCAGGAGGCATTGGAATTCAGGAGGCATTGGAATTCAGGAGGCATTGGAATTCAGGAGGCATCGACTTCAGGAGCATTGGAATTCAGGAGGCATTGGAATTCAGCAGGCATTGGAATTCAGCAGGCATTGGAGTTCAGGAGGAATTGACTTCAGGAACATTGGAATTCAGGAGGCAATGGAATTCAGGAGGCATTGGAATTCAGGAGGCATTGGAATTCAGGAGGAATTGGAATTCAGGAGGCATTGAAATTGAGGAGGCATTGTAATTCAGGAGGCATTGTAATTGAGGAGGCATTGTAATTCAGGAGGCATTGCAATTCAGGAGGCATTGCAATTCAGGAGGCATTGTAATTCAGGAGGCATTGTAATTCAGGAGGCATTGTAATTCAGGAGGCATTGTAATTCAGGAGGCATTGTAATTCAGGAGGCATTGTAATTCAGGAGGCATTGTAATTCAGGAGGCATTGGAATTCAGGAGGCATTGGAATTCAGGAGGCATTGGAATTCAGGAGGCATTGGAATTCAGGAGGCATTGGAGTTCAGGAGGCATTGGAATTCAGGAGGCATTGGAATTCAGGAGGAATTGACTTCAGGAGCATTGGAATTCAGGAGGAATTGGAATTCAGGAGGAATCAACTTCAGGAGCATTGGAATTCAGGAGGAATTGGAATTCAGGAGGAATCGACTTCAGGAACATTGGAATTCAGGAGGAATTGGAATTCAGGAGGAATCGACTTCAGGAGCATTGGAATTCAGGAGGCATTGGAATTCAGGAGGAATCGACTTCAGGAACATTGGAATTCAGGAGGCATTGGAATTCAGGAAGAATCGACTTCAGGCACATTGGAATTCAGGAGGCATTGGAATTGAGGAGGCATTGGAATTCAGGAGGCATTGGAATTCAGGAGGCATTCGAATTCAGGACGAATCGACTTCAGGAGCATTGGAATTCAGGAGCATTGGAATTCAGGAGGCATTGGAATTCAGGAGGCATTGTAATTCAGGAGGAATTGACTTCAGGCGCATTGGAATTCAGGAGGCATTGAAATTCAGGAGGCATTGAAATTCAGGAGGCATTGTAATTCAGGAGGCATTTTAATTCAGGAGGCATTGTAATTCAGGAGGCATTGTAATTCAGGAGGCATTGGAATTCAGGAGGCATTGGAAATCAGGAGGCACTGTAATTCAGGAGGCATTGTAATTCAGGAGGCATTGTAATTCAGGAGGCATTGGATTTCAGGAGGCATTGGAATTCAGGAGGCATTGGAATTCAGGAGGAATCGACTTCAGGAAACATTGGAATTCAGGAGGCATTGGAATTCAGGAGGAATCGACTTCAAGAGCATTGGAATTCAGGAGGCATTGGAATTCAGGAGGCATTGGAATTCAGGAGGCATTGGAATTCAGGAGGCATTGGAATTCAGGAGGCATTGGAATTCAGGAGGCATCGACTTCAGGAGCATTGGAATTCAGGAGGCATTGGAATTCAGGAGGCATTGGAATTCAGGAGGCATTGGAATTCAGGAGGCATTGGAATTCAGGAGGCATCGACTTCAGGAGCATTGGAATTCAGCAGGCATTGGAATTCAGCAGGCATTGGAGTTCAGGAGGAATTGACTTCAGGAACATTGTAATTCAGGAGGCATTGTAATTCAGGAGGCATTGTAATTCAGGAGGCATTGTAATTCAGGAGGCATTGTAATTCAGGAGGCATTGTAATTCAGGAGGCATTTGTAATTCAGGAGGCATTGTAATTCAGGAGGCATTGTAATTCAGGAGGCATTGTAATTCAGGAGGCATTGGGATTCAGGAGGCATTGGAATTCAGGAGGCATTGGAATTCAGCAGGCATTGGAATATAGGAGGCATTGGAATTCAGGAGGCATTGGAATTCAGGAGGCATTGAAATTCAGGAGGCACTGGAATTCAGGAGGAATCGATTTCAGGAACATTGGAAATCAGGAGGCATTGGAATTCAGGAACATTGGAATTCAGGAGGCATTGGAATTCAGGAGGCATTGTAATTCAGGAGGCATTGGAATTCAGGAGGAATCGACTTCAGGAGGCATTGGAATTCAGGAGGCATTGGAATTCAGGAGGCATTGGAATTCAGGAGGCATTGGAATTCAGGAGGCATGGAATTCAGGAGGCATCGACTTCAGGAGCATTGGAATTCAGGAGGCATTGGAATTCAGGAGGCATTGGAATTCAGGAGGCATTGGAATTCAGGAGGCATTGGAATTCAGGAGGCATTGGAATTCAGGAGGCATTGGAATTCAGGAGGAATTGGATTTCAGGAGGAATTGGAGTTCAGGAGGCATTGGAGTTCAGGAGGCATTGGAGTTCAGGAGGCATTGGAGTTCAGGAGGAATCGACTTCAGGAACATTGGAATTCAGGAGGCATTGGAATTCAGGAGGCATTGGAATTCAGGAGGCATTGGAATTCAGGAGGCATCGACTTCAGGAGCATTAGAATTCAGGAGGCATTGGAATTCAGGAGGCATTGGAATTCAGGAGGCATTGGAATTCAGGAGGCATTGGAATTCAGGAGGAATTGACTTCAGGAGCATTGGAATTCAGGAGGAATTGGAATTCACGAGGAATCGACTTCAGGAGCATTGGAATTGAGGAGGAATTGGAATTCAGGAGGAATCGACTTCAGGAACATTGGAATTCAGGAGGGATTGGAATTCAGGAGGCATTGGAATTCAGGAGGAATCAACTTCAGGAGCATTGGAATTCAGGAGGCATTGGAATTCAGGAGGCATTGGAATTCAGGAGGCATTGGAATTCAGGAGGCACTGGAATTCAGGAGGAATCGACTTCAGGAACATTGGAATTCAGGAGGCATTGGAATTCAGGAGGAATCGACTTCAGGAGCATTGGAATTCAGGAGGAATCGACTTCAGGAGGAATCGACTTCAGGAACATTGGAATTCAAGAGGATTTGACTTCAGGAACATTGGAATTCAGGAGGAATTGACTTCAGGAACATTGGAATTCAAGAGGAATTGACTTCAGGAACATTGGAATTCAGGAGGAATTGACTTCAGGAGGCATTGGGATTCAAGAGGAATTGACCATGAGCATTGGAATTCAGGAGGATTTGACTTCAGGAGCATTGGAATTCAGCAGGAATTGACTTCAGGAGCATTGGAATTCAGGAGGAATTGACTTCAGGAACATTGGAATTCAGGATTCGACTTCAGGAGCATTGGAATTCAGGAGGAATCGACTTCAGGAGCATTGGAATTCAGGAGGCATTGGGATTCAGGAGGAATCGACTTCAGGAACATTGGAATTCAGGATGAATCGACTTCAGGAACATTGGAATTCAGGAGGCATTGGGATTCAGGAGGAATCGACTTCAGGAATATTGGAATTCAGGAGGAATCGACTTCAGGAGGAATCGACTTCAGGAGGAATCGACTTCAGGATCATTGGAATTCAGGAGGAATCGACTTCAGGAGCATCGGAATTCAGTAGGCATTGGGATTCAGGAGGAATTGACTTCAGGAACATTGGAATTCAGGAGGAATCGACTTCAGGAACATTGAAATTCAGGAGGAATCGACTTCAGGAGCATTGGAATTCAGGAGGAATCGACTTCAGGAGTATTGAAATTCAGGAGGCGTTGGGATTCAGGAGGAATTGACTTCAGGAACATTGGAATTCAAGAGGCATTGGGATTCAGGAGGCATTGGAATTCAGGAGGCATTGGAATTCAGGAGGAATCGACTTCCGGAGCATTGGAATTCAGGAGGCATTGGGATTCAGGAGGAATTGACTTTATGAGCATTGGAATTCAGGAACATTGGAATTCAGGAGGCATTGGAATTCAGGAGGCATTGGAATTCAGGAGGAATCGACTTCAGGAGCATTGGAATTCAAGAGGCATTGGAATTCAGGAGGAATTGACTTCAGGAGGCATTGGAATTCAGGGACATTGGAATTCAGGAGGAATTGACTTCAGGAGCATTGGAGTTCAGGAGGAATTGACTTCAGAAACATTGGAATTCAGGAGGAATCGACTTCAGGAGGCATTGGAATTCAGGAGGAATTGGAATTCAGGAGGAATTGACTTCAGGATCATTGGAATTCAAGAGGCATTGACTTCAGGATCATTGCAATTCAAGAGGCATTGGGATTCAGGAGGAATTGACTTCAGGAACATTGGAATTCAAGAGGCATTGGGATTCAGGAGGCATTGGAATTCAGGAGGAATTGACTTCAGGAGGAATTGACTTCAGGAGGCATTGGAATTCAGAAACATTGGAATTCAGGAGGAATCGACTTCAGGAGCATTGGAATTCAGGAGGAATCAACTTCAGGAGCCAGGCCAGACCACTGTAAATCAATGGTTTCTAAAGGACAACAGCGACACTACTTTCTTCAGCTTCTGAAATCATTTTGGGTTGATAAAACCATGACGAGACATTTCTCTGCTTCTGTAATTGGGAGTACAACAACAACACAACATGCATTTTAAAGGCCATTTACCCTACTAGAGCGGGGGTTAGCCTTGCGGTCCCCATGACAATCTTCTCCATTTTGCCCTATTTTCTGCATCTCTCCTTGTTAACCCCCTTGGCCGCATTTCTTCTTCCACCATCTTTAGCCAAGTCTTTCTCGGTCTTCCCCGTCCTCTACTTCCTTCTACATTCATTTCCATCACTCTTCTCAACCAGACACTTTCATCCTTCCTCAACACATGACCAAACCATTTCAACCTGTTCCTCTTCACAGCATCAATCACAGGCTCTATTCCCATCATCTTTCGCAATTCATCATTTGTCTTCCTCTCTCTCAACGATACTCCACACATCCGTCGAACCATTCGCATTTCCACCCTTTCCAACCTTCGTTGCTGCTCTACGTTCATTACCCATGTATAGCTCCCATAAATCATAACACTTCTCACACATGCAGCATACACCTTTCCCTTCAGCTTCACCGACACTCCCCTCATCATCAGCATGCCACTCAGTCCCGAAACTTCTTCCATGCACATCTCACTCCAGCAACCGTTGCCGAGTCTGATCCACCTTCTCCATTCAGCATGTCTCCGAGGTAGCAAAATGTTTTCACACCTTCCAGCTTCACGCCGTCTCCAAGATCCAACTCAACATTTCCTCCATCTGCAGCTCCCTCTGTGCACACCTTGCATTTGAATGTAGCTGCCACACTGGTTAATGACCCTCTCAGACCACGACATTTTTGATGAACCCACTCAGCGCACATTGTACATTGAATGGAGTTCACTCCGACACCCTTCCTGCACACAGCACATGGCCACTTCCCAGTTCTTTCCACCTCACCACATGCTTTACCACTTGCCATCACCTTCGTCTTTCCGATATTCACCTTCAGACCTTTTGTCTCCATACATTCCTTCCACTTGTTCATCTTTTCCTTCAGTCCATCCATACTTTCCGCAATCAACACCAGATCATCTGCATACAACAACTCCCAGGGTAAACCCTCCTTTACGTTCTGAGCCAGCACCTCCATCACAGCTACAAATAGTAGTGGACTTAGTACCAACCCCTGATGCACTCCCACCTTCACCTCAAACTCACCACTGTTCCCGTCATTCGTCCTTACAGCTGTGCACGCTCTTTTGTACATTGCCATCACTACTCTGATCAACCATTCCTCCACTCCTAACTTTCTCAATGCCCATGTCAATACTTCGCGTGGAACCCTATCGAATGCTTTCTCCAGATCAACAAACCCAAGAAACAACTTCTTCCTCTTCTCCATGTACTTCTCCTGCAACTGCCTCACAATAAAGAGCACGTCTGTCGTTCCTCTTCCTGGCATAAATCCAAACTGCATTTCGTCGATCTTCACCTTCTTCCTTATCCTCCTCTCCAACACCCTTTCCAATACCTTCATTCCATGCTCCAATAACTTTATCGCTCGGTACGAGCCACACTCCAGAGGGTCACCTTTCCCCTTGTATAGAGGGACGAGGGTACTCAGTTCCCAATCCACTGGAATGCGGCCTTCTTTCACCGCCAGATTACAGATCTCTGTCATTCTCTTCACACCCCAACTTCCTGCTGCCTTCAACATATCTCCCACAACTCCCTTCGGCCCTCCCGCTTTTCTACTCCTCATTGCTTTTATCACTTCCTCAACTTCCTTCTCAGTTATCTTCTCTGCCGGTCCTAAAACTGGGTTACTCTCTATGTTGCCATCCCATTCATTCTCTGTATTCAACAGCATTTCCATATATCTTTTCCATCTTCCTTTAATTCCATCTGGGTCCACAACGATTTGTCCCACTTCATCCTTCAAGCAACTCACCCCCATCACATCACACCTCTCTTTCGCTATCTGCTTTGCAATCCTGAATACCACTCTCTGACCCTCTTCCTAATCCAAGCTTTCTCTGAACATTTTCCTACATGCCTCCTGTGCCTTTGCTACTTCTTTCATTGCAGCCTTCTTGGCTGCCTTATAACTTTCATGCTCTGCTTTTTCTGCTCCCATACCCTTCGCCTTCTGCCACTCCTTGAACTTCTTCCTCTTCTTGTCAATCCTCTTTCCAACTTCCTCATCCCACCACCATGTTTCGGAGTGCCTCGGTGGTCCTTTTGTCCATCCACATACCTCACCAACGGCTCCCAACAGACTATCTTTCATTGACATCCAACCACGTTCAAGCTCAACCACATCATCCTCTACCCTACTCAGCCTCTCTTTTAATGCCTCCCTTACTGTCACCTCTTTCAACCTCCACACCTTCATTCTCGGTTGGTACTTCACCCGCCGAGCTGTCCTCGCACCTTTCACCTTCATGTCGCAGGTGGTGCTGTGAACCAAGTGGTGCTGTGAAACAGCCTCCTCCCCCAGGATCACCTTTGTGTCCCGGAGGTGCCCCCTATCTCGCCTACGCACCATCAGGTAGTCAACGGTTGTCGTCGACCCACCTGACGTGTATGTAACAAGCTTATTATCCTCTTTCTGGAACTGAGTATTACAAATCAACAAATCAGCTCCATCAGCAAACTCCAAAATCCTTTCACCTTCTCCATTTCTCACACCATATCCGTAACCCCCATGAACTCCCTCAAAACCGTCCAGACTCCTTCCCACATGTCCATTTAGGTCTCCTCCTACCACAACAACTTCATCTTTCACGTTTTCCATCAGCTTCTCTATCGCACACCAGAACTTGTCCTTCTCTTCATCGCTCCGGCCAACCTGCGGAGCATATCCCGAGATGACGTTCACCAAGAGCTTTCCAATCATCATTTTCACCATCATCAACCTATCACTCACTCTAGTCACACTCACCACACTGTCTACAAACTCCTCAGAAAACAGGACACCAACACCATTCACGCCCTCCGGGCACCCTTGCCACACAAACTTGTATTTCTGTCCCTGCCTACCCTTCACCATTCTCACACCACTTCCCTTCCATCTCGTCTCTTGCACACAACATATGTCCACTCTTCTTCTGATCAATACTTCCACCACTTCTCCTGATCTCCCTGTCATTGTCCCTACATTCCATGTCCCAAACCTCAGAAACCGATCTGCACTTCGGGCTGTACCCTGCCCATATGTAGTTGTAATTGTCATGGTTCTCTTTTTGAGGCAATGTTTTTATGGCCGGATGCCCTTCCTGACGCCAACCCTCTTCGTCGCCTCTTACGACACACAGGGATACGGTGTACCTATTCTAACCAGGGTACACACCGGGAAATTTGGGAACACACCGGAAAACCTGTAATTGGGAGTGTTATCTTGTATCTTGTTGCTGTGTCTGGTTTATTGATGTTAAAAATGGTGATTTGGTAAAACTGCACATCGTAGCAAAACAGGCTGGAAAGATTAATTATTGGAGAAAAGATAGACACAAGTGTCATCTCTCATTAACGAGTTTTAACCAAGATTAAATCCATAATGGAACATCCTATTCACCCACTACATACGTTTTAGGAACAAATGAGGTCTGGTGGCGGGTTACCCTGAAGACCCTGAAGATAAGAGATGGTGGTGAACAGCTGTTTTAAAGACCTGGAGGGACGAGTAGGATTGAAGAGAGTGAGGGAGTTTGTTCCAGAGGCGGGAGAAAAGAGGAATGGAAGAGTGAAGGTGAGCAGAGAGTCTTGATTTTGGCAGTTTCACCAGAAGAGGGTTGCTGGCAGATCTTGTGCGACCTGCAGGAGTATTTGGGGGACAGAGCACAGACAGGGCTGGGTGGGCTAGGCCAGAGAGGAGTCGGTAGAAGACAGAAAGACCACCAACTTGCCTGTGGCGAGTGAGTGAAATGCCCTCAGAGTTAGCTTCATCGGGGAGATTCCAATGATTCTGAAAGATTTGGTTTCAACAGTGTGAAGCCGAACTCGGTGTGAGGCAGGAGCACCAGCCCAGAGGGGAGAGCAGTATTCCAGAGGGGAGAGCAGATCTTTTCGGTGTTCAGGGTTTTTTGGGGTCTTCTTGGTCTTTCAGGGTCTTTTCAGTCTTCTGGGTCTTTTCGATCCTTTCAGAAACCAGGATATTTTGCGTCTTCGGGCTTTTTCGGTCTTTAAGGTTCTTTGCGTTCTTTGGGTCTTCGGAGTCTTTTGGGTGTTTAACAGTCTTCAGGGTCTTTGTCTTAACAGTCTTTAAGAGGTTTGACGTGCAGAACCAGTAGAATTGTGAAATCATTTGTACCGTTTTCTGTTCGGGTTTGTAAAGGAAGTCGGTGATATTAAAGAGGTCCGTGGGTAGCAGTGGGGACACTGTAGTTGTCTGCTGACCTTGATCTCTTTGTGTAACCTTCATAGTTTGATAAGGGTGTTTTGTGTCGGAGAATGGCTTTTGTTTTGTCATCATTTATCATTATGCGAGCTTTGTTTGACAGTGCAATTTTGCATTTTCTGTGGACAATCAACATTATTATTATTATTATTATTTTATTTTTTTTCCAGTCATAGCAGCTCTCTTGGTCCATAAATATATTACTAGTCATTGCAGAAAAGCTGTGACGTCTTTTATTTATTTGGACCTTTGATGAGTCACCGACTG
Source organism: Myxine glutinosa (assembly GCF_964187855.1). NCBI lineage: Eukaryota > Metazoa > Chordata > Myxini > Myxiniformes > Myxinidae > Myxine > Myxine glutinosa. Next base: position 42,009,767 of record NC_136264.1, on the reverse strand, counting down.
ACCACTTCACTCGACCTACAGCAGAGCTAATTGCAAATCAGCAAACAAATGCAAAGTGCTTAAACAACTCTCAATCCAGCTTTTGGAGATAGCAGTGCATGGTTTCTGTGCAACGATTCACACCAAATTACGTCATCAATGACGTAATCATGGGATCGGCACGGCCAGTGGAGAAGTGGAGTGGTGCGGTAGACCAGGCTGAGTTTCATATTTGTGCTTTGAGGACAAGGCTGGGCCCAGACCAAGAGTGTGAGGCTTGGCAGAGATTCTGAACAAGGAGAATTGAGTGATGGGGGACGAGGAGGACTGCACGAGGGGGACGAGGAGGAATGCACGAGGGGGACGAGGAGGACTGCACGAGGGGGACGAGGACTGCACGAGGAGGACGAGGAGGCCTGCGCGAGGGGGACGAGGAGGACTGCGCGAGGTGGACGAGGAGGACTGCGCGAGGGGGACGAGGAGGACTGCGCAAGGGGGACGAGGAGGACTGCGCAAGGGGGACGAGGAGGACTGCGCAAGGGGGACGAGGAGGACTGCGCAAGGGGGACGAGGAGGACTGCGCAAGGGGGACGAGGAGGACTGCACGAGGGGGACGAGGAGGACTGCGCGAGGGGGACGAGGAGGACTGCGCAAGGGAGACGAGGAGGACTGCGCGAGGGAGACGAGGAGGACTGCGCGAGGGAGACGAGGAGGACTGCGCGAGGGAGACGAGGAGGACTGCGCGAGGGAGACGAGGAGGACTGCGCGAGGGAGACGAGGAGGACTGCGCGAGGGAGACGAGGAGGACTGCGCGAGGGAGACGAGGAGGACTGCGCGAGGGAGACGAGGAGGACTGCGCGAGGGAGACGAGGAGGACTGCGTGAAGGAGACGAGGAGGACTGCTCGAGGGAGACGAGGGGGACTGCGCGAGGGAGACGAGGGGGACTGCGCGAGGGAGACGAGGAGGACTGTGCGAGGGAGACTAGAAGGCCTGCACGAGGGAGACGAGGAGGACTGCGCGAGGTAGACGAGGAGGACTGCGTGAGGTAGACGAGGAGGACTGCGCGAGGTAGACGAGTGGGACTGCGCGAGGGAGACGAGGACTGCGCGAGGGAGACGAGGAGGACTGCGCGAGGGAGACGAGGAGGACTGCGCGAGGGAGACGAGGAGGACTGCGCGAGGGAGACGAGGAGGACTGCGCGAGGGAGACGAGGATGACTGCGCGAGGGAGGCGAGGAGGACTGCGCAAGGGAGGCGAGGAGGGCTGCGCGAGGGAGACGAGGAGGACTGCACGAGGAGGACGGCGCGAGGGAGACAAGGAGGACTGCGCGAGGGAGACGAGGAGGACTGCGTGAGGTAGACGATGAGGACTGCGCGAGGTAGACGATGAGGACTGCTCGAGGGAGACGAGGAGGACTGCGCAAGGGAGACAAGGACTGCACGAAAAAGATGAGGAGGATTGCACGAAAGAAGTGGAGGATCGAGCGAGGCAGTACAGGGACAAACTGAGTGGTGGGAATTGAGTGTGAAAAAGTATTCACTGTGCTTTGTTTTGAAATTTTTTACTTTTTCATTTTGGTGAAGGAGAAGTGATTCGGGTGAGGGAGGAGTGAGTCTGGTGAGCAGCAAAAGAGGTGGGGGTGTGTGCACACATGATGGGGACAGCAGGCTAATGTTGTAGGTCCAGCAACTCAGCCAGGGCAGCGCTGCCAATTGATGACCTGAACATCCCAAATTATTTAAGATGGTACTAGCTCGTGAGGCTTTCATCCGCAGCTCAATGGAATACTGCTCTCCCCTCTGGGCTGGTGCTCCTGCCTCACACCTAGCTCCTCTTCACGCTGTTGAAACCAAAGCGTTCAGAATCATTGGAATCTCCCGCGATGAAGCTAACTCCAAGGGCCTTTCATTCACTCACCGCAGGCAGGTTGGTGGTCTTTCCGTCTTCTACCGACTCCTCTCTGGCCTTGCCCCCCAGCTCTCTCTGGGCTCTGTCCCCCAAATATTCCTACAGGTCGCACAAGATCTGCCTGCAACCCTCTTATGGTTAAACTGCTAAAATCAAGACTCTCTGCTCACCTTCACTCCTTCATTCCTCTTTTCTCCCACCTCTGGAACAAACTCCCTCACTCTCTTCAATCCCACTCCACCCTCCAGGTCTTTAAAACAGCTGTTCACCACCATCTCTTATCTTCCCCCATCCAAAACCTTGATCTTTTCTACCCCCGCTAATTTCACCCCAAATCCACTTTTTTGAAATACCAACTTCTGTCCTGGAAGTCCTTGTGTTTTATACTTCTCCCACCCCCCCACCCCCTTCCCACACCTCCTCCCCCTAAGCCCTCTCCCTCCCACACATCTCCCTGCTCTCAAATGTTGTGTTTGTGTGCTTCCCCTTCTCTCCCCATCTTGTCTTCCGCTCCCTCTTTTTATATATTTTGTTTGTGTTTGATTTGTTTGTGAAATAAATGTGAGCTCTTTCACGAGCCTCGATTCTGTATACAAAAAAAAAAAAAGAAGAAGCTATGTCAGGTGGACGAAAATGAGGTCCGGCTAGGTAGTTTGAATGTGGGATCTATGGGGGGGGGGGGAGAGAGAGAGAGAGAGGGGTTGAGGTGGTGGAGATGATGCAGAGAAGGAGGTTCGAGGTGTTGTGTTGTGTGTGCAGGAAACCAAATGGAAAGGAGACAGGGCGAGGAGGTTGGTAGGAGGATACAAGCTGTTGCTCATGGGTGAGGATGGAAGGAGTAATGGCGTAGGAATAATCGTATCAGAAGAAATCAGCAAGCAGGTGGTCAGAATGGACTGAGTGGACATACAGTTGTGGCATGGGTGGTGATACCTAGGCAAATGGTATGTGTTATGTCAGTATATAGGCCACAACCGGGAAAGAATGGGGTGGAGAAGCAGGAATTCAGAGATGCACTTGAGAGGATGATAAGAATGGTTCAGCTGGACGTGATGCTGTGCATTGTTGGGGACTTTAACGCACAGATCGGAGCAGCGGAACCAGATGAAGAGGAAGGAGTTGGTAAATTTAGTTGGGGAACAAGGAATAGAGAGGGTCGAGATCTGGTTTAACTGGTGGTGAGGAATGGAATGACCATAGCTGGTTCATTTTTTTTTTCAAAAGCGGGAAAGTCAAAAGATTACCAAAAGGATGTGGACAGCATAGAACAGAAATGATTTGGTGGTGGTCAGGAAGCTAGTTTTGGAGGGTTAAGGATTGTAAGGCAGTGGCGGAAGAGAAAGTTACCACCCAGCTCAAGCCTGTGGTGTTTGTGGTGAGGATGAGGAAAAAGAGGGAGGTTGGGAGCAGGTGGTCAGAAGATTATTCGGTGGGTGACGTGTAGGGGAAACATCACCGTAAAGTACAAGGATAGGGTGAGGGCCAGGTATGTTGGTGAAGAAGCAAAAGGTTTGGAGGAGGAGTGGAAGAAGTACGGTGAGGTGTTTAGGGGAATTGCAGGAAGTTTTGTGTGGAAGGATGTCAGGAAAGGGTGCATCGTCTAGGGATAGAAACCAGGTATGGTGGACGGCGGAAGTACTGAAGGCAGTTGGTGAAAGGAAGGAGGTTTGGAAGAAGATAGAGAAGATCAAGGATAGTAGGGAGAAAATTCGATGCAGGGTTGCTGCACTTGTAATGGCAGAAGAAGAAAGCAGCGAGGAGAGCTGTGGATAAGGCGAGGAATTATATGGAAGAGGAGGTATACAACAAGTTCGAAGAGGATGTTGGGAGGAAGACGATCTATAAATTGGCTCGTGACAGCGATGACAATAGCAACAACATGAAGGAGGGTGGGGTGGTGATCAAGGATGGTGGTGGGAGGCCAGTGACAGAGAGGGGCACAGTATTGAAGGTGTGGGAAGAATATTTCAAAGAGCTGTTGAACCTGGGAAGGAAGCAACGGAGAGCTGGAGCTACCGAGTTACAGTCACATGAAAAAGTAAGTACACCCCATGTAAAGTTTTGACTTTTTCAACATATTTCAACATACAGCTATTTGATCTTCATTTCAACAATATTGACAGATAAAGGTGATATAATATAACAAATATCATGAAACATTTACATTTTGTAGTCCATTGTATAATTTAAGTAAACATATATGCAAATTTTGCATGTGGAAAAAGTAAGTGCACCCTTGGCTCTAATAGGTGGTATTGCCCCCTTTGGCAGAAACAACCTCAAGTAGGCGTTTCTTATAACTGTCTACCAGTCTCTGACATCGACTGGGAGAAATTTTTGCCCACTCCTCCATGCAGAATTCTTTCAGCTGTGCGATGTTTGAGGGGTGTCTTGCATGCACAGGTCGTTTCAAATCCCCCCACATCTCGATGGGATTTAGATCCGGGCTTTGACTTGGCCATTCCAGAACCCTCCATTTCTTTCTTTTCAGCCATTCCTTGGTGGATTTACTGGTATGTTTAGGGTCATTGTCATGTTGCAAGGTCCACCTTCAGTTGAGCTTCAACTTTCCGACAGATGGCCTCACATTATCCTCAAGCACCCTCTGGTGCAATGAAGAATTCATCGTGGATTCTATGATGGTGAGCTGCCCAGGCCCTGATGCAGCAAAGCTGCCCCAAACCATAATATTTCCACCACCATGCTTTACAGTTGGTATCAGGTTCTTGTGGTCAAATGCTGTCTTTGGTTTTCGCCAAACATGTCTTCTGGTACTGTGGCCAAATAGCTTTACCTTTGACTCATCTGTCCAGAGCACATTGTTCCAGAAGTGCTGGTCTTTGCCTCGGTGTTCATTGGCAAACTTTAGTCTTGCCCTGATGTTCTTTCTGGACAGAAAAGTTTTCCTCCTGGCACACCTCCCATGAATGAATGAATTTGTGCAGCCTCTTTCTAATGGTAGACTCGTGCACTTTGACATCAACAGCAGCAAGAGCTACCTGTGGGTCCCGTGATGACATTCTGGGGTTCTTAGAGACTTCTTTCAGCATCTTGCGGTCTGCTCTCGGGCTGAACTTGCTGGGCCGGCCTGGCCTGAACAAGTTGGCAGTTGTTACCGAGTTACAGTCACATGAAAAAGTAAGTACACCCCATGTAAAGTTTTGCCTTTTTCAACATATTTCAACATACAGCTATTTGATCTTCATTTCAACAATATTGACAGATAAAAGTGATATAATATAACAAATATCGTGAAACATTTACATTTTGTAGTCCATTGCATAATTTAAATAAACATAAATGCAAATTTCGCATGTGGAAAAAGTAAGTACACCCCATGAAATGTTTTTTAAATCTTTTTAACATATGTGGACATATCAATATTTGATCTACATTTGAACAGTATCTATAGATAAAGATGATCTATTTGAACAAAAAACAATGAGAAATTGACTTTGCAATAATTTATTCAACAAAAAATTGTTGCACAGCATGCACAATTGCATGCACAGCTCGTTTCAAATCCCCCCACAACATCTCGATGGGATTTAGATCCGGGCTTTGACTTGGCCATTCCAGAACCCTCCATTTCTTTCTTTTCGGCCATTCCATGGTACACGGAATCTTGTGGTGAGGCTGTTGCCCTGAAACAACTTGCTTTCATCTCCTGGAAAGCAAATCCAACGGAAGGAAATCTCATTTCCTTTCACAAAGCCCGAAACAAGTGTGTGTCCACCCTCAGGAGAGCCAGGAAACAATATCTCACCGTTCTCAAGACCGAACTCTCTTATCTGTCTCCCTCGTCCAAATCCTGGTGGCGTCTGGTCAAATCTGTTTCTGGTGTTTGTTCCCCCTCCATCCCCTCCGTCACCTCAAACGGCTTAACGGCCGACTCCGCACGTGAAAAAGCTGAATGCCTCAACTCTGTGTTTGCCTCAAAATCTTGTGTCCCAAACCCATCCCTCTCTGTACCCACCGTACCCAGTCATACCCAGCTGCTCCTGGACTCTGTGTCCTTTCCTCCTGACAAGGTGGAAAAGTTTCTGTCAACCCTCGACTCTGATTCTGCAACTGGTCCTGACGGCATCAGCCCACGGGTCCTAAAGTCATGTTCTTCCGCTCTTTCACTCCCTCTTTCTGTTCTCTTCACCCTCTCTTTTGCTCAAGGTCTTCTGCCATCTGCTTGGAAATCAGCCAACATCACCGCTTTGCACAAAAAAGGTGCAAAAACAGATCCTAGCAACTACAGACCAATCAGCCTTCTCCCAATTATCAGCAAAGTCATGGAATCCATCATTGCTTCATATATGAAATCTTTCCTCTTCTCCAATGGCTTTATCTCCGATCATCAATTTGGTTTCAGACCTGGTCACTCTACTCTGGACATGCCGCTTCTGCTTTCTCAACAATGGATGGAGGTCCTCAACGCCAAACAGGAAATTAGAGCTGTCTCCCTTGACATTTCACGTGCCTTCGATACGGTCTGGCACCCTGCTCTGCTCACCAAACTCTCCTCCTTTGGTATCCATGGAAATCTCCACGCATGGCTGGCGGACTTCCTCTCTGGTCATAGTCAACGTGTGGCCCTGAATGGGTTTCTCTCATCTCCTCTTCCTGTTCAGGCTGGAGTTCCCCAAGGTAGTGTTCTGGGGCCTGTGCTTTTTCTGGTCTTCATCAATGATCTCTCTGACTCTCTTGAAAATCCTCTCTATCTCTTTGCTGACGACTCTACTCTCTGTCGCTCCATTCCTCATCCCTCAGATCGGCAGTCTGCAGCCTCCTCACTCACTGCAGACCTGGACAAAATCACAGACTGGGCAAACAAATGGAACATGTCTTTCAATCCTGATAAATCTCACACTCTTACGATGTCTCTCCGAAAAGAACGACTGGACAACCCTCCCATTCACTTTCTGAATAATCCTCTCCAAGAAGTTCTGTCACTCAAGCTTTTGGGTCTCACTATTTGCCATGATCTTTCCTGGGAAAACCACATTTCAAATCTGGCCTCCAAAGCCAGTCGCCGGCCTGGGCATCCTCCGTCGTGCGAAGTCCTTCCTTGGCACAACTGAGCTCCTCACCACATACAAGGCTTTCATCCGCAGCTCTATGGAATACTGCTCTCCCCTCTGGTCTGGTGCTCCTGCCTCACACCTAGCTCGTCTTCACGCTGTTGAAACCAAAGCGTTCAGAATCATTGGAATCTCCCGCGATGAAGCTAACTCCAAGGGCCTTTCACTCACTCACCGCAGGCAGGTTGGTGGTCTTTCCGTCTTCTACCGACTCCTCTCTGGCCTTGCCCCCCCAGCTCTCTCTGGGCTCTGTCCCCCAAATATTCCTACAGGTCGCACAAGATCTGACTGCAACCCTCTTATGGTTAAACTGCCAAAATCAAGACTTTCTGCTCACCTTCACTTCATTCCTCTTTTCTCCCGCCTCTGGAACAAACTCCCTCACTCTCTTCAATCCCACTCCACCCTCCAGGTCTTTAAAACAGCTGTTCACCACCATCTCTTATCCTCCCCCACCCAAAACCTTGATCTTTTCTACCCCCGCTAATTTCGGTCCCCTTGTGTTTTATACCTCTTTCCCCCCCCCCCCCCCCTTCCCACGCCTCCTCCCCCCAAGCCCTCTCCCTCCCACACTTCTCCCTGCTCTCAAATGTTGTGGTTGTGTGCTTCCCCTTCTTTCCCCATCTTATCTTCCGCTCCCTCTTTTTGTATATTTTGTTTGTCTGGTTGATTTGTTTGTGAAATAAATGTTAGCTCTTTCACGAGCCTCGATTCAGTATAAACAAAAAAAACAAAAAAAAAAAACCCTTGGTTGATTTACTGGTATGTTTAGGGTCATTGTCATGTTGCAAGGTCCACCTTCGGTTGACCTTCAACTTTCCGACAGATGGCCTCACATTATCCTCAAGCACCCTCTGGTACAATGAAGGATTCATCGTGGATTCTATGATGGTGAGCTGCCCAGGCCCTGATGCAGCAAAGCTGCCCCAAACCATAATATTTCCACCACCATGCTTTGCAGTTGGTATCAGGTTCTTGTGGTCAAATGCTGTCTTTGGTTTTCGCAAAACATGTCTTCTGGTACTGTGGCCAAATAGCTCTACCTTTGACTCATCTGTCCAGAGCACATTGTTCCAGAAGTGCTGGTCTTTGCCTTGGTGATCTTTGGGAAACTTTAGTCTTGCCCTGATGTTCTTTCTGGACAGCAAAGGTTTCCTCCTGGCACACCTCCCATGTAGATCAAATTTGTGCAGCCTCATTCTAATGGTAGACTCGTGCACTTTGACATCAACAGTGGCAAGAGCTACCTGTTGGTCCCGTGATGACATTCTGGGGTTCGTAGAGACTTCTTTCAGCATCTTGCGGTCTGCTCTTGGGCTGAACTTGCTGGGGCGGCCTGGCCTGAATAAGTTGGTAGTTGTTTGGAATCTTCTCCACTTGTAGATGATCTTCCAGACAGTCGAATGATTGATTTCAAATTGTTTGGAGATCTTTTTAAATCCCTTCCCAGACTCGTAGGCATCTATAACCTTCTTTCTGAAGGCCCCAGAGAGCTCTTTTGATCTCGGCATGGTGACGCAGCACACTTCAACAAGAAAGAGCAAACCAAACTAAATGTCTGAGGTTGAAATAAGACAGGTTCCTCCAAGATCCTCTCTGATGATGTTCTAATCATTTGCACCTGAGCTGGTGCACCTGATTCTAATTTTACTGGTATGTTTAGGGGTGTACTTACTGTAAATGTAGGGGTGTACTTACTTTTTCCACATGCGAAATTTGCATTTATGTTTATTTAAATTATACAATGGACTACAAAATGTAAATGTTTCATGATATTTGTTATATTATATCACCTTTATCTGTCAATATTGTTGAAATGAAGATCAAATAGCTGTATGTTGAAATATGTTGAAAAAGTCAAAACTTTACATGGGGTGTACTTACTTTTTCACGTGACTGTATGTGGCGGGGAATGTGCAGACGGCATTGAAGAGGATGAAGAAGGGAAGAGCACTAGGTATTGATGAGGTGTGTACAGAGATGGTAATTGCAGCGGGAGAAGTTGGAGTCACTTGAATGAAGAGGTTGTTGAATGCATGTATGAGAGAGGGTTCAAATCCGGAGGATTGGAGGACGAGGTCAATTGTGCCGCCATGGATGAGATAAGCTTGACGGGAAGACTGGTGAAATGCTGGATGAGTTGGACTGGACACTTGGTGCAGATGGGGGAAGAGAGAATGGCAAAGGGAGCAGATAGGTTGAGGGAACAAGGTAGGAGGGAAAGAGGTAGACTGTGGTTGAGATGGAAGGATTGTGTGAGGAGGGTTATCAGTAAGGTAGGGGTGGTTGGAGAGTGGAGAGAGTTGGCTGAGGACAGAGGGGAGTGGAGGAGTTTTGTGGTCAAGGCAGGGCAGAAACTTGGCAACATTGGACTACATCCCTTAAAAAATGAAGAGTAGAGAAATAAGGAGGTGAGAACAGTATCTACGACAATGCATTTAAATTCATCCTCATGCCATTTGAGGCACTGAAAGGCCAAAGCATTTCCTCTTTCTTTTCTCGGTACATCTATTGGTCTTTCAAGCTCTCAATACACCTCAAATTTCTTGATTAGTTTGAAAAGAAAAATGAAAGCTGCACTTTTTCTGACCAACGAGGATCAAGTTCATCAAAGATTGATGCCCTTGTATTGTGACTTTTACTTTTAGGAAAACAATGTGCCTTTTAGGAAAAGTTGCGTTAACGATTTGAGTAGTCTTATGGGGTTGTCAAGGCTACCACGATCCTCAGATCTCAAATGGGTCGAGGTTCATTGGCATAATGAATATAACAACAACAACAACAACAACAACAACAACAACGGGCATGTTAAGGCCATTTTCCCTGCTAGAGCGGGGGTTAGCCTTGCGGGCCCCATGTCAACCTGAAATTAGGCACAACTAATAAACAAGCGTAACAAACAATTTCTTATACAAATATTTCCTCTGGTTTCTCAAGGTATCCGATACAAACCAGATGAAAATCTGATGTGATCCTGTGATTATTTTTGAAAGGGTTGAATCGTCTTAAGTATGATAAACTCACCGAGCACGTCCCGCAAATAAACAGCCAAGTGCCCAGGCAACAAGACCAGTGGCGAGAAGACCGGGGGTCCACAGCTGCCCAGGCAGTCCAGCCACCTCCAAGGTTCTCCACATGACCTGTGCATTGCCCCACAGCTTGAGTGTATAACATCACCTCCATAACATATAATGCTTCAAAATGTCATGCAAACAGCTTTGATCATTTGTGACAGTGGTCCTCAGCGACGGCACAAAATAATGTGAAGAACAGAATTTAAAAAACTAGAACGTCGCTCGGCAGAGCATATACCTCCGCCAGGCTGAACCGTTTACGTTATGTATCTCAGTGTAGGCCGAATCTGCATCCGGACCTGAACCAGAATCAAATCGACTTGTTCTTTCTTGTCACCTCATCCACCTAATTTTGTCTCAACTCATCCACAACTCTTTGAAATATCATGCTATATATAGTTTTTGACTCTTTCAGTCAATGGTAAAGAATCACTTTCAATTTTAAAAATTCTCGTATCCAGATCCAGATTTGGATCTTCAGCAAAATTGAATCGATTCTTCCTTCACACACACATAAACGCGCGCGCACACACACACACACACGTGCGCGCGCACCACACACACACACACACACACACACACACACACACACACACCCAACAAATTCCGTCTAAAACCGTCCATAACTTCTTGAAATATCGTGCTGTATATTTGTTTTAACCCTATCACTCAATGATGAAGAATCACATAAAAAATTCTCAGATCCAGATCCGGATTTGAATGTTCACCAAAATTGAATCAATTCTTCCTCGTCACACACACAACCTGTCCAGCAAGTTTCATCCGAATCCATCCGCAACGTTTTTGACATTACCTCAAGGGTGAAGAATCACTTTTAAAAAATTTTTTTGTCGGATCCAGATCCACATTCGGATCTTCACCAAATTCTCATCACTTTATCCATGTCACATGCCCAACCTCTCCACCAAATCCGCAACATTTTGAGATATTCTGTTCACAAACAGACAGACAGACAAACAGACAGGGCGTGGAAACATAAGCTCCATCTACCTTTGGTGGTGGAGGGAATGAAAAATAAAAATTTAACGGATGGCATTTTATATGAGCCACATTGCACACAATAAGCAATAATGATGGACATGTCAAGCGAGGTGTGAAAAATCAATATTTTTGTCCGTTTGTACCTGAGAGCTCGTCAGAAGAAGGAACCAGAGAACATGAAGAACAGTCATAGCCTGGCTCAAACCATCCGGTTGGCTGTCATTGTTGAGAGGCTGGTGCAACCATCCCGATTCTTCAATGTTCCTCTCCCTGCTTGTTCCATAATGCGGCTCCACTACCTGACTCATGATCATGATGGCAAGGAGCATGGCACTGCAGAAGAATGCAGCCAAACGCAGGATAACCACGTGTGTGGGAATGCACCGCTCGGTTGCTCTCTCACCCTGCAAGCACACAAACAGGCAGGGTTCAATCATTCAATGTTTAGTTGGTTCAATGAGAGGTGGAGTTTTTCTGCCGAGCAGCAGGGATTACAAGTTCCACATTAAAACTGGTACGAAATGGCAAGTGAAGAATAAATAAAATTATATTCAGTTTCGAATGCATGCCAGGATTTAACCACCGTCCAAAATTAATCTCAGATTCATTAATTCATGACGGTATTCAAATTTAATATTTCCTGCTTCTTTCTTAACAGAAAAATATTCATATATAGCCCTCAGGCATCCAGGTTTTGCTTGCTGGATCAACTGATTGGAAGTTGTTTGGAGAGTTGCTTCTCATCTCTCACGTCTTAAGAACTTTATCCATTGGCATCAATGCATTCCATGATAAAATGATACCCATCTGTTCCATGATGTCACACAAGTTAAGGGTTCCTAAGCGCATGAGGGAAGGGAAAGATAAACTACGTATACATCTTTGGGGGGGGGGGAGGGTAGGGAGGGGGAAGGCTTCGACAGGCACCTCCGTTTTGG
>NC_136264.1:41857793-41992793 GCF_964187855.1 Myxine glutinosa | reverse complement strand
AGACGTGCAGCAGTTGTTTTCCACTACTACAGAACGCAACAACCCTTGTATACCCTACTGTGAAGCCAATCATCAAATGCACCTGTCCGTACATTTTGCCACGCCACCTGTGATATAATCCTGTTGTTGACTTCTTGCTGCGACAGACAATCAGTGACATGGTTCTTTTAACAAATAAATCACCAAAGTGTAAAAGAAACTCACCAGATTGATATACTGAGTTAAGAAAGTAAACCCAAGTCAAGAAAAAAAAAAATTCCATCTTAAATGCCAAGTCTGTATATAGATACATATATCCGATGGATTACCAGGGGTGGGGCAGTGGGGGTGGGGGGGGGGGCGGGAGGCATAAAAAAAACATCCACTGACAACACAACACAAGCAGTGCAGTAGTTACCCGAGTATGGATGGTGGAGTAGAGACTGAGAGGTATGTTTAGGTTCACCAAGCGCCTGCGAATGTGTCGGTCTTGGTACTTGATGTAATAATCAACAGCAGTTTGGCATGGCTGGCAAAGCCGGTAGATCTGCTCCAGGTAATGGCGATAAAGTTCAGCTTCAGCGTCAAAGTCGGCCTGCAAAAAGCCAAAATTCGAAAGCGATCATAAGGAACATTAAAAATAAAAAACAGATCGATATAAAACTGTTGTAAAGTAAAGTGTGTCTCGCTGAAGGCAATAACTCCCATCCATGAATGATGATCAGAATGCTGAGCTTTTTGCAGGCACACTTCCCCTTTGGAGTTGTTGTCCTTGGACATCTGTCTCCAATTCATCCTCCATTTTAGTAGTTAATCCTCTCACTGCTAATGATATGCAGGATTGTAAAATACAGAGTGAATAGCAGCATAAAACAGCCTCCTCTATTCAAAAGGTAACGTCGGATGCTTAAAATGCACAAGCAAGTGCCCATAGAAGAGCTGACTTAATATTCCACTTTGAAAGGTGCCACACCCCAACGTGAGAAGTACTGTGTCAGCACACACGAAGCAAATTACCACCAAAATAATAATTTTAACAAAAATAAAACTGCACAACAATAACAACAATGTTAATCACCATAACAAGCCCTAGTTTTAATCTGATGTGATAAACTTCACAAAAGATACATGCCAGCTGCTCTAAACAAGACAATCATCTGATTCGGTGTGGGGATGATAAATGAATAACCCGAACAACCACCCGCTGGATTTATTAAAGCTACTGAAATGCCGAGTCATCCAAACTGCGCAAACTTTCAGCAAGTCATAGCTGAGAGTGCGCACAGCTGGAGCCGGGCATATACCATGGCACAAACAGGAGGCATAGGTGGTCCGAGAAAAGCATCAGGGCTTATTGAACACCTGCGACCTTTCAGCATGACGGGCTCAGGCAGCATTAGCAGGGTTAAGGTCAGCGAGCACCTGCTGTTCCAACAGCGACACCGCCACTGCTGATTCCAATGAGAAAACAAAAGCACATGGACAAGAAAAGAAAAAGCAGGAGATAGATATTTTCAAACACAACAATCCCAGGGGGAAGTGTGCAAGCCTTTCGTTTCGTTTTTAGTATCAGTCTCATGGGTTTTAGCCTTCAGCCATCATCAGTAGAACATTCAATTTGAAATGTAGAGACACGGTAGACTGGATGTTGTTGGACACCACATCACACGTGGGATGAAACACATGGATGTAGAATGAGGCAGGGTGACGGAGTTGTATAAACTGGCACATCATTAGTCATGAGAGGGGAAATCCAGTTACCCTCCAACTTCCCCCTCCTCCCCCCACCCCCCAATTACAATACGATTCAAACGCAGGTCAAAAGGTGATTGCGCATACCTCAAAGCTACCTTGCCAGCTTAGCAGTCGGATGCAACAAAGAATGCTCAAAATCGCTCATGAAGTAATGGCAATTTTAAAACCAATTCATAAATGCATGGCCATTTTTTAACTAATTCATAAATGCATGGCCATTTTTTAACTAATTCATAAATGCATGGCCATTTTTTAACTAATTCATAAATGCATGGCCATTTTAAAACTAATTCATAAATGCATGGCCATTTTTTAACTCATTCATAAATGCATGGCCATTTTAAAACTAATTCATAAATGCATGGCCATTTTAAAACTAATTCATAAATGCATGGCCATTTTTTAACTAATTCATAAATGCATGGCCATTTTTAAACTAATTCCATAAATGCATGGCCATTTTAAAACTAATTCATAAATGCATGGCCATTTTTTAACTAATTCATAAATGCATGGCCATTTTTAACTAGTTCATAAATGCATGGCCATTTTTAAACTAATTCATAAATGCATGGCCATTTTTAAACTAATTCATAAATGCATGGCCATTTTAAAACTAATTCATAAATGCATGGCCATTTTTTCACTAATTCATAAATGCATGGCCATTTTTTCACTAATTCATAAATGCATGGCCATTTTTTAACTAATTCATAAATGCATGGCCATTTTTAAACTAATTCATAAATGCATGGCCATTTTTAAACTAATTCATAAATGCATGGCCATTTTAAAACTAATTCATAAATGCATGGCCATTTTTTCACGAATTCATAAATGCATGGCCATTTTTTCACTAATTCATAAATGCATGGCCATTTTTAAACTAATTCATAAATGCATGGCCATTTTTTAACTAATTCATAAATGCATGGCCATTTTTTAACTAATTCATAAATGCATGGCCATTTTTTAACTAATTCATAAATGCATGGCCATTTTTTAACTAATTCATAAATGCATGGCCATTTTTTAACTAGTTCATAAATGCATGGCCATTTTTAAACTAATTCATAAATGCATGGCCATTTTTAAACTAATTCATAAATGCATGGCCATTTTAAAACTAATTCATAAATGCATGGCCATTTTAAAACTAATTCATAAATGCATGGCCATTTTTTCACTAATTCATAAATGCATGGCCATTTTTAAACTAATTCATAAATGCATGGCCATTTTTTAACTAATTCATAAATGCATGGCCATTTTTAAACTAATTCATAAATGCATGGCCATTTTTTAACTAATTCATAAATGCATGGCCATTTTTTAACTAGTTCATAAATGCATGGCCATTTTTAAACTAATTCATAAATGCATGGCCATTTTTAAACTAATTCAAAAATGCATGGCCATTTTAAAACTAATTCATAAATGCATGGCCATTTTAAAACTAATTCATAAATGCATGGCCATTTTTTCACTAATTCATAAATGCATGGCCATTTTTAAACTAATTCATAAATGCATGGCCATTTTTTAACTAATTCATAAATGCATGGCCATTTTTTAACTAATTCATAAATGCATGGCCATTTTTTAACTAATTCATAAATGCATGGCCATTTTTAAACTAATTCATAAATTGATGGCCATTTTTTAACTAATTCATAAATGCATGGCCATTTTTTAACTGATTCATAAATGCATGGCCATTTTTTAACTAATTCATAAATGCATGGCCATTTTTTAACTAATTCATAAATGCATGGCCATTTTTTAACTGATTCATAAATGCATGGCCATTTTAAAACTAATTCATAAATGCATGGCCATTTTTTAACTAATTCATAAATGCATGGCCATTTTTAACTAATTCATAAATGCATAGCCATTTTTTAACTAATTCATAAATGCATGGCCATTTTTTAACATTCATAAATGCATGGCCATTTTTTAACTAATTCATAAATGCATGGCCATTTTTAAACTAATTCATAAATGCATGGCCATTTTTTAACTAATTCATAAATTGATGGCCATTTTTTAACTAATTCATAAATGCATGGCCATTTTAAAACTAATTCATAAATGCATGGCCATTTTTTAACTAGTTCATAAATGCATGGCCATTTTTTAACTAATTCATAAATGCATGGCCATTTTTAAACTAATTCATAAATGCATGGCCATTTTTTAACTAATTCATAAATGCATGGCCATTTTTTAACTAATTCATAAATGCATGGCCATTTTTAACTAATTCATAAATGCATGGCCATTTTTTAACTAATTCATAAATGCATGGCCATTTTTTAACTAATTCATATATGCATGGCCATTTTAAACTAATTCATAAATGCATGGCCATTTTTTAACTAATTCATAAATGCATGGCCATTTTAAACTAATTCATAAATGCATGGCCATTTTTAAACTAATGCATAAATGCATGGCCATTTTTGAACTCGTTCATGAATTCATGGCCATTTCTCAACTCCTTGAAGGACATGCGTCACCAAAGGGTGCACACTGTCTAATGTGAATGTCAGATGGTTTGATGGTCTCCTTCATGATATACTCATGTTGCACAGCAAAAGTGTCTAATTGGCCACCGCCTGTTTCACAGAAAGTGCTTTGACAAGGGTTGATGTCACTTCTTGCATAACTTGCTCGGGATACGCTATTATTACATAACATTTTAGCATTGAACTATTATTTTTGCATGTTCTTAAATAAAACGGCTCCATCGACCTTGAGAACTGCCAACGTATAATAAAAGCATCAAAATAAGTTTCAAACGTATTTTTGTTAGTTAATTCCCAATTACCACCCCTCCAGGTCTTCAAGACAGCTGTGCACCACCATCTCATGTCATCCCTCATCAAAAACCATGATGTTTTATACACCCGCTAAACCACCTCTCACCCCTCCCAAAATTTTGCTTACGTATTCATCTTGTTCATCACTTGCATTCTCCCCTACCAGTCATCGTTATGACATTACCTGCATGCCCTGGTTGTCCATCTCCATCGACTTTCTCCCTTTGCCCTACTGTTGGCGTTTCCCCTTTCTCCTGCTGTTCCCTTTGCTATGTTGTGTCCCGATCTGTTCTGTGGTTTTGGCCAAATGGCCAAAACCTCCAGTTTTGATGGTTAAGCGTCGAAAATAAGAATAAAATTGCCGTACCAACCTCATGCTCTCCTTCAATACACAAAGCCCAAAAACAACGGCGCCCTCATCGTTTATCCGGATTGTTACACATTCTGCGCAACAGCCTGGTCATGGTAATGGACTGTTTCAGTGCATTCTGCACCAAAAACCACCAAAGATTGTTTCATACATCATGAGAACGTCACTCGATAGAGCGCATACCTCCGCCAGGCTGAACAGTTTACGTTTTATATCCCGACCTGAACCAAAATTGAATCGGCTTGTTCTTGTCACCTAACTAACTCATCCACCACGTTTTGTCATAATCTATCCGCAATATGAAATATCATGCCATACTGCAAATAGTTTTTGGCTCCTCTCAATGATGAAGAATCCCTTTAACAATTTAAAAATTATCGTATCTGGATCTTCACCAAAATCGAATCGATTAGACTTTGTTACAAATGCAGCCTGTCCACCAACTTTCATCCAAATCCATCCATAAATTTTTGAGATATAGTGACATATATATATATATATATATATATATATATATATATATATATATATATATATATATATATATATATATATATATATATATATATCAAAGTACACAGGATGTTTCAAAAAGATTGATACAACTTTGACTTCCTGCCATTTCTTTGTTTTTTTACTATACCGTTTCCCCTTGTCAGGATTTGGTGATGTTATCGTAGTATTTGTTCCCTGGGATTTCTAGCTCCGTAGCTCAACTATGCCATTGACAGTGAAGCAGAAGACAAAAGTGGTGGCTCTGTGGTATGAGACTAAATCAACAACCATAACATTTTCTGGGGGGGCAGAACCACCTGAGATCACTGAGGTACCTGAAAGGGCCTAGGGTCACATGCTTCTGCGCCTTCAATGCCAGATGGGGAATGCTAAGGCCTTACTGGTTTGACAATGATAACAGCAGGACGGTGACGATCAACGGTGAGCACTACCGGACCGTGCTCCAGACGTTCCATAATGATCTAGCCCAAAAGGTCACCCCAAACCAGCTCAGCATGACCTGGTTTATGCAGGATGGTGCACCCCCGCATACAGCTGGTGACACCATCACTTTCCTGCAGCAGCTCTTCAGAAACCGCCTCGTTGCCCTGGGTACCGCTCTGTCTACATCAACCACCCTGCCACACTGGATGATCTGAAGCAGGAGGTATCAGACTACCTCCAGGCAGTGCCACACGAGACCTACAGGAAAGCTGGACAGAACTTTGGAGTCAGGATCGATGCCTGTCTGAACCGCGGAGGGGCACACATCGAGAACGTCAATTACAAGGATTTCGCGTAAATGCCAATTTCAGACCTTGGGCTCTCTCCAACTCCAGCAGTGACTTTTTGCAAAAGCAATCAGTGATAGAAAATACCATGTCATAAGCTTTCAAGAAATGTTTGGTTCACGTTCCTGAGTTTTCTGTTTCTTTTTGAAACACCCTGTATATATGTATGTATAATTTTTGACCCAATCTCTCAAAGGTTAAGAATCACTTTTTAAAAAAATTATAGTATCCGAATCCAGAACTGGATCTCCACCAAAATCGAATCGATTAGTCCTCCTCATACACCCAACATGTCCACTAAGTTCCATCCGAATCTGTCCACATTTTGAGGTATCCTGCTCACAGACAAACGGGTGAAAACATAACCTCTGTCCACCTTTGGTGGACGAGGTATAAATACGACCTGGAGTTCACGACCATTGCAAACCAGCATGAAACGAACAAGTGAGCAAAAACGCCCTCGAGACAACGTGGACAACGATTTGAAATTCCATTAATTCCTACATCAAATACATTAATTTAATTGCAACCTCTGCTTGCAAATTGGCGAATGTGGCAGCCTCATGACAAATGTTAGGCCAGGAACATCAGGTCGAACGCCATGATTTAAAAAAATTTTTCTTTGTTCCACTGAAGCTAACTTTTCTTTACCCTTCGCACACACAAACGGTGTGTATAATCATTGCTATGTTAAAAGTTGTTTCGGGTATTAACGCGACATTAAATCTAAGTACATCAACGATCACATTTGAATAACTGGAATTTGATATTTCCTTCCTGAAACTTCTGAATCGTTTGAAATAGTTTGAGATATTTTTCAGCTCCCATTTTCTTTTCTGCTTCAAGCACCGCTTTCTTTTTAGCCCTGCCTTTCTTCTTCTGCCAATCATTTGCCAAACAGTACCAAAAGCTCCATGCCAAGTTTTGCGTATTACTTAAAGGCAAACAAAGAAAGCTTTTTGATGATGCGGTGGTGAGATGAAGGCACGGCTCATGTCTCGCACGATGAACAACAACTCGACATCGATGATACCACGTGTCCTGGGGTTTAGAAATAAAAACTTGCACACTCTTTGATTGACCACAAGTAGAATGCATTTCCCGTGTGAATGACGCCTTGTTTATTCTCCTCGCATCCAATTCCTTTCCAAATATGCCCGGTGAACAAAGGAGCTTGGAAACTTACGGCAATGAGACGAGAATCATCGTCGAGATGAGAATGGTTGCCAGGGTCTCATGGTCTATCGCAGGCCTTGTTTTTGGCCCGAGAGGGTGTTGACCTGGTGAGTGCAAATTACTATGCTGGTCCGTTATATTGGCCCCTTTGTGGCCAAAATGCACTTTGAGCATTTGTCATTTTTGACAAATAAATAAATAAATATGAGTGGTGTTCAACAATAATGACACCACAGTTTAACAAACGTGTTTTTTTTTAGCGAATGAGTTGTTTTTAACAATAAAACTCCATCATGCAAGTCATGTTCTACAATAAGAAAATGATACACGAGTGGTGTTCAACAACAAAACACCGTCATACATGTGTTTTGACAGCTCTACGAGGAATACCAAGGGATGATAAACTTGATGCACAATAAAAAGGACTTGCTTCATGTTATTTATTTAGTTGGGAAAGTGGAGGAGGGAAGTGGAAAGAAGCAGGTCACGTGATCAAAACACTGATGGCAATGATGGGAAACGGGAGAGCAAATTTATATTTTTCTTTCGGGCAAAGAAGTTTTTAATGGAGTTTTGTTACCCATCCTGGAAATCTTATTGGACATGCCCAAAGTAAAATTAAGCTTATACACGTTTGTTCTTGAAAGGAGCAGCGAAGAAATATGAAGAAAAAAAGCGAATGTGATGAAATAAGCTTGTGGTATTGACAAGAGGCACACACATGCTTTCCCACTTGTGTCACTTTAACAACCGTGGAGACTACAAAGACGGTGAAGCAAGGCCGTGACAATGACATCAACCGAACACCAAAATTCCCACAGCGAAGGCCTCTTCAAGCTGGCCTCTCGAGGAACAAACTACCCGACACATGAGGATGAGCAATGTGGCGCCAGGCTGTCTCCGCACAGATAACCTTGAGCGCAGCATCAGATGGGAAAGCCGTGAGGATGCATATCATGACATCACATCGCCCTATTCCTGTCGTATGCATCACCAAGTGCTCGGGATAGTTATCTCAGAGTCTCACCGCAGAATGGAGCAAATTGCATTTACAAAACAACTACCGTTTACCAAACCACACACATTTAAATTGTGATCAGACAAGTGCTGGGACTATGCTGACATCTGCTGGACAATGGCAGGAAGCTGAATCAGAATGGTTTCAGGCAAAATATGCTTTCACTTGCTTTTATTGAAATGGCAACGGTTTTTGGCAGTTAAAAAAAAAAGGCAATATTTGAAAATGAGACATTATAAGTGAGAGAAACTTAATGGTGGTGATATGCTGCAGAGCTATCCAAGCAATGTGTGAATAAATGGTCAACTAGAATCGCACTCAGTAGAGCGCATTCTCTGCCAGGCTGAACAGTTTATGTTTTGTATCCCACTGATAGGCCATATCTCGATTCGGACCTGAACCAAAATCGAATCGGCTTGTTCTAGTCATAGTCCTTGAGCCAACCGGCCATATTTTGAAGTGAATGCTCCGGCGGGGGGAGTAATTCTCATTATGATTTTCCATTAGACCAATGTCTCAAGTGTCAGAAAAGGTGTGATGGACATCTGAGAACGGTAGCTTAGTGCCCGGATGGACGCCATCTTTGAAACCACCCAGCTCGAAAATGCCCATTTGGTGGGGTACATTGTTGCACGTGTATCTGGACTTCTATACTAGCTATCGATGTGCGGTTGACGACTAAATATACGTCCGATGTGTACCGTCTAAATAAAAAATAATATGAAGCATTTTGTTTTAGATTAATTATTATAAAAATCAATTATCGAAAAAAAATCATATATTTTTCAATATTTTATTATTAGACTTGTACTTTTTTTAGTGAAACAACACTGGTATGATTTTCCAAATTATGCATTGTGCTACACCGTTTATCTGTCTATAAAAATAACTCAAAAACTAAAACATATCATCCACCACGAGTTTACACAAAAAATATATGAAAAGGCATGCACTTTCCACAAACCGAAACTATGTCAGTTGGAATTTCCCGCCGATAATCAACCCACAGAACCCAGTGCCGAAAGTGACGTGTCTATTCTATATCTATATTCTATATTCTATATCTCAGTCTGAGATTTGTTGCGGTGACCTGATTAATTTCTGAGGGGGGGGGGGGGGGGGGGTGGGTGGCTTAAGAACTAAAAGTGAACATGTTAGATGGCGCCACATACAACTCTATTATAGAGTTGTATTGTGGCGCCATCTAACATGTTCACTGACTTGGATGAGTATGTCTATGTAAGCTGGCGAGCTTTTCGGATATCGGAGTAATCTAACGTCAGTCTTTTTGTTCTTTCAGCTGAGATGGCCGGTGTCGAGGCGAAACGGGCGAAGATTGAACCTGAGTCCGGAACGTGCATCCTTGTGCAGCAAGAAGTCGCCACTCTCTGAACTAAGCAAGGCAGCGGGCAACAGTTCTTGGAAGACATTGTGTGACGCAGCCGCAGTTAGAAACTTTTATCCAATTCTAAAGCTAGTCCAAGAAGGCGCAGTTGAACTTCCTAATATTCCAATATTATACCATAGGGCTTGTAGATCAGACTTCACTCACAAAAACCACCTAGCTACTTTGACCAATGCAGCTAGAAGTTCTTCAGTTGATACTGGCGATGCGGTGCGACGGCGATCATCACGGGAAGAGACAGGATCAACTTCAACGGTCTACGATGATAAATGCATTTTTTGCCAGCGTGCTTCAAAATTCATAAAAGGCAGTCGTACCCGTGAAACAGTTGTCTTGGCTGTTGAACTTCGAGCAGATAAGACAATAAGAGATGCTGCGACAGCTCGCAATGATGAGAGAGTTTTGGCATTGACTACACGAGATATGGTTGCAGCTGAGGCTCACTACCACTTCTCCTGCTATAGAAACTACACACGGCCCCAAAAACCTCAAGTAGAAACTGACATTGAAGATAATATCGAGAAAAAAGAAATGATACGATGTATATTCAATTTCATTCGCACTGACTTGTTCTTGAACCCGAGGATTGTTCCAATAGTTGATGTTGCAACAGATATCCTGTCTTCAGATACATTTTCAGTTGATGTTCGTGACTCCATCAAGAAGAATCTGCAGCGCACATTACAAAGAGAGTTTGGAGAATCGCTCATCTTCTTCAATGTGAAACACCGTGTATACTTGATGCCCGATAATCTGACAAAGCGAGAGATTGCTGCAGAGTGCGTAAACCTGAAAGCAGAAGTGAAAGCATTTGAACGAACGGACGGTGAAAGTAACATTGTGCGTGCAGCTACTTCACTGCGACACCAGATCAAAGATGCTCATTACAATGAACGTTGGCCGCCTCAGCCAGCAGAACTCACTTCAGATTACGTGAAGATACCAGATTCTCTTCGTGTATTTCTGCATACTTTGATTTGCGGGAGTGGGGGTAGCTCTGCGCGTGCCGACACACTGGTATGGTCGATGGCTCAAGATATCATCAATGCTGTACACCGGGGTACCATCAGAACATCGAAGCATGTCCTACTTCCGTGGGTCATGAAAACGCTCACCGGTAATACAGAGGTCATCAGAATATTGAATCGACTCGGGCACGGATGTTCGTACACAGTTCTGGAAGAAATCGAGACAGCGCTATGCATAGACAAATTAGCAAGTGTGGAGAAAGATACAGTACCACTTCCGTCACATGTGCACCCTTCGGTCCCGACTGTATTAGCATTCGATAACATCAACAGGCTAGAGGAATCGCTGAGTGGTGGCGGAACATCGCATCGCATCAACGGTATCATCGTCCAACCGAAGTCGCAGTCGTGTTTGCCGCCCCAACCTCCATCGGCAGTATCCAAAGCAGATAAGAAGCGATCTATCCCGTCATCCAGCGATTTAGTTCCAATATACAGCGGTGGGAAACGCGAGGGCCCACCTGCAATCAAGCCTGCAGATCTTTCTGACACTCTTGCAGGCGCAACATCCCTTGCGCAGCGCCGAAATCACGTATGGATTATGACTCGCATGCTGGAACCATGCGACCAGACAATCAGTTCGTGGACTGGTTTCAACATCATGACTAGAGATCGTGTTCAGGTGACGGAAGATGTAGTTGGCTACCTGCCGACTATAAACGCGCCTGCCACAGATATGGCAACAGTGCAAGAAATCCTCAGAGAAGCTCTGAACATCATGTCATCACTTCAGCTTGAGCGTATACCGGTGGTGCTAGACCAGGCACTATTTGCTAAGGCGACCGAAATAGCATGGAAAGATGTCGATCGATATGGAAGAATCGTGCTCATGATGGGGAACTTCCATACCATCTGTAACTTCATGTCGAGCATTGGGAAAATGTTTGGAGATGCAGGCCTTCGGGATGTAGCTGTTGAGTCAGGAGTAATCGCTGAAGGTTCCATCAACAGGGTTCTGGAAGGCAAGCAATACAACCGTGCTGTGCGACTCCACAAGTTGATGTACGAGGCACTAATGCGCATCATTTGGAAGGGCTTCCAGGTGTGGATAGAAAGCAATCATCCTGACAAGGAACCCCAGATTCGAAGCACTGACCTCAAAATTCGCAGCATCAAGGAGGATGTTTGCCACGAGACTCTCGCTGCTGCTCTCGATGATGATTCATGTGTACAGAGCTTTGACATGTTCGCGAAATACCTACATTTTCTGCGAACCAAACATGGAGACCTGGCTCGCTTCTGGATGATGTATATTGATATGGTAGAGACCCTGCTGGGGTTGATTCGTGCGGATAGAGAAGGCGACTGGATGCTTCACTTGGCTTGTGTCAGAAGAGTGATCCCTTGGTGTTTCGCAATGAACAAGGTGAACTATGCTAGATATCTACCAGTGTACTATGCACAGATGACGCAACTCCACGAAACATGCCCCGAGTTGTACAGGCATTTCAATCAAGGCTACTTCTCCGTACAGCTTAGACCAGGGAATCCATTTGCCAGAATCGCTGTTGATCAGACAACAGAAGAAACAGTAAACAAAGATAGGGCCAACTATCAGGCGGCTATCTGGCGACGCAGCCTTGAAAACCTACCAGACGTCCCAACACCATCAGCAGGACATGGTTGGGAACTCGATGATGGCGGTTCGCTCACAATCCGATGGATGGCGGGTCTACCAGCTCCAGATGTCGTCTTGAATCTCATCTCATGCACATGCAGAAGGACGTGTCGACCGTCAGATTGCTCCTGCATACTGAATGGGTTGAAGTGCACTGTTGTGTGTAAGCTGCAGGGATGCTCCAACATGGTGCAGGATGATGCTATCGTGGCTCAGGATGCCAATGACTCTGATGGCGACTCTGATGATTAACTTTGTGTGCACTGTATATTGTATAGCATATGTTGTTCTCTATTATAATGCAGGCCAAATTGCCTGAAAATCTTTATAGACAGATAAACGGTTTAGCAAAATGTATAATTTGGAAGATCATACCGGTGTTATTTGACTAAAACATGACATGTTCAATGATACCTCCGCTTGCTTATTAGGAATATACATCGTATGGTGTTAAAATCAGCTCCATACGTCTTTCCAAACTCTAGTAATGAATAATTAATATAATTGGCGGCCATTTTGAAATCCAAGATGGCCACCAAAGTGCAGATTTCCTATGTAACAATTTCCGCCTGCTTATTAGATATCGTATGGTGTTAAAATCCTCTCCGTACGACATTCCTAACTTGCGTTATCGTCAGAATAGATAATGCCAGCGGCGGCCTAAGTCATTTTATGCCTCTTTACATTTATTTGTTGTAAACTCGTGGTGGATGATATGTTTTAGTTTTTGAGTTATTTTTATAGACAGATAAACGGTGTAGCACAATGCATAATTTGGAAAATCATACCAGTGTTGTTTCACTAAAAAAAGTACAAGTCTAATAATAAAATATTGAAAAATATATGATTTTTTTTCGATAATTGATTTTTATAATAATTAATCTAAAACAAAATGCTTCATATTATTTTTTATTTAGACGGTACACATCGGACGTATATTTAGTCGTCAACCGCACATCGATAGCTAGTATAGAAGTCCAGATACACGTGCAACAATGTACCCCACCAAATGGGCATTTTCGAGCTGGGTGGTTTCAAAGATGGCGTCCATCCGGGCACTAAGCTACCGTTCTCAGATGTCCATCACACCTTTTCTGACACTTGAGACATTGGTCTAATGGAAAATCATAATGAGAATTACTCCCCCCGCCGGAGCATTACTTTTGGTCTGGCTCAAGGACTATCACCGAACCAACTTGTCCACCAAGTTTAGTCATAACTCGTCCATAACTATTTAAATATCATATTACATATCCCTGGTCACTGGGACATATCCTAAAATCCTAAAATATCCTTACATATCCTAAAATCCCTGGTGTTGGCTTAGCGGTTAGGGTGCGGCTTGGGATCCTAGGATCCTGGGTTCGAATCCCGGTCGGTCGTTGAATTAACGCCAGGGTGGTTGACTCAGCCTGCAATCCTTCCGAGGTCGGCAAATTGAGTACCAGCTTGCTGGGATGAATGATCCCAGTGTGTACCCCAGTTTAGAATAGGTACACCATATCCCTGCGCATCGTAAGAGGCGACCAAGGGTTGGCGTCAGGAAGGGCATCCGGCCATAAAAACATTGCCTCAAACAGGGAACCATGATTGTCATGAGGCCCGCAAGGCTAACCCCCGCTCTAGCGGGGAAAATGGCCTTAAAACGATCATTCATTCATTCATTCATTACATATATTGCTTTTCAGCCGATCTCTTACTGGTGAAGAATCGCTTAAGAATTAAATAATTCCCGTATCCAAATCCACATTCAAATCTTCACAAAAATCGAATAGATTCGGTCTAGTCACACACTCAACCTCTCCACAAGGTTTCATCTGAATCCGTTGACAACTTTGAGATATCCTGCTATGTATCGTTTTTGACCCTGTATCCCAAAGGTGAAGAATCACTTAAAAAATTATAGTAGCCGGATCCAAATCCAGATCTTCACCAAAATCGAATCATTTCGCCCTTGTCACACATGCTACCTCTCTGCTAAATTTCGTCCGAATCCTTCCACAACTTCTTGAGATATCTTGTTCACAAACAGAAAGACAAACAGACAGGAGTGAAAACATAACCTCCACCCACCTTTGGCATCGTAATAACAACGGGAAATAAATCTCATTATGATGCCGAAGATTGACAAATGCATGAAATGAAATGCCACATGAGTATGTTAAATAATTATCAGAATAATAATAATAATAATAATAATAATAAATTAATACTAAAAAAGTACAAAAACGGTACTCTGTAGAGCGCATACCTCCACCAGTTTGAACAGTGATATTTCCGAATCTGCATGTGGACCTTTCGTTCGTTCGAATTCCTCCATAATGTTTTGAGATATACTGCTTACAGACAGACAGCCAGACAAGGGTGAAAACATAAGCGCCGTCCACCTTAGGTGGCGGAGGTAATGAATAAAATGTAGCTGGTCATGCGCGTTGACCATCAACAATCCCCGTTAGTTTCTACCCCCATTAATTCACCCCAGATCCACTTTTTTGAAATACCGACTTCCTTCCTGGAAGTCCTAGCATTGTCCATGTGTTTTTTTTACCTCTCCCACCCTCCTCCACTCCCCCCCCCCCCCTTCCCATGCCTCCTCCCCCCAAGCCCTCTCCCTCCCACAGATCTCACGATGTCCCTGCTCTCCATCTTGTTCTCCCGCTCCCTTTATCATATATGTTTTATGTGTCAGTTTGTCTTTTTGTGATCAATGTTAGCTCTTACACGGGCCTCGATCTTGTATACAAAAAAAACCAAAAAAAAAAAACCCCCAACAAGGATGGTGGCCTAACAATACATGACAGAGCGAGGCTGAGCTCTGTGGGTTTTTTTTGGGTTTTTTTGGTTACACTCTTATACCAAAACACCAAATCTCCGGTAGTTATATCACAAAAGAGTGTCAATTAATCAACAAATATATACGGTGAAAATGGATAAAGGGCCTACTTGTATCAAGGACTCTATGTACTACTCCTTGTACTTCTGTTTGACAGCAGGAACAACATATAGTGTTGCATAGTCCCTGTTGAGCTGTCGAGTCTAAGTTTGATTCCCAGAAGAATAAAATAAGGCAAACCATCATGCTGAAGTTTCCAAAGCAGGTTACTGCATCTCAGATCATGTCGTCATTTTGGAATTTGGTATCAAGCTAGCCTGATATCATTCACTCATGGAATTTGTGTTGGCCTCTTTGTTGTTCCAATTTAAGCACACGGTTCATGATGTTGGGATCCCAAGTTCAAATCGCATATGGTGTCAATTTGTCCATTTTCTATAAAATGTCTGTGAACACGTAGACGTATAACGAAAATGATTTCCGAATGTTCTTGGTCCTGATTGTGCTGTGTGTACAACATCCTCCACAAGCATGAGATTCTCTACAAAATGCCCTTGTGAAACTCCCACAATCCTTGTGAAAATCAAACCGAGGCTCACTGTTCACTCTACACTCCTTTGTTCCCATTTTCTCCCAATTGTGGAACTTCCTGCCTCGGTTTGTTTACTCCCACTCTTCCACCTAGTTCTTCAACGTGGCAGGAGACCAACAACCTCATGCTTTGTTCCTCCTTACCTAAGGCTCTACATTAACAGTTGCCTGGGGCAACCCAAAATGGTGTCAACATGAAAGGAGGTTGTTTCCATTCATCAACCTGGCTGCCCCGTCGAGCAACCACGCTGATGAATTGGTTGCCCCGTCAGGCAACCTCATTATCATGCGTTGGACTTTCATATTGAAAATATTGAATCTGTATGTACAAAACAACCTCCTGGATCAATAAGAAAAGTTAACGGTGTGGTTGTTAAGACTTCCGTCGACTTTGAGAAAGCATTTGATAGTCCGAACAGAGATGTGATGTGGAACGTAATAGAAGGGTATGAAATACCCGGAAAGCTCATCAGAATGATAAAGAACGTATACAATGGATACCAACGCAGTGTGATATATAATGGAAAGAAGGCACCAGAAGTTCAAGCCGCAACATGATTCAGACAGGGATGCATGCTGTTTCCACTACTGTTTCTACTTGTATTGGACTGGGTATTAAGGACTGCAGAACATGCTAGGTATGGAATAGGCTGGGCTCAAGGCGACCATCTGGAAGAGCTCAGCTTTGCAGATGACATCTGTTTGCTATTGGATACTAAGCAAAGTATGCAAGTGAAAGTACATAGGCTCCAGGAGTATGCCTTGCTAGGACTGAAAATCATCAACAACAACAACAACAACAACAACAACAACAACAACAACAACAAAACAAAGAGCATGAGAATACATGCATCAGGCAACAATCCTGTCATGTGCAATGACTTCACCATACATGTCGACAAGTTTATGTATGTAGGATCTTTGGTCACTATCATAGGAAGGAGGTGGAGGGTGAAGTGGATGCTGATGCTCTATAAATAATACACAAAGCAAGAGTAGCATTTATGAGAATGAGAGGAATCAGAATACAACACAAGCATGAAGTTACAAATTTTTGACAATAATGCAAAATGGGTTCTACTATTTGGCTGTGAATCGTTGAGTCACCAAAGTCATTTCACAGAAAGTAGAATCCTTAATCACCCAGCGTAGGAAGTGCAAAGTGGTGTTAAGGAATATGGGATTTCAAAACGATGTAATCCACCCCAAAATGCTCTGTTCACATGCGCAGAAACTCCTAGAAACTGTGGTGTTCGGGGCACCATCTATCTATATATATATAAAACACAGTTTGTGTGTGCGTAATGTTACCGATAGACTCCTAAACGGAGAGGCTCACGTGCTTGATATTTGGCATAGACATGGCCATTGAGCCTGGGAAGAACATGGCCGACCTAAAAAAAAATATTTCATAATATTTTTTTACCATATTTTTACCTCAGTGCATTTCAGCGAGGAATATTATGCACGGAATCTGACCGGTGGCAGAGCAGCGCGCTGATTCGCTCAGAGCGATCACGTGATGTTCCTTGCCGCCATTAACTCAGTTACGCGTTCGCACGTATTTCAGAGCGAAAAGCGATTGCGTTTTTTCACATTTCAGCAAGGAACATTGCCATTCACACCACATAGGTTTTTTTTTCTTTCATCTTTACGAGATCCATATTTTTTATTCATATTTACCTCAGCGCATTTCAGCGAGGAATATTATACACGGAATCTGATCAGGTGGCAGAGCAGCGCGCTGATTCGCTCAGAGCGATCACGTGATGCTCTTTGCCGCCATAAACTCAGTTACGCGTTCGCACGTAATTCACACGTTCAAAACAAACGAGATCCGCGAAGTGAGTTGGTCGAGTCGTGCTAACCAAGATGGCGACACGGCGGCTTCACTTTTCACGGAGTATGAGCGTTCTATATATTTTCAATTCAGTGCGCCAGACTCGCTCACGTACTTGATTTGTGGCATAGACATGGCCATTGGGCCTTCACGGTGTAATTTGTGCGAGGCTTTTGTCCGAGTGAGCTTGAGTCGAGAGGGCGAATGTACGGGTTGGGAATGTACGGGTCTCCCTTCCCACGCCCGGCAACGCCGGTACTGGAGGGCGTCACAGGGTCGGTGAGTCTTCAAAATCCGCTTCGTGCTGTTGCGAAGATGCAGGACGATGTCGTGATTGTTGTGCTGCTCTCCGACCATGAGAACTGCAACGTCATTGTTGACTGGCCCTCCCCTTCCCTCCCCCTTCCCCCTGCCCCCTCCACCCTCCCCCTCCCCCCCCTCCCCCAAAGTTTATTGTCATATGTATAAAATACACAATTAAATTTGTATTAATCCTGGCACCAGAAAATTTTAATCTTTTATCGTTTGTTTGGTTCCAGGAATACCAGATCATTTATACAAGATTTTTGCATATCTATCTATAATTCCAGCAATCTCTGTGTGTCTGTCTGTGTGTCTGTGTGTCTGTGTGTCTGTGACCGCTGTTTCTCGACAACCACGGGTCCGATATACTTGAAACTTGCCAGGTATATTGCTGGGGACCCGAGGATGTGCCTTTTCAAGGTTTCATATTAATCGGACAATTACTGACCGAGCTATGTCCAAAAAACGCTTCAACCAATCAGAGAGCAGCGAGCTATCACGTGTGCCGAACGTGGCGATCAGACTCTGCCTCGGACGGCACATTTGACAGCGTATTCATTTATTTCACGTTGGAAAACTATGTTGCCGTTAAACTATGTTTTAAAACGAATTCAAACTGCGATTAAATTAAAACGATTCATCCTAACTGCGATTTGCGAACTTCCGGACAGTGACGACTTATCTTCCGGCAGCCAATCACAGAACGCTCTGTTGCGTAGGCGTGGCCGATGTGAGACGAGCGGAGCTGAGCGCGTTACGAGCTGACCGCCATTACGGTACGTAATTCGATTTCTTATGCGCATTATTTCTCCCAATTCAGTCAGAGCGAAGGGCGGAAGCGAAGAGCGTTGGTTTTTTTGTTTACGGGCGTACGGGCGGGGTAGAGCGTACGGGTAGCGTTTTTTTTTTTTTTTTGGCCACGGGACGGGCACCCACGTACGGCCAATGCCCTATGTTGGCGTTAAACTATGTTTTACAACTAATAAAAACGAATTTGCGATTCATTCGCTTTCCTGCGCGTTTGTGTACGCGATGGCGATTTCTTTACCAAACTCCGGAAGCCGTTCGCTTTGGACCGAACCATTGCATGTAAATAGAGGGGGGGGATTGTCACCACTCGCAAGCCGTTCGCTTTGGACCAAACCATTTCATGTAAATAGAGGGGGGGGATATAATTTTAGATATATATATATAGTACGGGCATGCCCTAGTATTACTAAATGGAGAAGTCTCGGAGAAATGGAGAAGAGAAGCCTTGTTGCCATTAATGAAATTTGCTTTAACACGCACCCTCAGCGTTGGGGAATATTGAGATTCAGAAAGAATGGACTGCGTGTGGTGAGGTGTTCTACAAACTCGAGTTTATAGCTGTCATAAAGATATTATGCAAGTGTTCTGGCCAGATAGACTGAGTAAGGATGAAAAAAGGACTGAAAAGAAAAACATCATGGAAGTAAAATGAAGTGGAGATGAATTGAGGGTGTCCAGTGTATGGAAAACGACATCATAAAAAGAGATATATTGGAAGCCTGAAGGTCGAAGGAGTGTTTGATGACCAACAAATCACCTAGTTGCACATGGTGGAATAGGGGTTGAAGGAGGTCAAAACCACCTGGATGGGGATCAATCCAAAGGCCCAAGAAAGATGAAAGTAGCAACAGTTCTCCAAGAGGCTGTACGTGCCATCAGGTACGTCAGGATCGTAAGCAAGTAAGCAAAAGTAATAACATGTCAAGGGCCTGTCGATTTTTATACAGGTGACAGCACATGTGGAAAGGAAGCATCTGAAAGTGTGCGTACCTCATTGCGGGGTTGAAAACGCGCAATGTTGCGGATCTTCAACTGCTGATTGTTGACACAGCGACGGCACAGCAAATGTCGGCTGCTCAGCCATTGTGCCGTCCCCTTGGAGGCCTCTCCAACCGCCCAGCGCCCAGCTACCACTGGGTGATTAAGGAGTTCAGAGTACTGGGCTGGAATAGGCTTGTTATAATCTCCATCCTGCAATGTGTGGGTACAAGGAAAGCACAAGTACAAAAGCTGTAACAAGTGTGAACGATACAAAACCAATTACAGACATCTTCTGGTAAACTCGGGCGAGGGTTCCTCGGATGAGTGAAGCGTACTTCGAGCTCTCCACGGCATCGAAGTTTAAGTGTTTTCCCATTCTTGTCTTTGTCAAATTTCCACTGGTTATTTTGCTGTGTACGTGTTATTGTGTGTTTCTGGTTGGTATTGGTTTGTAATTCGTACAAACTTGTGTGTAGCTAATCGTTTTCTGAGTCGTACCTCGTGTGCGGCCTGGTAACTTGGGGCTTCCCTCCCCCGTCGGTGTTTTGTCGGTTTGGGTTATTTCCTTCGCTGCATTGCTTGTTTCTTTTATTTTATTTTCTCACCCTCACCTCACCTCCCTAGACAAAGAATTCTATATTGATTCTTTCTCCCCTCCCGGACACGTTTGTTCGCTCTCCTCCTCGTCTCGGCTTGTGCCCCGCCCCCTGTATCTCGTTTCTCTCCCGCCTCTGCTCCTTCCTTCTCAAATCCACGTTCTCGCTTGGAGACTTTTCCCAGATTGTTTTTCATGGTTCTGTTTGGATACTGTTGGAATATGTTTAAACTGCAGCCGTGATGCTGACGCCACCCCCCCCCCCCCCCCCCCAGAATTTCCATGTTTTAAACGTTTCCCAGTGTGTACCCTGGTCAGAATAGGTACACCGTATCCCTGCGTGTCGTAAGAGATGACTAAGAGGGTTGGCGTCAGGAAGGGCATCCGGCCATAAAAACATTGCCTCAAAAAGAGAACCATGACAATTACAACTACATATTGGCAGGGTGCAGCCCGAAGTGGAGATCGGTTTCTGAGGTTTGGGACATGGAATGAAGGGACAATGACAGGGAGATCAGGAGAAGTGGTGGAAGTATTGGTCAGAAGAAGAGTGGACATATGTTGTGTGCAAGAGACAAGATGGAAGGGAAGTGGTGTGAGAATGGTGAAGGGTAGGCAGGGACAGAAATACAAGTTTGTGTGGCAAGGGTGCCCGGAGGGCGTGAATGGTGTTGGTGTCCTGTTTTCTGAGGAGTTTGCAGACAGTGTGGTGAGTGTGACTAGAGTGAGTGATAGGTTGATTATGGTGAAAATGATGATTGGAAAGCTCTTGGTGAACGTCATCTCGGGATATGCTCCGCAGGTTGGTCGAAGCAATGAAGAGAAGGACAAATTCTGGTGTGCGATAGAGAAGCTGATGGAAAACGTGAAAGATGAAGAAGTTGTTGTGGTGGGAGGAGACCTGAATGGACATGTGGGAAGGAGTATGGATGGTTTTGAGGGAGTTCATGGGGGTTACGGATATGGTGTGAGAAATGGAGAAGGTGAAAGGATTTTGGAGTTTGCTGATGGAGCTGATTTGTTGATTTGTAATACTCAGTTCCAGAAAGAGGATAATAAGCTTGTTACATACACGTCAGGTGGGTCGACGACAGCCGTTGACTACCTGATGGTGCGTAGGCGAGATAGGGGGCACCTCCGGGACACAAAGGTGATCCCGGGGGAGGAGGCTGTTTCACAGCACCACTTGGTTGTCTGCGACATAAAAATGAAAGGTGCGAGGAGAGCTCGGCGGGTGAAGTACCAACCAAGAATGAAGGTGTGGAGGTTGAAAGAGGTGACAGTAAGGGAGGCATTAAAAGAGAGGCTGAGTAGGGTAGAGGATGATGTGGTTGAGCTTGAAAGTGGTTGGATGTCAATGAAAGCTAGTCTGTTGGGAGCCGTTGGTGAGGTATGTGGATGGACAAAAGGACCACCGAGGCACTCGGAAACATGGTGGTGGGATGATGAAGTTGGAAAGAGGATTGACGAGAAGAGGAAGAAGTTCAAGGAGTGGCAGAAGGCGAAGGGTACGGGAGCAGAAACAGCAGAGCATGAAAGTTATAAGGCAGCCAGGAAGGCTGCAAAGAAAGAGGTAGCAAAGGCGCAGGAGGCATGTCGGAAAATGTTCGGAGAACGCTTGGATTCCGAAGAGGGTCAGAAAGCAGTATTCAGGATTGCAAAGCACATAGCGAAAGAGAGTTGTGACGTGATGGGGGTGAGTTGCTTGAAGGATGAAGTGGGACAAATCGTTGTGGACCCAGATGGAATTAAAGGAAGATGGAAAAGATATATGGAAATGCTGTTGAATACAGAGAATGAATGGGATGGCAACATAGAGAGTAACCCAGTTTTAGGACCGGCAGAGAAGATAACTGAGAAGGAAGTTGAGGAAGCGATAACAGCAATGAAGAGTGGAAAAGCGGGAGGGCCGACGGGAGTTGTGGGAGATATGTTGAAGGCAGCAGGAAGTTGGGGTGTGAAGAGAATGACAGAGATCTGTAATCTGGTGGTGAAAGAAGGCCGCATTCCAGTGGCTTGGGAACTGAGTACCCTCGTCCCTCTATACAAGGGGAAAGGTGACCCTCTGGAGTGTGGCTCGTAACGAGCGATAAAGTTATTGGAGCATGGAATGAAGGTATTGGAAAGGGTGTTGGAGAGGAGGATAAGGAAGAAAGTGAAGATCGACGAAATGCAGTTTGGATTTATGCCAGGAAGAGGAACGACAGATGCGCTTTTCATTGTGAGGCAGTTGCAGGAGAAGTACATGGAGAAGAGGAGGAAGTTGTTTTTTGGGTTTGTTGATCTGGAGAAAGCATTCGATAGGGTTCCACGCAAAGTATTGACATGGGCATTGAGGAAGTTATGAGTGGAGGAATGGTTAATCAGAGTAGTGATGGCAATGTTCTTCCTCTCTAGTCGGTCAACGTGTGGCCCTGAATGGGTTTCTCTAAACTCCTCTTCCTGTTCAGGCTGGAGTTCCCCAAGGCAGTGTTCTGGGCCCTGTGCTTTTTCTGGTCTTCATCAATGATCTCTCTGACTCTCTTGAAAATCCTCTCTATCTCTTTGCTGACGACTCTACTCTCTGTCGTTCCATTCTTCATCCCTCAGATCGGCAGTCTGCAGCCTCCTCACTCTCTGCAGACCTTGACAAAATCACAGACTGGGCAAACAAGTGGAACATGTCTTTCAATCCTGACAAATCTCACACTCTTACGATGTCTCTCCGAAAAGACCGACTGGACAACCCTCCCATCCACTTTCTGAATAATCCTCTCCAAGAAGTTCTGTCACTCAAGCTTTTGGGTCTCACTATCTGCCATGATCTTTCCTGGAAAAACCACATTTCAAATCTGGCCTCCAAAGCTAGTCACCGACTGGGCATCCTCCGTCGTGCGAAGTCCTTCCTCGGCACACCTGAGCTCCTCACCACATACAAGGCTTTCATCCGCAGCTCAATGGATTACTGCTCTCCCCTCTGGGCTGGTGCTCCTGCCTCACACCTAGCTCGCCTTCACGCTGTTGAAACCAAAGCATTCAGAATCATTGGAATCTCCCACGATGAAGCTAACTCCAAGGGCCTCTCACTCACTCACCGCAGGCAGGTTGGTGGTCTTTCTTCTACCGACTCCTCTCTGGCCTTGCCCCCCCAGCTCTCTCTGGGCTCTGTCCCACAAATATTCCTACAGGTCACACAAGATCTGCCTACAACCCTCTTTTGGTTAAACTGCCAAAATCAAGACTCTCTGCTCACCTTCACTCCTTCATTCCTCTTTTCTCCCGCCTCTGGAACAAACTCCCTCACTCTCTTCAATCCCACTCCACCCTCCAAGTCTTTAAAACAGCTGTTCACCACCATCTCTTATCTTCCCCCATCCAAAACCTTGATCTTTTCTACCCCCGCTAATTTCACCCCAATTCCACTTTTTGAAATACCAACTTTTGTCCTGGAAGTCCTTGGTGTCCTTGTGCTTTATACTTCTCCCTCCCCCCCCCTCCCCTTCCCACGCCTCCTCCCCCCGGGCCCTCTCCCTTCCACACATCTCCCTGCTCTCGGATGTTGTGTGTGTGTGCTTCCCCTTTTCTCCCCATCTTGTCTTCCGCTCCCTCTTTTTGTGTATTTTGTTTGTCTGGTCGATTTGTTTGTGAAGTTAATGTTAGCTCTTCCACGAGTCTCGATTCAGTATACAAAAAAAAAAAAAAAAAAAAAAAAAAAAAAAAGTACAAAAGAGCGTGCACAGCTGTAAGGACGAAGGACGGGAACAGTGGTGAGTTTGAGGTGAAGGTGGGAGTGCATCAGGGGTCGGTACTAAGTCCACTACTATTTGTAGCTGTGATGGAGGTGCTGGCTCAGAACGTAAAGGAGGGTTTAGCATGGGAGTTGTTGTATGCAGATGATCTGGTGTTGATTGCGGAAAGTATGGATGGACTGAAGGAAAAGATGAACAAGTGGAAGGAATGTATGGAGACAAAAGGTCTGAAGGTGAATATCGGAAAGACGAAGGTGATGGCAAGTGGTAAAGCATGTGGTGAGGTGGAAAGAACTGGGAAGTGGCCGTGTGCTGTGTGCAGGAAGGGTGTCGGAGTGAACTCCATTCAATGTACAATGTGCGCTGAGTGGGTTCATCAAAAATGTAGTGGTCTGAGAGGGTCATTTACCAGTGTGGCAGCTACATTCAAATGCAAGGTGTGCACAGAGGGAGCTGCAGATGGAGGAAATGTTGAGTTGGATCTTGGAGACGGCGTGAAGCTGGAAGGTGTGAAAACATTTTGCTACCTCGGAGACATGCTGAATGGAGAAGGTGGATCAGACTCGGCAACGGTTGCTCGAGTGAGATGTGCATGGAAGAAGTTTCGGGAACTGAGTGGCGTGCTGATGAGGAGGAGAGTGTCGCTGAAGCTGAAGGGAAAGGTGTATGCTGCACGTGTGAGAAGTGTTATGATTTATGGGAGCGAGACATGGGTAATGAACGTAGAGCAGCAACGAAGGCTGGAAAGGGTGGAAATGCGAATGGTTCGATGGATGTGCGGAGTATCGTTGAGAGAGAGGAAGACAAATGATGAATTGCGAAAGATGATGGGAATATTGCCTGTGATTGATGCTGTGAAGAGGAACAGGCTGAGATGGTTTGGTCATGTGTTGAGGAAGGCTGAACGTGACTGGTTGAGAAGAGTGATGGAAATTGATGTAGAAGGAAGTAGAGGACGGGGAAGACCGAGAAAGACTTGGCTAAAGATGGTGGAAGAAGAAATGCGGGCAAGGGGGTTAACAAGGAGAGATGCAGAAAATAGGGCAAAATGGAGAAGATTGTCATGGGGACCGCAAGGCTAACCCCCACTCTAGCAGGGAAAATGGCCTTAAAATGCATGTTGTTCTGGTAAACTACATCAGAGGTAGTGTACTCACCTGGAAGGTGTCTCGTCTATGTTTGATTCCACACTTAACAGTAAACCGTCCTTGCGACACTTCGTGGGCAGGGCGTTACAGAATGGACATTGCACCAGAAGACAAGTTTGCTCACATTCAATGATGGACATTAAATATCTCATGACAGTGCCATTCACAAAAATGCTCATCGTGTGCAGCGATGCTGGTCAAATTCCAAAATCCTGCCCAGACTTTTGCTGGGAATAACACCCAGGGCAAGCATTGTTTATCTGAGTGCACCGATGCTCTGAAAAAGAATGTGGCCACAAATGCAATGGAAAAGATGGTGACAACAGGATTCCATACCTCACGGAAGCCATTGTATTGCTCACAGCTTGGACAGTCCCAGCAATCCCGGTTCCCATAAGGTACATGCGTGCACTGGCCACAAAACCAGCACTCCACCCGTACTTCCTTCAAGGCACTGCGCACAGACACACCAATGATCACAACGTACTCTTTTCTGCGCAAGATGCTCTGACACGGACACTGATCCGAATAGAGCTTTCAGAGCTTCAGAAGACACCAACACTATTATTATTTGCATAGAAATCTTTTCTGCATCTTCATATAATTTTTTGAGTAAATTTCTACATTAACATCCCCTCTGTTCGATGTACCATAATTGTGCCGTCTCTCCCGATCTGTGTGAGGACTTGCGTTTCCTATTTTAAACCCTTTTAAGATGGTGGCTCCAATGCCATTTTCTACTCTTGCCAAGTCTTTTCATTTATACACCTCCCAATTCATTACAGATAAATATACCCTTCTTCTCATTGAAGAACTAGAACGGCACTCGGTAGAGAGCATACCCTCCGCCAGACTGAACAGTTTACAGTTTGTATCCCATTAATAGGTTGGATCTGGATCCAGACCTGAACCAAAAGCCAATCAACTTGTTCTTGTCACTTACCCACCCAACTCATCCACCAAGTTTTGTCAAGTCATCCACAACTTTTAGAAATATCATGCTACATATCGTTTTTGGTTCTATCACTCAATGGCGAAGAACCACTTTTAAAAATTGTCCTCGTCACATGCCCAACCTTTCCCCCAAATCCGTCCATAACTTTTTGAGATATCCTGTTCACAAACAAACAGACAAACAAACAGACAAACAAACAAGAAGGCGTCAGGCAGTAGCCTGACAGGTATGACAAAAATCGAGAGAACCTTGGCCCGGTTGCATAAAACTACCTTAACCTCAAGGAAAGATGTCCCTTAAAGAACGTTGTAGTTCCTTAGCTTATAGTCTGGGATCCGAGGCCTGGAAATGTGTAAAAAAGTGATTTTGAAGTGACACCCCTGCTATAAAATGTTTGACCCCTAGATCATGTCTGTGGGGGTGTTAGCCACCAGAAAAGTGACTTTAGCAAGGGAGTTTGGATTGCGCGAATTCTGTAAGGACGTTTTTTAACTTGGGGCGTCAACTGTAAAAAAGCAAGAAATTTAGGGGTAGGGGAAATTCAATTGCCCATATATCCCATAATACAGGGGTGAGTGCAACAAATTACCACTCATTCTTTTTGTTATAAAGTTGGCTTTTATATGAAACATGATTCAACGTGATTGGACCATCCATGAGGTCAGCAGAGGTCAAAAGGTCACAGAAAGTGGGTTAAGCTGAAAATTTAGCTCCGTTATCAAATAATTCACATATGTATGTCACAATATGTTCTTTGCATCCCTCTACTGTTTCTGACCTATATTGATCGTAATCGTGATGGTTTACTGCGGTGGTTGATGCTTTTCATCTTTTGTGTGGTGCTAGGGATTATTATGCTACATTTGTTTCAGCAACTTGCTTCACTCTTGCTGATCTTTATGATTACCATCGATCTTCAGCCTTAAACTTCCATTCAGAGACACAAGATGGTGGTAGTTTTGATGCTACAACAAATATAATTTATCAGTACACATTTGAGGGAGGAGGTAGTGGGGGCAGTGCCCCTTAAGAAAACCAGGAAACTGACTATCAGTGAACCAGACAAATTCGTTCCAGTAAGTAGTAAACTGACACTGAAGGACAGAAGACAGGCTAGGTCATTACGTGATATTGAACTTCCTCATGATGACAAGGGGGAAGCCTGCTTTCTAGCTGACAAGAACATCGTTTGGTTCCTACTGAGGATGTGTCCAACACAGTTGATGACGGGTGAAAACGACAAGGACACTGGTAGCCTGACATGGAGCAGCTTCTTTGAATACAGTTCTGGGCAACATACAGAGAAAACAACGATTGGTTATGGACCATTGCTTCCACAAAACCCAACCAACGCAGATGTAGTCCAGACCTCATTGGACTACTTTGTCTCCTTGAGTCTTAAGATGGGTCAGGCTAAGACGGAGGTGACTTGTGACCAGGCGATATATCACATAGTAAAGGGGTTGTTTAGGAAGGAATCGGAAAAGTACAAAGATGTTATTGTTCGACTTGGAGGATTCCATATTGCCCAGAACTTCTTGGGATCTATTGGATTTTTCATAATGGAGAGTGGCATAGAGGACATTCTGGTTTCTAGTGATATCTGTGGTCGAGGTAGAGCCAATAAAGTCATGGCAGGAAAAGATTATTATAAGATGGTCCGTTATCATTCATGGTTGAGTGAGGCATTGTTCATGCTGAAGTGGGAGGCATTTGAGAAATGGCTGTTGTTCGAGAAGAATGAGGAGACACTTTCTTTGCTTTCGTCTCTGCTTGAAAGTCTTAGAAATGCCTTTGACAGGAAAGAGAAGGACGAATTTGCTGCACTCATGAAGGAAGTCATGAAATGCCTAGAGTCACTGGAGTTGCTCTGGGGAGATTTTGAGAAGGGATTAGGAGTGACAGCCCATCTTTGGAGCATGTACATAGACATGGTGCTTATCCTAAGGCGTTACATCCATGCTGAGAGAGCTGGGCTGTGGCAACAGCACTTACAAGAGGTACAGAATATGCTACCCTATACCATTGCTTCCGGCCATAGTAAGTACATGTCCTGCCTTCCGATCTATCTCAGTGAGATGCAAAAGCTTCCAGAAACAGCACCAGAAGTGCACGAGGAGTTTGCAGCTGGCAAATTCACAGTTCACCAGACTGCAGGAGACTTTAATGGTGTGTGGACAGACCTTGCCCTTGAACAGACCTACAATAGGGAAGGCAAAACAAGCCTCTTTAAGGGTATAACACAGTCTGAATCAGCACGAGAAAAGTACATCAAGGCTTTACCGTTCATGACCTCTGTCTCTGAAAGTGTAAAACAGATGGCACACATGGCCTCGCCGCAATCTGACCACCACGAGAAGCTGAGGAAAGACGACATGGAAGCCGTGTTGCAGATCAAACGGACCGTGGAAGAGAAGATGCAAAACCCATTCGATCCTTCACTTGCGACAGATAAACTAATGAACATATCCACAGGTCAGATTCTTGCAGCAACTACCCTGGTAAATGCCAAACGTCTAGGCTTGGAGGCAATGGATGCTGCCACGACGACGAATGCAGACAAGATTGTCCAACCGAAGATAGAAACATTCGCCACGCATCTGAAGAAAAGTAAGAAAAAGATGGACACTGTGAAAGAAGTCATCAGAGAGGAGAGTGCAGTGACAAGGGCACTTTGTTTCGCACAGGACCTGAGTGATGAGGCACGGACTGAGGCATTTAGTTACGAATGGCTTGAGTACCCTCCCTCGTTGTTTGAGCCAGAGAAGAATGGATTTTCCATGCGGAAAGGTTGCAAATCCAACTATCTATCCACTCTACAGGCAGAGGTTGCCGAGTCATGGGAACCGTTAAAAGAGTTGCCTCCTTCTGTATCTGATGCAGTTTATGTAGTCGATGCAATGGCATTCATCCAGCGGTTCAACACACTTGGTTTGAGTACATTTGACCAACTTCAGGAAAGGTACAGGAACAAACTCTTGAACATGAAACCCAGACATTGCACTGAAGTGCATTTCGTGGGCGATCAATATGATTTTGGGTTAAAGAGTCTAAAAGGGGATGAACGCCAGAGACGGGAGTCAAATACCAACTTGCCAGAGTTTGTTCCAGTGGACATCATGAAAATCCCTGATTGGAACACATTCCTGTCAAACCCTTGTAACAAGACCAATCTGCTGTCGTATCTTGCTTCACGTTGGTCCCAGGAGTCATCCTGGCCTGATGGCTTCTGCCTGGTCCTTGGTGTCAACGCCCAGGCAACTCGTGTGACGCAGACGGAACATACCAATGTTGATGAGCTGTACTGCCCTAACCACGAGGAGGCGGACACCAGAATCTTTGCTCACATTGCTAGCTGTGACAACAGCGTAGTTGTCATTCAGGCTACAGATACAGATATCATCGTCTTGTCAATGTATCATTTCCCTCGGTTGACAAACGTTGTTGAGTTATGGGTGGAAAAGGATGATCTGTTCCTCCCCATCCATGACTTGGTGAATGAGTTGGCCAAAGCAGTTGGAAAGGACGTATTGGCACTCACAGACACACTGCTCATCTCCTACATTCTGTCAGGTTGTGATTCGGTGAGCTATCCTTTCAAACGGGGTAAGAAGAGAGCAGTGAAAGTCGCACTCCAGCATGTTCACAAACAGCCAGCGTTGTCCAATTTCATCCGACATGAATCCGGACCTTCTGCACATGATCAGGTGATAACTGAAGCACGAAGCTTCTTTTGTGATCTCTACGGCAAGCCAGGGTATTCATCCCTGGATAAGTTCCGCGCCCACTTGTTTGCATCTAGCAAACTAGATCTGCGCTCCCTTCCTCCAACAGAAGATGCTTTTCACTTCCACGTTCTCAGGAGCCTTTGTCAGATCAGCTTATACAAGCAAGCTTCACTCAGCAATCCAGTGCTTCTTCCACCTGAAGAGTATGGCAGGAGTGTGGATGGTGACAGGTTAATTCCTGTCATGAAGAGCAAGCCATCAAAGCCTTCTGCTGCGAAGTTGAAGTACTGCAAATGTAAGCAGAAACCGAACTGCCTGAGGAATTGCCCTTGTGCGAAAGCTGGAGTACCATGCATCATTGCATGTGCCTACAATGGCGACAGAGAAAAATGTGGACGGCTTCTGACTGATGATGGTGATGATGATGAGTAAATAGAGGTAATGACACTTTTCCAGACAGTATGTGGTATGACTTGTCGTTTTAAAATATGTTGAAGAGTACCGTGCAAATAGATAGTGTGAATGCCCGATTTTGGTGATTTTTTTTAAGTTATGCAAATCTAAAGTGACATACATGCCAGTAAGTTAAGTTCAGTCGGGGCATTTCTTTCCCAAAAACATCAGAGGGGTACAAACAACATATTTTGGGTGTAAAAGTTTGGCTATATTGAGCTTGAAGTCGGAAAAATGTGATTTTATTTACTGAAGGAGCTAAACTTTTAGCTTAACCCACTTTCCGTGACCTTTTGACCTCTGCTGACCTCATGGATGGTCCAATCACGTTGAATCATGTTTCATATAAAAGCCAACTTTATAACAAAAAGAATGAGTGGTAATTTGTTGCACTCACCCCTGTATTATTAGTGGGGCGGCTTAGCCCAAATATTCAAAAGAATTGTGCATTTTGTGATACAAGCACCAAATTTGGCACAAATGTACATTAATATGTTGCGAACATTTTCAGATATTGGGCCACTTGAAATTCTCTCTTTATGTCCGCCATATTGGATTTCAAAATGGCCGCCACTTGAAATCTACATTTGCTATTATCTCTGGACGTAATGCAGCTATTGACTTGATTCTGGTATCTAAATGTATGTTTTTGGGGGCAAGGAATCCAATTGTACCAATTTCAACTTAATATTATCTATCACAGTCTGTTATATAATTTTATTTGGAAATTATCTAGGCAAATATTGGATTCAACACAATACTTTGAAAAGAATGTCTTAGTTCTGTAAATATAAATAAAATAAAAAACTATACTAAATCACTAGTAACAACTCAGACAAGCTCATATATACTGGCAGTCTAAAATATAAATTCATATCCCATTAGGAAACAAAGTGACCCATTCATTTGTGTTTTTCATATGCATATTTTATGTAACATTACATTCATATTGTCAATAAATACCAAACATGCATAATCCCCTTTTCCTAGACCCTTTAAGCCATCTTTTGTGTTTCTAGAGTACAGAAATTTCTTGTATAGGCTTCCATCTGTCTTGTTTCCTTAACAATGCACTGTAGCATGTCTTTAACAATGTTTACAAACATGACTCCACTACATGTCTTTAATCACAGCCCTGACCCAAATAAAAGAGTA
The DNA here is from genome assembly GCF_964187855.1 of Myxine glutinosa. NCBI lineage: Eukaryota > Metazoa > Chordata > Myxini > Myxiniformes > Myxinidae > Myxine > Myxine glutinosa. Next base: position 41,961,213 of record NC_136264.1, on the reverse strand, counting down.
GAGAGGCTGCATGTGTGTTGACCCACATCAACTGTGTTCTTTGTGTGTGGCTGTGTTTAAATCACCTTGTGACTCCACATAAATGAGTTAATTACATACAATCTGGGCTCAGCTAGATAACATTGTGTGGTCAGCAATGAAGACGAGAGTCTGAATTACATGTATGCAAAAGACCTTGTGAACCAGTGAAGCAAATACACGGGTAAGCATGAATTAAATCTAGGGCATGATATAATTTCCATGATGTTTACCTCTACACTCAATGGTGGAAGGAGGTAATGTTTTGATCCCAGCTTGTCTGTATGTCTGTTTGTCTGTTAGTCCACAAAATTCCAGACAAAGCTTGTAGTAGTGGTAGTTGTAGTGGTAGTGGTGATAACAGAAATTGTTATATAGAACTGAACTTATATTATTATTATATGCAGAAAATAACTTCATTTCTATATGCCCTGCAGTGGACAGGTTAATTGGTTTATGCACTGAAGGGGTCACCCTGGTGTGCACTGCTGTGTTCTGCCTCACTGAGTTGTTCAGGTATGATGTACTCAGCACAAGCTTACCTGATACACATGTGTGCTGGCTAAAACCACTTGTCTGGTGGGCACGACAGAGGCAGGTTGTCTAATAGCCAACCTGGTCTTACTTTTTTGGGGTTTATCTGAAATTCTTACTATAAGGCTTTAAATTAGAAATGTTTTATATAAAGTAGTATTTTGAGTGAAGTGTGTATTCCACACTGACAGTTTTGACATGTTCTGAATTTAACACGAAGGCTGTAATTAACAGAACGGGGTATGTCTGGAAAATGTACTGTCCAACCTAATAAGAGTTTAGACTGATTTATATTTAAATCTTGGCTGTGTAAATATTGTAAGAATTTATGAATTCAAATGTTTTGTAAATATTCAATAAATTTGGGAATATTTTTTAACTAAAGAATCTCATGTGATTTTATTTCTCTTCTTGCCTCCGGTACGGGTGAAAATTTAATTCCGGCATAATCTCACAAAACTAATTCCCTAAGTGTGCCAAGCTAAATGCTGTACGATATAGAGGAATTATCCTCCTCTCCATTAGTATGGCGGAGGAAACCCCTCTATTATATATATAACAAAATGTTAACATTATATCATTGTATCGTTGCAGATTCAGAAGACAGTTCCACCATGTCCAAGAGCTTCAGACTAGCTGATGTTGAGCGAACTTCACCATCAACATCACAGCACCTCACCACAACTGACTGGAAGTTATGCCTTATATGTCAAGAGGACAAGACGGAGACACTGACCAAACCTGACCAATCAAAGAGAAAAGACATTGGGAGTGGGTACAGTTCACTCGCAGAGAACTTGGTCAAATTCAGTGAACTTGGAGAGCTTCCAGGATCATTTCACCTGGAAAGACTCGATGATGGTCATGGCATTGAAGCTGCGATGGTTGCACACAGTGTAAAATATCATCAGACATGCAGGCTCCAGTACAACAACACCAAACTGAAGAGAGCACAAAAGAGAGCACTCAAGAAAGAATGTGAGAGCGATGAGGAACAAGCTGCATGCAAACGCACCAGGTTACATTCACGCTCATCGAGTACAGAGAAGAAGGTCCCAGAAAATTGTTTCTTCTGTGAACAACCTGCTGGGGCTGACAGTCTTCGGAAAGCTGCAACATTCCAAATGGACAAACGGGTGCGTGCCTGTGCAACCCTTCTTGGTGATACAGAACTGCTGAACAAGAGTGATCTCCTCACATGCTTGGAAGAAGTCTCCGACGCAAAGACAGAGACTCCTGTCACGACCTGTATTGTGCTTGATGGAGCAGCCATCGTCCAGATGCTGAAGCCGGCTGCATCAAAGACCTTTGAAGAGTATGCACAACAGATCTTCATCCCATATATGTCCACGAAGCTGCAAACAGTGTCACGCCTGGATCTGGTCTGGGATACTTACCTTGCTGATTCACTGAAAGGTAGTACACGTGCAAAGCGGGGACAAGGTGTGCGGAGACGTGTGGTGGCTGCCGCAGCCATACCAGGAAACTGGCAGAACTTCCTACGAGTGGACAGCAACAAGACCGAGCTGTTCAGGTTCCTCTCAGCAGCTCTCATGGAATGGTTTGACCAGGAGGACAAGCAACTCGTCATTACTGATGGAGAGGCAGTGCTCAGCAAGCCACTACTGCCAGATCTGACCTCACTCGCCCCATGTAACCATGAAGAGGCTGACAGTCGGATGTTGCTGCATGCATCTCACGCAGTCCAGCATGGACACCATGCAATACTCATCCGGACTGTAGACACCGATGTTGTGGTGCTGGCAGTGTCCCTGGCACAGGAGTTGCAACCAGAAGACAAACTGTGGCTGGCATTCGGAACAGGCCAGAGTTTCCGATACCTAGCAGCACACGAAATAGCAGCTGGATTGGGACGAGAGAAGGCTCGTGCACTGCCAATGTTCCACGCTCTAACTGGATGCGACACTGTGTCTAGTTTTCATAGACATGGCAAGAACACTGCGTGGGCAGTCTGGACGGTACTGCCAGAACTCACTGAGGCGCTGCTGCTGCTGTCCTCTGCACCTCGTGACATACCAGACGATGCAATGCGCATCATCGAGAGGTTCGTGATCCTGTTGTATGATCGAACCAGCAAATGCACAGACATTGACAAGGCCAGGATGAAACTCTTCCCAAGGAAGAACAATGTGCAGCTCATCCCTCCAACGAAGGCAGCTCTGGAGGAACATGTCAAGAGGGCAGTGTATCAAGGTGGACATGTGTGGGGTCAGATACTGCTGCCAGCACCAGAGCTCCCTCCACCAACCAACTGGGGTTGGTCAAGGACTGGAGAAGGACAGTACACACCTTACTGGACCAGGCTAACTGAGGCAGCTCACAGCTGCATTGAGCTGGTTTCTTGCAAGTGCAAGAAAGGGTGTGTGAGGCGCTGCAAGTGCAAAAAGGCTGCCCTTCAGTGCACAGCCCTCTGTGTGTGTGAAGGGGACTGCACATGACGATGAGTCAACAACATACATGTACTTGTGGCAATGCTGAACTTGTTAACATGACACTGTTTATGTACACGTATCTTCAGTACCGGTATATACCTAGCCTCAGATACCAGTACACCTAGCCTCAAATACTAGACCATGTAGCATGTCAGTATTATACCTGAGACATTTACAGAACTAAGACATTCTTTTCAAAGTATTGTGTTGAATCCAATATTTGCCTAGATAATTTCCAAATAAAATTATATAACAGACTGTGATAGATAATATTAAGTTGAAATTGGTACCATTGGATTCCTTGCCCCCAAAAACATACATTTAGATACCAGAATCAAGTCAATAGCTGCATTACGTCCAGAGATAATAGCAAATGTAGATTTCAAGTGGCGGCCATTTTGAAATCCAATATGGCGGACATAAAGAGAGAATTTCAAGTGGCCCAATATCTGAAAATGTTCGCAACATATTAATGTACATTTGTGCCAAATTTGGTGCTTGTATCACAAAATGCACAACAGGTTTGCTATGCTGCTACACTATATGGGATATATGGTCAATTGAATTTCCCCTACCCCTAAATTTCTTGCTTTTTTACAGTTGACGCCCCAAGTTAAAAAATGTCCCTACAGAATTCACGCAATCCAAACTCCCTTGCTAAAGTCACTTTTCTGGTGGCTAACACCCCCACAGACATGATCTAGGGGTCAAACATTTTATAGCAGGGGTGTCACTTCAAAATCAAATTTTGAGGTCTCGGATCCCAGACTATTAGGATTTCCTTAAGTGCTGTTGTATAAACAACCCTTAAAGATAAGGATTTCCTCAAAAGTTAAGGACATCCTTAGGAGCAATTGCTTTGCCAGGCAACCAATCAGATTATAGATAGGAAGAGATGCCCGAAAACAAGAACGCGTAATGAGCATGTAATTTTAAATGACACTTGTTATATGGTGCATGGGGAACACGTGCTTGTGGATGAAGGAGGAACAAAATTATTTTTGGATAAAATTCATTCCATTCTCATTCACCATTTGATTACTTCTGCCACCGAAGCTGGGTGGAGGTTATAGCCCTGTTGCATAAAGCATCCTCAAGGAAGAATTTGAGGATTTCCTTAACTTTTCCCTAAAGAACACCCTTAAGTTGAGGATGGTTGCATGTACGAATAATCCTTACGTTTTTCCTGAAATCCTTCCTCAACGTAATAAGGGAGCATCCCTCTTTCCCTCCACCTCCCCCCCTCCCACCCCCCATCCTCAAACACGAACCTTTGAGTTTCCAAATGGCGCTCTTCATGGAAATTGGTCATGGAGAAGTCGATTACTGCAGTGTGACATTAGACGATACAACAATACAACAACAACGATACAACAACATGGAGATACAACAATGCTTCTGCTGTCTCAACAATGGATGGAGGTCCTCAATGCCAAACAGGAAATCAGAGCTGTCTCCCTTGACATATCAAGGGCCTTTGATATGGTCTGGCACCCAGCTCTGCTCACCAAACTCTCCTCCTATGGTATCCATGGAAATCTCCATGCATGGCTTGCGGACTTCCTCTCTGGTCGTAGTCAACGTGTTGCCCTGAATGGATTTCTCTCATCTCCCCTTCCTGTTCAGGCTGGAGTTCCCCAAGGAAGTGTGCTGGGCCCTGTGCTTTTTCTGGTCTTTATCAATGATCTCTCTGACTCTCTGGAAAATCCTCTCTATCTCTTTGCTGATGACTCCACTCTCTGCCGCTCCATTCCTCTTCCCTCAGATCGGCAGTCTGCAGCCTCCTCACTCTCTGAAGACCTGGACAAAATCACAGACTGGTCAAACAAGTGGAACATGTCTTTCAATCCTGACAAATCTCACTCTCTTACTATGTCTCTCCGAAAAGATCGACTGGACAACCCTCCCATCTACTTTCTCAACAATCCTCTCCAAGAAGTTCTGTCACTCAAGCTTTTGGGTCTCACTATCTGCCATGATCTTTCTTGGGAAAACCACATTTCCAAGCTGGCCTCCAAAGCCAGTCGCCGACTGGGCATCCTCCATCGTGCGAAGTCCTTCCTCGGCACACCTGAGCTCCTCACCACATACAAGGCTTTTATCCGCAGCTCAATGGAATACTGTTCTCCCCTATGGACTGGTGCTCCTGCCTCACACCTGGCTCGGCTTCACGCTGTTGAATCCAAAGCTTTCAAAATCATTGGAATCTCCCGCGATGAAGCTATCTCTGAGGGCCTTTCACTCACTCACCGCAGGCAGGTAGGTGGCCTTTCTGTCTTCTACCGACTCCTCTCCGGCCTTGCTCCCCCAGCTCTCTCTGTGCTCTGTCCCCCAAATATTCCTACAGGTCGCACAAGATCTGCCAGCAACCCTCTGATGGTTAAACTGCCGAAATCTCGGCTCTCTGCTCACCTTCACTCTTTCATTCCTCTTTTCTCCCGCCTGTGGAACAAACTCCCACACTCCCTTCAATCCCTCTCCTCCCTCCAGGTCTTTAAAACAGCTGTTCACCACCATCTCTTATCTTCCCCCATCCATAACCTTGATCTTTTCTGCCCCCACTAATTCACCCCAGATCCACCTTGTTTGAAATTCCAACTTCTTTCCTGGAAATCCTGGCAGTGTCCATATGTTTATACCTCTCCCACCCCCCCCCCCCCTTCACATGCCTCCCCCCCTTCACATGCCTCCCCCCCTTCACATGCCTCCCCCCCAAAGCCCTCTCCCTCCCACAGATCTCTCGATGTCTCCATGTCTCTCGGTCCCTGCTCTCAAATGTTGTGTTTGTGTCCTTCCCCCTCTCTCCCCATCTTGTCTACCGCTCCTGATGTTATTTGTTTTATGTGTCTGTTTGTCTTTCTGTGTGATTAATGTTCGCTCTTTCACGAGCCTCGATCTTGCATACAAAAAAAAAAAAAAAAAAAAAAAAAAAATACTTCCACAATTGAGTTATGATTGTACATTGTGAAAAACTCTGAGCAGCGGCTCAGTGACCGATAGTATTTTCACTCCTTTATATACCAATAATATATTGCATGCAGTTTTGTACTTGTATTTCACTTTCAGATTTTAACACTTTCACCATTCTAGCAAAGTTTCCAAACACTTACTTCACACGAACACATTTACCATAAAATGCACAATGAGAACTGAATCGAATGAATTTTACACAAGAATAATCTTATTCCTCATTCTTCCGCAAGAACGTGTTCCCCATGCAGCAATACAACAAGCGTAATTTAAAATCATGTGTTCCCCATGCAACATACAACAAGCGTCATTTAAAATCACGTGTTCCTCATGCAACATATAACAAGCGTCATTTAAAATCACGTGTTCCCCATGCAACATGTAACAAGCATCATTTAAAATCACGTGTTCCCCATGCAACATATATATCAAGCATGTATGTATCAATATAACAAGCATTATTTAAAATCACGTGTTCCCCATGCAACATATATCAAAAGCGTGTATGCATCAATATAACAAGCATTATTTAAAATCACGTGTTCCCCATGCAACATATATCAAGCGTGTATGTATCAATATAACAAGCATTATTTAAAATCAAGTGTTCCCCATACAACATATATCAAGCGTGTATGTATCAATATAACGAGCATTATTTAAAATAAAGTGTTCCCCATGCAACATATATCAAGCGTGTATGTATCAATATAACAAGCATTATTTAAAATAAAGTGTTCCCCATGCAACATATATCAAGCGTGTATGTATCAATATAACAAGCATTATTTAAAATCACGTGTTCCCCATGAAACATATATCAAGCGTGCATGTATCAATATAACAAGCATTATTTAAAATCAAGTGTTCCCCATGCAACATATATCAAGCATGTATGTATCAATATGAATGATCGTTTTAAGGCCATTTTCCCCGCCAGAGCAGGGGTTGGCCTTGCGGGCCCCATGACAATCATGGTTCCCTGTTTTGAGGCAATGTTTTTATGGCCGGATGCCCTTCCTGACGCAAAGTATGTATCAATATAACAAGCATTATTTAAAATCACGTGTTCCCCATGCAACATATATCAAGCGTGTATGTATCAATATAAACCAACCAAAAACCACCTTCAGAGGCCATTTTCCCCCGCAAAGCGGGGGTTGGCCTTTTTCAGGAACCGTGGTTGTTGTTGTTTTTTGGTCCCCTTTTTGAAGCAATGTTTTACGGCCGGATGCCCTTCCTGACGCCAACCCTTTTTGCCGCCTTTAACGACAAACAGGGAATTACCAGTGAACTGGTACTCAATTAGCCGACCTCGGAAGGATGACAGGCTGAGTCAACCCCCGTGGCGTTAATTCAGCGATCGACCGGGATTCGAACCCAGGATCCTAGGATCCTTAGCCGGCACCCTAGCCGCTAGCCCAACACCAGGGTTATATGTATCAATATAACAAGCATTATTTAAAATCAAGTGTTCCCAAATCCCCATGCAACATATATCAAGCATGTATGCATCAATATAACGAGCATTATTTAAAATAAAGTGTTCCCCATGCAACATATATCAAGCGTGTATGTATCAATATAACAAGCATTATTTAAAATAAAGTGTTCCCCATGCAACATATATCAAGCATGTATGTATCAATATAACAAGCATTATTTAAAATCAAGTGTTCCCCATACAACATATATCAAGCGTGTATGTATCAATATAACAAGCATTATTTAAAATCAAGTGTTCCCCATACAACATATATCAAGCGTGTATGTATCAATATAACGAGCATTATTTAAAATAAAGTGTTCCCCATGCAACATATATCAAGCGTGTATGTATCAATATAACAAGCATTATTTAAAATAAAGTGTTCCCCATGCAACATATATCAAGCGTGTATGTATCAATATAACAAGCATTATTTAAAATCACGTGTTCCCCATGAAACATATATCAAGCGTGCATGTATCAATATAACAAGCATTATTTAAAATCAAGTGTTCCCCATGCAACATATATCAAGCATGTATGTATCAATATGAATGATCGTTTTAAGGCCATTTTCCCCGCCAGAGCAGGGGTTGGCCTTGCGGGCCCCATGACAATCATGGTTCCCTGTTTTGAGGCAATGTTTTTATGGCCGGATGCCCTTCCTGACGCAAAGTATGGATCAATATAACAAGCATTATTTAAAATCAAGTGTTCCCCATACAACATATATCAAGCGTGTATGTATCAATATAACAAGCATTATTTAAAATAAAGTGTTCCCCATGCAACATATATCAAGCGTGTATGTATCAATATAACAAGCATTATTTAAAATCACATGTTCCCCATGCAACATATATCAAGCGTGTATGTATCAATATAACAAGCATTATTTAAAATCACGTGTTCCCCATGCAACATATATCAAGCGTGTATGTATCAATATAAACCAACCAAAAACCACCTTCAGAGGCCATTTTCCCCCGCAAGGCGGGGGTTGGCCTTTTTCGGGAACCGTGGTCGTTGTTGTTCTTTGGTCCCCTTTTTGAAGCAATGTTTTACGGCCGGATGCCCTTCCTGACGCCAACCCTTTTTGCCGCCTTTAACGACAAACAGGGAATTACCAGTGAGCTGGTACTCAATTAGCCGACCTCAGAAGGATGACAGGCTGAGTCAACCCCCCTGGCGTTAATTCAGCGATCGACCAGGATTCGAACCCAGGATCCTAGGATCCTAAGCCGGCACCCTAGCCGCTAGCCCAACACCTTCAGAGGCCATTTTTCCCCGCAAAGCGGGGGTTGGCCTTATTCGGGGACCGTGGTTGTTGTTGTTTTTCGGTCCCCTTTTTGAAGCAATGTTTTACGGCCGGATGCCCTTCCTGACGCCAACCCTTTTTGCCGCCTTTAACGACAAGCAGGGAATTACCAGTGTACTGGTACTCAATTTGCCGACCTCGGAAGGATGACAGGCTGAGTCAACCCCCCTGGCGTTAATTCAGCGATCGACCGGGATTCGAACCCAGGATCCTAGGATCCTAAGCCGGCACCCTAACCGCTAGCCCAACACCAGGGTAACATTGTATCCCCGTGCAATGCAATGTGCATGCAATGTGCAATGTGCAATGTGCAATGTGCAATGTGCAATGTGCAACAATGCAACATGCAATGTATCAATATAACAAGCATTATTTAAAATAAAGTGTTCCCCATGCAACATATATCAAGCGTGTATGTATCAATATAACAAGCATTATTTAAAATCACGTGTTCCCCATGCAACATATATCAAGCGTGTATGTATCAATATAACAATCATTATTTAAAATGAAGTGTTCCCCATGCAACATATATCAAGCGTGTATGTATCAATATAACAAGCATTATTTAAAATCACGTGTTTCCCATGCAGCATATATCAAGCGTGTATGTATCAATATAACAAGCATTATTTAAAATCACTTGTTCATTACGATGTGTTCTTGCTTTTGGACGGGGCGTCCTATCTCTAATCTGATCGTTTGTCTGGCACAGCAACAGCTGCCAAGGATTTATTTAACCTTATGGAAATCCTTAGCTGAGAATTTCCTCAGGGATGTTTATGCAACAGCACTTCAGGAAAATCTTTCCCTAACCCATAAATTATGTCGCATCAACCCAAAGAACAAATTATGACCTTTATTACAATGTATAATACTTGGGTGACTTATGAAAGCATTCTTCTAGTTGATGAAGAAAAGCTGATCACAGGAGGGGTAGAGGGAGGGGGTCCGTCCCTCTTAACTTAAAGGAAGGATATTCATGTGTGTAACCATCCTTAAATTAAGAAGGTCCTTAAGGGAAAAGATAAGGAAATCCTCAAAATTTTCCTTAAGGATGCTTTATTGATACAAGCAGGCCCTTGACCTTTGAACATAGTCATTTTGACAATATCTTTCCCACCAGCAGCTCCAAAACCATTTCTATCAATAAAAAAAATTAAGCATCAGATTTAATTATTTTCACTCTTGCATTTTATCGGTCGGTTTATCGGTTTATTTTCACTTCACAACGATCGGATTATCAAATCTGCTCGGAATTTGTAGGTCATGTTTTTCAACTCATTTGTGTGAAGTTTGTCGTCACATAGCACAAACACTTGGTCGTATCCGTTTTATACAAATGACATCACTGTCACCTTGACCTTTGACCTATACCTATATAGTCAAATAACTTGGACTGCCTCACTTTTTTCCTTCGGAATCCAAATGTTTCTGACCAATACTATAATGTTGAACGATAAATCTAATATTTAAAAAGATGAAGAAATGAGTTGAGTCAACTTACATATTGTTCGAAAAAAGTGCACAACTCATAAAACTTAGGTTTAGTGGAGAAGTGGGGAATGGGGATGGGTATGGGGACGGGGACTCAAAATATACTCACAAAACATTAAGTAACAACCTTTAAACTGTGATGTAAACTATGGCTTTACGGTTCAGAAATTTCTTAGTCGCCCAACTTGGATGGAAATCATTAGCTTTTGAGGAAAGAAACCCAATCAGGAAATTGGACATGCAACAAATTCACCGACGTAAAAGCCTCCCACAGTACCTGTGTGAATGTATGCACATGGCACACATCAATACCCTTCAATAAATTGGCCACCCATGTAGTCCAAGTCAGTTTAGGTATCGCCAAGCGTCATTTAACACCAAATTAATTAGCCCACTGGATAGTTCGGGGGATGGGAAAGGAAGCTGGAGTCAGACTACCATTGCTTCCCCAACCTTGCTTCCCCAACCTTGCTTCCCCAACCTTGCTTCCCCAACCTTGCTTCCCCAACCTTGCTTCCCCAACCTTGCTTCCCCAACCTTGCTTCCCCAACCTTGCTTCCCCAACCTTGCTTCCCCAACCTTGCTTCCCTAACCTTGCTTCCCTAACCTTGCTTCCCTAACCTTGCTTCCCTAACCTTGCTTCCCTAACCTTGCTTCCATAACTTTGCTTCCCCAACCTTGCTTCCCCAACCTTGCTTCCCCACCCTTGCTTCCCCACCCTTGCTTCCCCACCCTTGCTTCCCTAACCTTGCTTCCCTAACCTTGCTTCCCTAACCTTGCTTCCCCAACCTTGCTTCCCCAACCTTGCTTCCCCAACCTTGCTTCCCTAACCTTGCTTCCCGAACCTTGCTTCCCTACCCTTTTTCCCAGTACAATGTTGAAGAAAGTACCATTTCTATGTATTGTCAAGGTACCAATAGACTGAACAGCACACGGTGAAAACTCATCAGGTAAACCAAAGGTTGCATCTTTCAAGAGGTCTGTTACCTTGTCACCGTTGAAAGAAGGAACTGTTTTTCAAAAGCACAATCTCACCAGAATAACCCACAAGGAACAATCAGCCATTTAATTTGGACCCAGACGGTTCAGAAAAGGCTTCCTGTTAGTTGCATAAGATTCAGAAGACCACTCCTCTGCATCCATCGACACGGTACCATTGACAGCTGTGCTTGCAACAGGTGATACATTACAAGCGGATTGCAAAATGGCAGCACAATCTCATCACAAATGCTTATATATTCTGGCTCGACTTCAATGAAAGATATGCTAAAATCTGAAGAGGATGTAGGAAGTGATTTGCTAATTGTGCCACCAGGCATCATGATGGGTTCGGTGGAGGCGGCCTGATAGTATGGGCTGGCATTCAAGTTGGCCAAGTAACTAATGTCGTCATTGTAACATCCACCACCGATGGTGGACAGAAGTTGTATTTCCACTGCTGTCTGTTTGTCTGTCTGTAAGCAGGATATCTCAAAACATTGTCGACGATTTCGGTCTAAATTTGGTGGACATGTTGGGTGTGTGACAAGGATGAATCGATTCGATTTTGGTGAAGACCAGATTGATTCGATAAGCCAATTCGATTTTGTTCAGGTCCAGATCCAGATCCGGCCTATCAGTGGGATAAAAATTAATAAAAACAGTTCAGTCTGGCGGAGATACGCGCTCGACGGAGTGCCGGTCTGGTTTGGATTGATGTTACGACTTATGAGTATCAGATACAGGGATGAGATCAATACACCTGTTGTCTTTCCTCTAGCCGAACAACAAGATCCCCAAACAGTCTTCATGTTTATTTAACAATACCCACCCATACCATACATGTCGTCAACACTGCGCTTCGGGGCCACATCAATCGCATGGAATGGCCTGCACGATCTCAAGACCTAAATCAAATTGAACGTGCTTGGGCCATCCTAGGGAGACATGGTTGCACTTTGCAGGTCTGCCCACAGTGGGCGAGGTCAAAAATAATGGTGCACATTTCCACAGATTTTCTGATTTGGTTAAAAATGAGACATGGCCAAGCTTATATTAGGGTCAATTGTGATCACAAGTCAAAAAGCCAATGTTTCCTCCTCAACCAGGATATTAATACATTCCAAAATACAACATTAAAAAAAAATACAAGCCTCAAAACCTTTGTTACAAAATTTTTGGACGAGACGTCTGCAGATACACATGTTTAGATGTCTCGGTTGATGTCTAAAGATATTGTATCTGCAATTCATGGATAGTGCAAAATCTCAAGAAGTGGAAAAGGCAATATATGTAATGCAACGTATAAAAGAGTGTATGTTTTATTACAATTCTTCAATAAATTAACAGGCCAGCATAACAGCTTGGTTGCTCTGCAGTGTTGTGTTTGCTTCCTGATGAGGTCATCAAGACGAATAATGCCATTCTGATATAACCAGCAGGGGTGATGCTGTGTAGACCACAAATGTCCAATCAGACAAAACTATTCCAGTTGTTCTCCAAACAATTATCAGAAAATAACCTTTACAAGATGAGGCCTTTGGGCTAAATACAGCATGCAAATCTTTATTAGTAGATACAATGGGATATGGAAGTCAAGCATAATTGAAAGTCGAGGTGCTGCTGAAATTGCCTGGGTGCTCCTGCACAGTTGGCCTCAGTAGAGAGTGTAAGTTGCTAATAAAGCTTCAGTTTGGGTGAGCGTAGATTTAAACGAATCCACCAACACTGTATATTGAATGCACGCCTAAAATCAATGCGTACAAGCTTGCCACAACTGGCTGCGTGATTTCAATAAGAGAGAGCACGTCCAGATCATCGCTGTCCCAGAAACTACCTTGTTTAACAATGAAACAGAAAAACGAATGTACTTATGACGTCATAATGGAGGCACATATGACATCATCATTAACATGTTATTCCCCACGGAGAGTTCTTTACAATGAGCCATGTCTCAAGTTTTCATATGCAGCGCTTTCGGAGATATAGAGGTGCAAAGCTTTTCGGGTTTTTCAAGATTGCACCGGTACCACGTGACCTATGATGTCAAAATTATCATTAAATTATTCTGCAGGAGGAGGCGCACCTGTGGTGAAAATTTTCTGTCAATCTGACCAACGCTTGCAGAATGAATGAATGAATGAATGATCGTTTTGAGGCCATTTTTCCCCGCTAAAGCAAGGGTTAGCCTTGTGGGCCCCATGACCTCATGGTTCCCCTTTTGAGGCAATTTTTATGGCCTGATGCCCTTCCTGACGCCAACCCTTAGTCACCTCTTAGGATGAGCAGGGATACGGTGTATCTATTCTAAATCGGGGTACACACCGGGATCATTCATCCCAGCAAGCTGGTACTCAATTTGCCGACCTCGGAAGGATGACAGGTTGAGTCAACCCCCCTGGTGTTAATTCAGCGATCAACCGAGATTCGAACTCAGGATCCTAGGATCCCAAGCCGGCACCCTAACCGATAAGCCAACACCAGGACTATTGGAATGCTTGCAGAGAAAATCATATTTATTCTGTGCAGACAAACAAAGACTCAAATGTAATACCCTCTCCTTTGGCGATGGTAATAAGGTGGTGTAAAGGGTGCTGCATTAATGGTGGTAAACTTCCAAAAAAAAGTTTATACGACCTTGAAAATCTTTATTTTGTTTCAATTGAATTGTATACTTGAACACTGTAGAACACAGATCGCCTTCTTGGCACTTTCAAAACCCTTCGGTTTAGCAGGACTTGGACAAAATATTACAGTATTTTACATTATCTCGACCAATCAAATTTGCTGCTCGCAGACTCCACCATGTCCTTTTTTCTCTCAAGACTGCGTGGGGTAAGGTGTTTGATGAACTCTTCAATTTAATCTTTGACAATTAAAGTCCTTTTTATGCCATATTATTCTAGTATAATTCTTGCCATATTATTCTAGTATAATTCTTGCCATATTATTCTAGTATAATTCTTGCCATATTATTCTAGTATAATTCTTGCCATATTATTCTAGTATAATTCTTGCCATATTATTCTAGTATAATTCTTGCCATATTATTCTAGTATAATTCTTGCCATATTATTCTAGTATAATTCTTGCCATATTATTCTAGTATAATTCTTGCCATATTATTCTAGTATAATTCTTGCCATATTATTCTAGTATAATTCTTGCCATATTATTCTTGTATAATTCTTGCCGTATTATTCTTGTCCAATTGGATACATTCTTATGCTTTAGCTTGATTTGCAAATCAAAATGTTCAGGATAGTTTTGTTTTTATGAAACGACTCATTGAAGTGCTGAACGAAAGGAAGGAAGGTCGAAAGACCAACAGCAAGGCAGAAAGGAAAGAGCGCAATGATGCACCACGGTATGGGAAGGAGAGCATGGGAGGAGAGTGGCAGACAGGAAACGGGGACAAGGGGCCTGGGGGTGTACAGTGCGAATGTGTCCAATATCTTCTAAAGTCCTTGCAAATCAGGCAAAAGTACACTGACACTTTGTCCTGCATGCGATGTCCACAAGCTCCTCCATGAGCCTTAAATCACTGTAAAAGAGAAATATGAAAAACAACTCCACTGATTTATATGATACCAAATGGTCTGGAAAGATGCAGAATTCATCAAAAACAAAGCAAACCTGATAAAGGGCATTGAATGTTATTTTTCTCATACAAGTATCAAATATCATGGAAGAGCAGAACTGAAGGGGACAATGGATCAACAGACAGAGTGGCTCAAAGGGAACCCAATGGAACAACAACAGGTCGAGGTGCACCACACCACAAGGAGAGGATCTGCAGGAAAAGAATGGGAACGGGATCTCAGGCAGTGCAGTGAACCTCAATGGTGGACGTAGGGGACACCGTGAGGGGGTAGTGGGCAGCATAATTATAATCCTGTAGGGAAGAGCTCAAGACAATGTACACAAAAGGAGGATAACAAGGAAATAATTTCTGACAGAACGAGTGTGACCTAGAGGAGCAGAGCTTTGGCAGAGAGGAGGGAACTTTCTTGAATGCACATAATTTCTAAATTAATATCCTTAACAAACGCAACAACCAGAATGGCAACATCTATTGGGGACCCTGCTTTGCGGAATGCAAGTTGGGGGCCAAATCTTCCCCATTTTTCCCTACTGCCTGGATTTGTCAGGGCACTGTGGTCACGGTCAGAGTGCCAATCGGTCCCCACAGCCTAGCCCTTTCCCTCTTGCCCCTCTCTCTCTCTCTCTCTCTTACTCTGTCGTGGCCCTGATTTTGTGAAGGCAGGGGTACACCATTCTGGATGTGAGAGATCTCTGGGACACTCCTGGGAGATCGATGGGCTGTCTGGGCCACGGACTTGTGCGAGAGAACTGTCCAGGGCTATACAACAACAACAACAACGACAACATGAATGGCACTAGGTAGAGCGCATACCTCCACCAGGCCGAACAGTTTACGTTTTTTATCCCACCGATAGGCTGGATCTGGATCCAAACCTTCACCAAAATCTAATCGGCTTGCTCTTGTCACCTAACCAACTTATCCACGAAGTTTCGTCCGAATTCATCCATAACTGCTTGAGATATCGTTTTTGGCCCTATCTCTCATGGTGAAGAAATAATTAAAATTATAGGATCTGGATCCAGATCTTCACCGTAATCTAATCATTCCGTCTTGATCACACCAAACCGGTCCGCCAATTTTTTTTTCCAAATCCGTTCACAACTTTTTGAGATATCCTGCTCACAGACAAAGAGACAGGGGTAAAAACATAACATCCGTCCACCTTCAGTAACGGAAGTAATTAAAAGGCTCAATCGGAAGTCCAACATTTAAACATCATGTCACACCTGTCAAGCAATTATTACTTCTGGAATAAAATCCAGGAGGATAAAAGTTTAGTTTACATTTAAAATGAAACCAATTAAAGCCTTACAAGGCACTTATATAAATTTCTTACCTGGGCCATTCCCAACCCAACTACAAATTGTCAAACCAGTGCTTTGCAGGCAGGAGGTTGCATCAAAAATCGTGCTGTAATTTAGGTGCACTTTAAGCTGAGTGTCCTGTCTGCATGCATAAGCTGTTGGACATTAATGATCCAATGGCGTATATAATGAAGAATAGGCGAGCCATCAACGGCACCCCAAACAAACAACAATATTCCTCCGCAAATCACCTTCAGATGAAAGTGAGGCCTGAACAGCTCACTTGTGAAGCACTTGGGTCAGAAGTCATTCACAGCCAAACCCACCAGAAGATGAGATTATTTGTGGCCATAAAATAAGTAGTACACGTCAGGAGACGACGATGGTTCACGAGTGAGCCATGTGAGTGTGAGTGAGTGTCATGTATTCAATGACAAAGGACGGACTATAACCGAAACAGACCCAGACAGGCCAAGCCCGGAAATGTCAAAACAAAGGTTACCGACCTTGAAATGAGATAGAAAATAATGTATAATCAGTTATGAGGTTAGTTAGCTACAAAATACCGAAAATTCGGTTCGATTCCGACAACTTTGAAACTTTGACCTTTGTGACCTTCAAAGGTCAAAGATTGTGAAATTTGTTGGAAAACTTGTATTTCATGAAGCATGTGATAATATTAGATCATGTATGACATTTCACCCTATCAGGAAGCGAACAATGTAATAAAACCATCAAAAATCGACTTTTCTAAATTTTGTGACCTTGTGATCTTGACCTTGGGGCGAAAATGAAAAATCGAGCTCCGTGGGGCTACACACATGACATTGGCCTAACCAAATATCGAAACCCCTGTCAGATTCCACCAACTCCCTCGGAGAAGATGTAGCTTAAACTCGATTACCCCCTAAAAAGACATCTTTTTCGGGCGTGGCTCCGCCCACAATGGGCGCAATACGCCCACTCTCGGCAGGACACAACTAGATCATGATATCAACCTCCCACCGAAATTTCATCAAGATCGGATGATATCATCGGGTAGTTATGCTGTGGACAGACAGACAGACACACACCCATGACGAATATAGTGGTCACTCTGTTTGATAACTCATGAACCAATATTTGGAGGCCTCATATAATCACCTCTACAGTATAAACCAGAAAAGGTACGAACAAGACAGGCAGAGCAACTACATGGCAGCTGGAATAAAATGTCATGTCCAAGAGGTTAAAAACCCATTGGAGACAGCTGCATCGTTTTCAGGGAAAGAACAGGCATTGTCTCTCTGGGAAAGGTGCCAGCCAATGGATCACAACACCTGTCCAATGTGAAGACCACCACCCACCCCTAGAGACCAGCTGTCACAGATGTGATTTTGTTAGTCATGCACAGCTAACAGAATCACCAAAAAGTGACATTTCAACAATACACACTGCATGGCATGTGGAGTACTACCGGATAACAAAAAAAAGGCTTTGGGTGGTGTCTAGGCCATACATACATAGGATAAAGAATAGGCATATTCGAGTTGTGAAGCCAGCCAAATAAGGGCCAATCTATCGATTACGTACGTAAATATGACGGAATTTCTATCTCCCAACACCTCCCCTAACCCTGTATCAGTATCAAAATAAAGATCAATTACTCCACTGTAGTCCCAAGAAGGAAGCCGGACATCAACAATACATACGCAAACACGCATACTTACACATATAATTTATTATGTACTCGTAGAAGCTATTATATTTGAAGTTGTAACCTTAACTTATAAGCATTTCACTGATTTTCCATTTGACCGATACCCTTAACCTGTTCAAACATTATCTCACAAAAGGACACAAAAGTATTAAATAAAATAAAATTAACAGCATCCTTAAACTTGTGCTCATCAAAACAATGAAAACTTGAGGATATATTTTTCGAAAAGAATGCTCTATCAAACCTGACACATAAAAACTTCTAAAAAGAGCTAAAAACCTTGTCACTTACTTTGAAGAGTGAATCCCTTACTAGTGCTAAATCCAAATTTGTATATAAAGTCGAAAAATCAAAAATCCTCAACTGACTTGATATCGAGGCATCTAATCCGAAGAACTCCAAAATCGAATTAATACTCCAAAAAGTGTTAACACCAGAATTCTTCTCAATTGCTGAACAATACTTCCTGAACTGTTCCCCAACAACTTGTAAACCTGAGTTAACGATAACCGATAACTGTTTGTTGGTACATTGCCGAGCACCAGCTTTAAACCTATACTTGTATGGGTTCTTATGAAGTTTGGGGATCCAGAAAAGCCGAGGAATACAAACATTTACCTCTTTACATTTAATACTGAAATTATTAACTAAAACTTCATGTTCAGAGATAATATCCCGGAGCGACTAATGACAAGGAACATGTGATATTTCCTATACTAGTGAAAGTAACCGGATAAATGCCTAACTCTCGTGATAAAACCTCTACATAAAACTTTTAACAAACTTTTAACAAACCCCTCCCACCTCCCCAGCCCTCCCGCTTCCACAGATCTACCGACATCCCTGTTCTCTACTGTTGTGCTTGTGTGCTTCCCTCTCTCTTGTCTCCCGCTCCCTTCATTGCATGTTTTATGTGTGTGAATGTTTTCATGTTAAATTCGTTAGCTCTTACACGAGCCTTGATTCTGTATACAAAAATAAATAAATAAATACATAAATAAATAAATAAATAATAAATAAATAAATAAATAAATAAATAACTAACTACAACATTATTAGCAGCCTTATCCGCTGGAGCTGTGACGTACCTATCATAAGAACTTGTAATAAATAGATCATTATATGTTATGATGTAATTGACTAATAATTCCAACTGTGTACAAAGTACTTCGCGTATTCCTCCAAAAGTAACGGACAAACAGAGGAGAAAGGCGGAATCCTAAGAACCACAAGTCCAGGGCGTGGAAACGTCATGGATTTAAAGGCCGTGTTGGGAGAGATTCCATCTTGTACGTAAAGGAAATCCCAATGCAGAAAACGTAAGACGTAAAAGGGTAACCCGAGAGTTGGAAAGCAAGAAGGAGATTCCGGAGCGAGAGCAGCGCTTGGGCTCCAACGCAAACTTCACCTGCTTTGTGAGCGCCTGAACTTGCGGAGCAGCGAACCGGAGACGTAGGCCACGCCGAGTCCAGTGCACAAAGCACCAGCCAAGTACCACGAAGACACGAACCGTACGTCCATGGCAGAACCTTCTTGGCTTTTCGCACGTCACTGTTCCCTCCACTCCTCGCTAAAGAATGCAAAGAATGAGATTTGCTCCGGTCGTAGCGAGTCTACGTGCACATGGCGGGAGATGGGGATTCCGCATGACGTCACTGGTCGTCACGCGAGAGGCGGGTCTATAAATGTACGTGTTACGCTGTTGGCGAATACTTATCACGTGATTGATAGCGTCATTCTCTCTACTCTTTTTTTTTTTTTCTTCATCCTGAACTAACGTAACACGGAATCCCACGAAGAACGGCCATCCAATCCACCCTGATTGTGCCGCATACACCAAATGTGTGACAATGACGAGATGCGCCCAATAAAGTGAATAAAAGTAAGGCATTCACGAACATGAGCCGAATACAGTTTGTGAATCATTCATTTAACTATTCAATTGAAGCTTTAAACCATTACTCTTTAATTCCAGTTCTTCCACGAGACTTGACTCTATATACCAAAAAAAAAATATGTGAAAATATTTTTAACTGCTTTGTCATCGGAAATAGTAATCCGACGTGTTATTTTTTGGTTCAAATAACGAGGCGGTAAACACCTCACCCCTCAGCTAACACCTCGACAGTATTAGGGTGAATCGTTCACATTGCGATACAAGCATGAAATTTGGCGTTTATGCTCTTATATAGGTATTATTTAATTACAGTCGATTAGCCATTTTTTTAATGGCCGTCAAATTTGCTAAAATGTGCCACAAACTTTTTTATATTGAAAATAAAGATGTACGAGTATCAATACAAAATCACAGAACTACATATTAATTATAAGAAGTCCTTAAATTTTTCAATTTACCTAATTAATACTAATTATGATAAATTGGTGATCACTGGTTTGCTGAAAAACTGAAGTCACCGCCGCCATCTTGGTAGGCTACTCGCCACAACGTGAAAAAGCTCCATTGAAAACGCCTCAGTTTCTTTTTAAGCCTGCTCTTGGTACTCACCATAACATGAAAAAGGCCTATTTTAAAAAAACAGTTTCTTTTAAAACCTGCTAATCTGTGATTTTTTTCCCATGTTGTTTACTATGGAACTTTCAGTCGGTAGGGAGTCGCAATATGGCGGCCACGTGGCCTCATCAGCAAAAGCACTCTCATCAGCGGGTAGTTCCTCCATATTAACGGGCTCAGTGACTGAGACAGACAGACAGACATCTCTCTTATAGTATAAACAAAAAAGAGCAATCAGAGATTGCAGACCCTCACCAGGTCATGTTTTTAGTGTTTTTTAAGGCTTTTGTGTTAAAACAAATATGGCGGCCGAACCAAGTGACCGATGACGTCATTATTATTCTTATTATTTTTCTCCACCAATTTATCCCTAGATTACGCTCAAGGAATTTCATCTTGATCGGATGAAGTGTTGTGCTTGTCGAACAATGACATCATCAACATTATGTTATTCCCCATGGAGAGTTCTTCACAATGAGCCATGTCTCAATTTTTTCTATGCAGCACTTTCGGAGATATAGAGGTGCAGTTTTTCGGTTTTCCCAAGATGGCGCCCGCACCACGTGACATATGACGTCATAATCATCAATAACAAAAATTCACAGGTGGAGGTGCATCTATGGTGAGAATTTCCTGTCAATTGGACCGACGGTTGCAGAGAAAATCATATTTATTCTGTGCGGACAAACAGACTCAAATGCAATAAACTCTCCTCTGGCGAAATTTCGGGTCGACCAGCCAGCAGCCCCCAGCGCACCCCAACCCAAACGTCTCACACACGCACTCACCCCCACCAATCGCATGCATCTCCACGGCATCTGATATTGATTCCACTTGGAAATGAATGCTTCCACAAAAGCCTACTTACTCTCAATCCTCTCATGTATAGGTTTATAGCATCATGTCTGTGATTATCCTATCCATCCTCTTGGCCATGGTACAGTGCACTGAATTCTGTGGCGAGAATATTGCATCTTCAACGATCTTCAATCTTCACGTGATTGTTGTCCCAAGCAGTCATGGAATCCATAATTGCAGTCTTCTTTCTTTACTCTTTTCAAAGAGTCTTATATCTTACCATCAGTTTGCAGGATTCCTTGTGATCGCTTGACTCAGGACGTGCGGCTGCTCGTTTTTCTGAAGTGGTTGAGGCCCTAAATCTTAAACTAGAGGCCAGGACCATTTCCTTGGACATCCAGAAGGATCGTCAAACTAACCACCTATCTATTTCCATCGCTACCCCCTGGAAGAGGCTCAGTCTCTTTAACTTTTATGTCTTACCATCAGCCATGACCTCTCCTGGGCAGACCCCCCGTAGAAGGAGTCAGGACATGCGTGAGCGAAAAAGAGGAGCGGGGAGCAAGGCCGCAGGGCTATGGCGATATATCCTGCTGAGTGTCGTTGCATGGTGTGCTGTTCATTAAAGCTTTTCATCGACAAACTTTGAGACTTGAATTTGTCATATTACATGGTGGTAGCGAAAGGCAAACCTACTGACCTGATTAGAACCCCATCTAGGGATTTTAGCCAAGCGCACGATGGCAGAAGCCTCCATGATGCCACGCATGGAGTGAACCAGCACCAACCTTGGTGAAGCCTTTGAGCTATTCAGAAAGCGTACCCCGCTATACTTTTACGTGAAGGATATAGGAGGTGACAAACAAATAGGCCACATTCTCCTGCTATCAGT
The DNA here is from genome assembly GCF_964187855.1 of Myxine glutinosa. Lineage (NCBI taxonomy): Eukaryota > Metazoa > Chordata > Myxini > Myxiniformes > Myxinidae > Myxine > Myxine glutinosa. The sequence continues at coordinate 41,939,144 of NC_136264.1, read as the reverse complement.
TGAGAAAGACCTGAGACGCTACAGTTTGTGGGACCTTGATACCTCAGTGAAGGCCTAACACTGTGAGCTAAGACTGTAGCACTGTGATGATACAAGGCCTAACACCAGCGATTGTTTGGCAGCGTTTTGAAGTGAGCTGAAACACCAGGCCAATTATCATGGGTCTCATTTCTGCCTACAAGGATTCAGACAGGACGACAATGAAGCCATGGACAATTGCATCTCCAGATGCAAATAACAAGCAAGCAAATGCAAGTTCAAGACCCACGCGGATGAGCGCATAATTATAGAACAGCACATTGCAGGGATGTGGTATCAGGAGCTACAGAAAGAGCTCCTTGTGAAGGATGAGTCCTCATTCTGGACAAAACGCTGGAAATAAGTCGGGCACATGAGGCCTCTGTCACTCAGGTGCAGCATTTCACCAGACCTTACAGGCAACCAATTTCATCCACACCATTGGGCACCACCCAAAAGAGTGCCACTTTTGTGGCAGACAACATCCACCCCAACCCCGGTACGATGCCCAGCAGGCGGATCGACTTACGATGCATGCGAAAAGCAAAACCACTGGAAGGCCCCGCTTGTCTCTCAAGATCGAGGCAAGAACAAGGTGGGCAGACAAGCATCCCAGAGATAATACTTTGACCGGTGGCCCAGACCCGATCTCGGGCCACTTCAACCTGGCCAACTAGTTTGGGTTCCTGAGGAGGCAAGGTGGTCCCGCATTTGAGAACCAGCAATTGTATCCACCACCCACTCGGAACCCAGATTGTATGAAGTCGTCATGGAAACAGAAAACGCCACCACTTCCGACCTGCTCCACAGACCCAGCCAAGGCAGCCAGAGCCCAAGATGTTCCAGAGTGCCCTCTGTAATACCAAGGTTGACCATGCCACTGCCAAGGGACAACAGGGTGCTGACAAGGAGCCACTATCATCCCCACAAACGCAAGCACCTACCACGCCACTAGCATCCCAAATTCGGTCTGGCCGCACGGTCAGACACCTTGTCAGGCTGGACATTGAATCCATTGTGGTCTAGCTAATATTTGGGCAGATGACAATCGTGAACTGCATGCATTTCACGCAGTACTACCATGATTTTTTTTCTCTCGTTCCTTGAGTTTACTTCCCATTCGATGCTTTGTATTAACTGTTTGTTTTTCGTCGCCGGAGGAATTATGTTTTCAGGTTGTTCGTACGGCTGTCCGTCCGTCCGTCTGTCCGTCCGTCTGTCCGTGATAGGTTTTCATTGCCGTAATAACTTGAGAACGGCAGAAGGGATCTTAGTCAAACTTGGTGCAGCTATGTATAATGAGGTAAAGATGAACTGATTAGATTTTGGGGTCAAAAGGTCAAAGGCCAAAGGTCAGAGGTCATGTTAGGTAAAAATACTGTTACCACGATAACTTGTGAACCAGTGATGGGATTCTGACCAAATTTGGTAAACTTATGTAGAATGATGTAAAGATGAACTGATTAGATTTTGGTTAAGAGGTCAAAGGTGAGAGTCTGTAATAGATTTATAACTTGAGAATGGCTGAAGTGATCAAATTCAAACTTAGTACAGGTATGTGTAATGGTGTAAAGATTCACTTGTTAGATTTTGGGGTTATAGGTCAAACGTCAAATCTGTAATAGGTCTATAACTTGAGAACGGCTGAAGTGATCTAATTCAAACTTGGTATCGGTGTGTATAATATTGTAAATATTAAGTGATTAGATTTTGGGGTCAAAGGTCAAATCTGTAATAGGTCTATAACTTGTGAACGGCTGAAGTGATCGAATTCAAACTTGGTACAGGTATTTATAATGATGTAAAAATTAACTGATGATATTTTGGGTTCAATAGGTCAAAGGTTAAAGGTCAAAGTCTGTAATATGTCTTTAACTTAAGAATGACAAAAGGGATCTAATTCAAACTTGGTACAGATATGTATAATGATGTAAAGATTAACTGATTATATTTTGGGGGTCCTGAGGTCAAAGGCCAAAGGTCAGAGGTCATGTCAGGTAAAAATGTGTTAACTTTGGCACAGCTGAATGGATTTAAATTAAACTTGATACAAGTATTATAATGATGTAATAATGTGGGTGGAGGCTTATCAGTCGACTCTTAGAATGCCGTTCTAGTTGGTATTTTGAGAAAGGTGGATGTCATATGAGATGTGGAGCTCAGCCCCGAGGAAGGGGGCGGGGCATGCATGAGCAGAAAAGAGGTGCATGGAAGCGGGGCCACAGGAATATGGCAATATACAGTGCTGAGTGACATTGCATGCTGTGCTATTCATTGAAGCTTTTCATCTCCTAACTTGAGACTTGGATTCATCTTACACATGGTGCCTTGAAGGTGAAAGGTGCAAGATCTATCATGGAGTACGATCATGTATCATGGAGTAGGGATGACATGGGGGAAAAAATGGCTGCTCAAAGTGCCCATTCAAATGTGTACAAAATGGCATGCTTAAAAACTACTATATCGAGTGAAGTCACAATCCTTCAAAAGGCATACCTTTTATTCTCAAACGTTTTCACAACTAAAAAGAATGAAAAATACGGCCAAATACATCGTTAAAGTATCAGTTCGAGAGATCGTAAAATAACAATTTTGTTCATCCTCAAATGTTGACAAATGTCACCGTGCCATGCACAATTATGGCTGAAACAATTCCAATGATTCCAACTGAAGGAAGCGACATTCTCTCTTGGGTATTTCATCTGTACCATAACCCAAAAAAATTTTTATCAGATAAAAAAATTAATACATCACAAAAGTGCACTGAGGCAATGACGTCACGTTAGCATGACAACGCACGGTCTGGTTTTACAGTGTCGTAGAATATATGACCGCTGCAGCTTTGTAAAGGTGGTATTCAGTGTTTTGTTCCAGATTGTAATCACCAATCTGCTCAGGATTTAAAAGGATAAAGAACAGCAAACAACGCTGGGAAGGAAATGGCAGACGATCCAGTATAACCATTGCCAAGGAACTGCTTTGTCTGCTATAAATGCTTTCATTGATGTTCACATTGCAGAGTCATACCGGTTATTGAAAATAACTTTCTGAATTCGCCTTTCAATATAATATATTGAAAGGTGAATTCAGGTGTACATACTATTGTTTAAGCAAATCGTGCAGTTCCTCCTCCTTATGTGATCCCTTTATTAGGCATCTATTATGCTTACTCAGGGTAGGGAGTGAAGAAATTGGAAATGCCAACATTGAGCAAAGGAAGAGATGGGAAGAGGATAGGAATGGAGGTATCTCTTTATTATGAATGCACCTCTAGTTAGGAAGTAAATTGAGGAAAATAAAGGAATGTATGATGGACCTGATGGTAGGAGCAGGAAATGAGGTGAGTGTAGTCTGGGAGAGATGGGAAGGAAGATTGGGAGGATATAGGTGTTTGGGGATAGAATAGAAGGGAATCATTTGAGAAATGAAAGAGGTTGAAGACAATTTCTACCATGTTGGCGTACAAAAGAAATAGATGACTAAAAGTGAAGGACAACATGGTAGCAGAAAGGTTGAGTGGAGACAGAATGAATGGGAATATTGGATGGGACATTAAAGGGACGAGGGAAGGGACTTGTATGAGATATATCATTGGGAGGGTGGGAGTCCCCCACGTAGATTTCCCTCAAAATAAGTTTCTAGATGATGGCATCATTGGCACCCACATTGGGAAAAATAGAGAAACAAGTCAGAAAAAACATTTTATAAAAATGAATAAAACATGAGAATTAACCCCCAAAAAGGAAGGAATGACACCACAATCCTTTTACGGAATGCCATCATAACATATTTTGACTGTCATTCCTTCCTACCCTGTTTGGTTGTTTTTTGGGGATTCCATTTCTTTCCCTACATGTTTTTTCGTTTTTATAAAATGTTTCTTTCCGACTAGTATATTGTTATGAATTTGGGTAGAGTGATATATAGAGTCAGATAGATCTGTATAGGTAGGCATTCGACTGTTGCGATAGGGAATCTACCTGTAATAAGTTATATGGTTAGCCCGGATGTCGGTATAAGCTGTATTGGTGGCCCCGCCACGAGGGGGCGTGGCATGCTAAGTAGTACAGGGATTATGGATAAGCTTCCTTTGTTCGTCGTCCCCTCTGTCGCCAAACCTGTGTCCCTTATGGCAATACACACTCACATAGACACTAGATAGGTCCCTTAGAGCACACATTAAATAATTCCTCTCCCTTACAATAAGATTTTGGAAGACAAACAGGCAGCAGCTGCGCAGTATGCTACCATGGGCGACCAAGCATCGAGCAAGGCTGGGAGCCATGCCCAGGAGGACTGTTGATTGGCCAGGGGGAGGGGCGAGCAACACCACAGGGCGGGAAGCACTTGGCCAATGGGAGGGCACCAGCGCAGTCAGAATATTCGAGAGGTCGAGAGACGAGGCTCTGGTTGGGGGAGAGAAGGGATTGACATCACACGCGAGGTGACAAAAGGACTCGCTGGACGACATTTTCTCTCTCCCCTCGTGCTTGAAGCTCGCTCTTTCTGCTCTTCGCGCTGGACCCCTTCATGTTGGAGATTGCCATTCGCCCTCTTTTTGCCTCTATGCTGGACCCGTCGTGCTTCGCTCTCTGTTTGCCTCTACGCTGGACCCGTCGTGCTTCGCTCTCTTTTTGCCTGGGTTTATTCGCGCTCCTCCCTGCGTTCCTGACCGGTGGTCATTGGTTCGTCATCTTTGTGGTGCTTGGAGCGGTGCTCGGTGCTTCGCGGTGCTTTTGGTGCTGGGAGTGAGGCTCGGTGCTGTGAGCGGGCGGGACCTTGTGTGCGACCAACGAGGAGCTTGGAGTGGGGCGGGTCGCTCGGGGCCTGGCTAAGCGCGTGAGCGAGGCGGACTAAGGGGGCCGCGTTGAACGACGGACACCCACGGCGGACAGATAAGCTCGCACCACATTTCACAAGTACACGACGGACAGTTATTTTATTAATTCATTCCTGTGTCTCGTATTTGAAGTCGGTGTGCGGGATCCGATCGAGGAACATTATTTATCTTCCGTCGCATTCCATTGTATCGGGTTCATAATAAATCATTATTTTTGTACATTTTGCCCCGGATTTTCATTTGAGTTAATTCCCTGCAGGATCGAGAGCTGCCGTCGGATTACAGGTACGCGCTTCCGCTTCTTCCTCTCCATTCTTCCTCCCCGTGCTTGTAGTCAAATCTGTATTTGGTCGTCACCTCCATTAAAGCCCATTTGGTCATCCGCGAGCTCTGGTGTTAACCGAAGGGATCGCGCGACAATATTTAGGATCAAGGATGGTTTTTAAATCAGGTATAGGTATGCACATTCCCTATAAACTTTCTAATCTGGGGTTGAATCCCAACCCACCTATAAACTGTCATTCTGGTGTTTCAAAGGCAGGGTGATTAATCAATGTGTGTGACATCCCTCGGATGGATGTTAAACAGGCGTCCCTTCTGCCAGTATTCGTTGGTGGACGTTAAAGATCCCATGGTGTCCTTCGTGAAGAGTAGGCAAGCTATCGCTGACACCCTGGCCAAATTCCAAATTCCTGACCTAACCAGCAGAGAGAGTGTAACAGTAGCCGAAAGCCCGGGAATGATTGAGACACACCCGTTCGGTGAGCAGCCATGATGGAACAACTTTATTATACATACGTCACAGGAACATGTCATCAGTCCCTCATTAGCATATATATATATGAGCTGTACTTCCACAACATCTCCCCCAACAAATAAGCCTGTAAGGCTTCAAACCCCCAATTACTCAAGAGCAGAATAAAGCAAAACAAAATGTTGAATAAATAGATATTTCTAAAGTATCATACTCGACCACATATCAGAACAACAAAGAAACTGAGCCAAACTTTAAAGCAAAACTGAGCGACACCATCAGGGTGGAGTACCTGACTTTAGTATCTGGTATAAATGATGGCCATTATTCTGGCCCAGAGCCTCTTTCTTGTTTAAATAAAGATCAAATCTTTCAACTGGCTTGAATTTTCTGCCAGAGCGAGTTTAATACCCGACAGATTTCTCAGAGCCTTCAGTTCCAATATCAATTGGAGTTTCATCCTCGGGCTCTTCAGGAACGTCTTCTGAGCATGGCAATGCAGAAGATGAAGAAGGTACGGAAGTATCAGGTTTGAGTTGGCGTCTGTTCCTTTTAAAAACGTTGTCACCAATGCGTGTACCATATGAGCGAGGGGTTTTAAGGTGTCGGGGTGGAATAGATAGTACCCAACTGTTCCCATGTCGATTGATGACCAATTCTTACTCTAACTTTTTCACCGACCTGAAGTTCAGGGAAAAGCTGAGGAGATTGTCTCCAATTGTAGTAGTAAGCGTCTCTTTCCTTGGCATTGTCATAGTTTCTCTTCACGATATCAGGGTCGATCTTGTCTGCGTTTGGTAGAAGATTCTGGGACAAGGTCGGTATAGTTGTCTTCAACCTCCGACCCAGCATCAACTGTGCAGGGCTAAAATCTGTAGGCCCGGCATCAACTGTGCAGGGCTAAAACCTATAGGCCCAGCATCAACTGTGCAGGACTAAAAGCTGTAGGCTCAATCGGAGTATTACGTTAAGATATCAGCCCTAGATACGAATCAGGGTAGCACAGGATCATTTTCGCAATGTGTACAGCTTTTTCAGCACACCGGTTGGCCTGTGGATACCTTGCGCTTGCAAATTTTTCAGCAAATTTTTCAAACTCCTTGGACGCAAATTGGAATGCTCCAACAAGCAAAGGTTGACTTCATCTTATGAATGAGCATTTCACTTGTGAGAGACGTTAAGTATATGAGCTCGTTGAATCTGGAGTAGTAATCCACCACGACCAGGTGGTGTTTCTTATCAAACTCAAGGATATCGACTGCTATCTGTTCCCATGGACAAGACGGAAGGGGAGTAGGGATTAACGGCTCTCGCTTTTGAGCCAGATGAAACTTGATACAATGATCACATTTATTGACATAGTCCTTGTAGTCCAGCAGCTAAGCTAAATATAGCATAACAATTGTGCATTTTGTGAGGAAAGCACCAAATTTGGCACACTAGTAGACGATCATATTATGAAAAGATCTGGATATTGGGCCATCTCAGATTCAGAGATTTGATTTTTGCAAGATTTGCAGGTTTTGCAGATTTGCAAGCTGAGATTGCAACGCCAGGGACGGCCGACTCCTTCCTGCGAGCTCCCCACGTCACCCGCACAAGAAGAGCTCATCAAATCACTGCAGCGGCACTGCACATCCTGCAACACCGTGCGTTTGAACGCCACTGTATGACATACGCTGATGATGCAGAAGACCTGCCTGAGTTCGAAGACTGGTGTCACCAGAGAGGAGAAGACATTCCCAACTTTCAGTACTGGGCAACTGTGCTGGAACTAGAGATGTTGGTACTGGTCTACGTGCGTTCTCTGCGGCAGGCTTCATTCACGATGTACCTTGATGCCCTGACGGAACTGGTCCCATGGTTCCATGCCTTAGACCACACACACTATGCCAGGTGGGTCCCTGCTCACCTGAGGGACATAGTTGCACTCCCAATGAAGCACCCAGATTAGGGTGGTCCAAAAATGCAAAAAAAATCACTTTTTTATCTGGATTTTGATGCTCTATTGGATTATTGTTAGAAATGGTCGAAATCATTCACCCAAAAAATATTTTGCATCTGAGTCATCTATAAGCTCATACACACTCAACATAGAAATTTGTCATTTTGGTCAATTTTAATGAAAATCGTCCATTAGTCAGGTTCACTATGTTAACAAATATAATTTCGTTCAAATTTTGGTAGATTAGCAAAACTATACATTTTTGGAATATTCAGAGCATGAGGAATCCAAAAATTAATGTTTACATTTGCGTAGACACCTTTGCGAAAATGACACTCAGGACAGTGATGAAGATAGTCAGGTTCACTATGTTAACAAATATAATTTCTTTCAAAATTTTGGGATTAGCAAACCTGTACATTTTTGGAATCTTCAGAGCATGGGGAATCCGAAAATCAATGTTGGCATTTGCACAGACACCTGCATGGCCGCCATTTTGGATTTTGAAAATGGTCACCATAAAATACATATTTTGCGTGATCTCGGCTTCTAGTCAAGCTAGAGACTTAATTAAATATGCTAATCCTATGTTTTCTGGGTCAAGGAATCCAATAAAGGCCTCAAAATAGTGCTCAGGATTATAGAAAAGCAACAAACAAAGGTAATTGAAAACCATTGTCTTTATATTTGTGATATAACTGTATTACATAATACATGATATTGCAAGTCCTTTGAAGTTATAGGTTGTTATAGGAAGTTATAGGTAGTATCAGATTGAACTATAAGTCCTATACACAGGATCTACGAGGTCTATACCATTCAGGAATATGCTTTTACAGATCTTCATCACTGTCCTGAGTGTCATTTTCGCAAAGGTGTCTACGCAAATGTAAACATTAATTTTTGGATTCCTCATGCTCTGAATATTCCAAAAATGTATAGTTTTGCTAATCTACCAAAATTTTGAACGAAAAAACATAGTGAACCTGACTACATGTTGAGAGGCTTACAAAGACTTTAGAAATATTTTTTTCCTTAATAATGTCATTGATGGTACATACCCCTGTGAAGTCCTCATGGTCGAAACATGAGTCAGACATGTATGAACATGTTTCAAACATGTTTCAAGTATTGTCAAACATGTTTCGACCATGATGATTTCACACTCACAGGCGCAAGCGCATGCAAAAAGTCATGAACCACAAAATGGCTTAGTACAATAGTGCATGTACTTTTTCCACGTAGGTTGCTATTGGATTGTTCTCATTTAGCCAAATTTGGTGAAAAACGCCATATTTCAATTGAAGTGTGTATGAGTTTCTAGATGGAATTGAGCGAAAATATTTGGTGGGTGAATGTTTTAGACCATTTCTAACAATAATCCAGTAGAGCATCAAAATCAGAGAGATCGATGTTTTTTGGACCACCCTAACCCAGATGTAGCCAGAGAATTCAGGGCTGGCAACTTCACTGTACAGAAGACGAAGAAGGTGTTCTCTTCGATCCCAATCGACCAGGCGCATGAACAGAATAACGCCTGCATCAAAGGAGATGGTGGAGCAGTCGACCTCACTGACAACCCAAGTGCCCTGCGGCGTTGGATGATTGCCGGGCCAGAAGTTGCCAGGGCCATAGAAGAGTTCCAAGATGGCCATCAACACTGGGGGAAGTGAGAGGACACACGTCATCACTACCAGACACCAAGTGTGCAGACCTCTTTCGCCAAGGATGTCCGCGCCCTTGTCAGCATCATAGAAGAGCTTGGCAACCCCTTTGAGGAAGAGAGCATGGATCTGGTTGTCCTTGACACAAAGGAAATTGCAGGTCCTGCTGCAGTTGAGACTGTCAGGAATGTGAAGAAGATTGGCCAAGAGCAGTTCCAGGCTTTCACCAGAGAATGCCTGGTGGAAAGGACCAAGCCAATTGATGATGCAATTCGTCGGAACAAGCTGAAGGTGTAATTTTGGAAAATGGCTGCCACAGCCATCAGGGGCTGAATTTGAGATGGCCCAATATCCAAATCTGTTCATAATAGGATAGTCTACTAGTGTGCCAAATTTGGTGCTTTCCTCACTAAATGCACAATTGTTATGCTGAGTTGCCCCACTATTGATGTCCCTACTCATACTGGGCCACCAAATACAATCATTGGCTCGACATCGACACTTCGTCACTCCCTGATGTCCATCATCATGAATTATTTGCAACATCTCCGCCTTCATGTTGGTTGGTATGACGATTCTAGAGTCATACAATAACAGTCCTTCATAGATGGACAAATGCCCACGATTTTCCCAGTACAGATCGAGTATATCCGGATGGTCATCCATGTACTGAGGCCAACCATGGATAGTGTAGTCAATCACACGTTGCAAATCAGGGTCCAGCCTGGAGGCCTCTCTGATGACATCTAACTTTCCCTTGGATGCTGGAAAACCTGCCTCGATTCCATGAACGTATGCGTCCACTTCTTCTGACAACTCGTGGTCTGCGGCATGTGCTGGGAGTGGACCACTGGACAATGCATCAGCTACAACCATGGACTTGCCTGGCACGTGTTCTGCAACCACATTAAACCGCATGAGATGCATGAGAAGGCGTTGGCATCTCAAAGGCACTTGATCCAGGTCCTTGTTGTTGATTAATGGCACTAAAGGCTTGTGGTCAGTGACCAACCTAATTGTCTGTAACCCCCACAGGTATTGATCAAATTTTTCGCAGGCCCAAACCGAAGCAAGGCATTCTTTTTCGATCTGTGCATACCTGGTTTCTGCAGGACTTAGTTGTGCGTGATGCAAAACAGACAGGTCTCAACTCCCCATTAGACTGCTTTTGTAGAAAGACAGCTCCAATGCCATAGCTGCTAGCATCCACACTCACGGTTGTCTCCTTATTTGTATCAAAGAATGCTCGGACCCTTGAAGAGGATAACAGTTCTGTCATCGTCGTAAAAGCCTGAATTTGGCTTTGATCCCAAATCCACGAGGATCGTCTCGAAGTAGATCATCGAGTGGCTTAATTACCGACGATAGGTTTCTAACATGACAGCCTCGATGATTAATCATACCCAGGACCCTGCGTAGCTCTGTTTTGTTTTCAGGTGGGTGCATGTCCACGATCGCCTGAACTTTAGCTTGTGAAGCTCTGACACCTGGTGGTCGATCATGTGACCCAGAAATTCGACTTGGTTCTTCCGAAATTCACACTTTTTCTGGTTCAGTTTGAGACCAGATTTCTTGAGGGTTTCGAGCACTCGATCAAGATTTTCATCATGTTCTTTGAGAGTCCTTCCAAAGACCAGCTTATCATTAACATATGACACGACTCCATTGTGACCCTCCAGCAATTTCGACATCTTCTGTTGAAAGATTTCCGCCGCCGATGTGATGCCCAAAGGTAACCTATCAAAGGCATACCTGCCAAAGGGAGTGATGAACGTTGTGTAGTTGCACGAATCAGGATGGAGTGGGACCGACCAAAACCCACTCGAAGCGTCTAGTTTTGAAAAAGCAGTAGCACCAGCTAGTTTGGGAAGTATCTCATCCATTGTAGACATTTGAAACTTCGCACGACGAACTGTTTTGTTCAGGTGTTTCATGTCAACACAAATTCGGATGTCACCACTCTTCTTGAGAACCGGCACCATGGGGGCGCACCACGGAGTTGGCTCCGTCACTCGATGGATGACACCCTTGCTTTCCATTCGTTTAAGCTCAGCCTCTATCTTGGGCAATAGAGGAGCCGACACACGCCTAGGTGTAGAAACCCTGTAAGGTAGAGCATTGTCTTGAAGCTGAATTTTTACTGGGCTGCGCCGCAGACAACCCATGTCCGCAAAAATGCTAGCATGTACCTCACCCGTGTACAAAACCAGTCTCATGGCACTTGCTGTTGGTCCACTCAGGAAATTATTGGTGCAGTTCTTGACCACGTACATTTTCACATGATAGGATTGCTGCTCGTGCACAACATCGGTCATGAACAAACCATCACATTGGATTTCCCCACTGACACCTCGAAGTGCTAATTTCGCAGGTTCCAATTTGGGTTTTGGAGCAAGTTTGTCAAACATAATTTTATTGAGAATATTCACATCTGCCCCCAGTGTCTATTTTAAAACACACCGAACAGTTGTTCAAGTCAACCGTCACACACCACGGATGATCTCGGGAACCCGGAACGCTCACACCTCCCAGAAACATGGTATCTTCCTCATGACCAATCACAACATCACCTGCCCTTAGGCGACAACACTTTTTGCAGTGTCCCATTTTCATGCACCTGGAGCACTTTGCTTTGGCAGCCGGACACGTCTGACTGTCCTTATGTGCAAAACCTCCACAGCGAGTACACTTGGTCATGGGACGAGGTTGAAACGTTTCGTGCGATTTTTCCTTTTGTCTGCTCACCTCTTCCACAGGGTTCAGTGCTCCTCTTTACGACCCATCTGATGTATAACGATTAATCAGTTGCGGAAGCAGGAATTTCAAGACGGAAGGGTACACGAAGCCATAGCGACTCGGGGAGTGGAGGAGGGTGAAGGGGAAGGGTCTGCCCCCCCCCCCCCCATGAAATTTTAAAAAAATTGATCATCAGTAATGGCATTTCGTGCGTTCTTGGAAGTTTCTGCAGTTCCTTGAGTTTTTTCCTGGTCCAACAGTTCAGCAGATTCGCGATGACTAATGGCCAGATCGACGAACTGGGGAAACGACTTGCCCAGCTGTTCCTTCTGCTATAGATTGATGAAGTGTGTGTGTGTGTGTGTGTCTGTGTGTGTGTGTGTGCATGTCTGTGTGTGTGTTTGTGTGTGTGTATGCGGAATGGTTTTGTGTAGTTCTACTGGAGCTTTCTGATGTGGAATTTCTGATTTGTGCCGTTCTTCCGAAATGATTGTTATGATCTCCTGAGTTAATTAGGCTAATCAAATACAAATAATCCGGAAGAATTCCCTTGACGAAATTTATGTGACGAAAGCATAGTTCTTTACCATCACACTTGGAGTGTTTTATAGTAAAGCAAAAGTGGTTTTAAACCTCTGAGCGTTGGTAAGCTGCCTGGAACGTTCCCTATTCAAAATAATCTGAACACGAGGGCCGTTCCAGGATATTCAGAGCTTATAATTATTTATTATTGAAAATCTGAAGGGTTGCTCCTCTGGAACCTACCCCCCTCCCCCCCTGGATCCGCCAGTGGACTTCTCATTCTCTTGCCATATGAATTGCCATTTCCAGATTGAGATCTGCCTTCAGTTGTAATTCCAAGGTGAGTATTTCTTGTCAGCCAGTCCCAACACGAGTTGATCCCGGCTTTCCTCATTTTAACATGGAAACCGCAGTACTCAGCACCTGTGCAAAGGCACCGCACAAATTTTCCACAGACTCACCCGATTGCTGTGTCATTGACTGGAAAACAGCCCTTTCATGAATCACGATACGCTTGGGAAGGAAATAGGCATCGAGTTTCCTCAACACCATCTGTAAGTCATTCTCATTTTCACCAGGATGGTCGCCATCAACCGTAGCAGTATTGGTAAAGGTGCTCACGACAGCTTCTACCCCCGGACCCATCACATAAACAAGGGTACTCACTTGGACCTCTCCCGTTTCTCCGGTCAGTTTCGTTGCTTTGGAGTATTGATCGAACCGCCGTTTCCAGCAGGCTTTGAAAACTCGAGGTTTTCCAGTGCATGAAACTTCGCCATGGCCCAGAACGATCTCCAAAACGATTAAAAAAAAAAAATTGTATACTGAATGAAAGTATACTTTTGTATACTTTTGTATACTTTTGTATACTTTTGTATACTAATATTTTGTATACTTTTGCTCGTGAAAGAGCTGACATTTACTTCACAAACAAAACAACCAGACAAACCAAATATATAAAAAGAGGGAGTGGAAGACAAGAGAAGGGGAAGCTCACAAACACTTGAGAGCACCAACTGCAGGCTTAACTACAATTCAACCGATTGAACAATCGCTGAGTAACAACGCTGCCACCATGTGACAGTAGCCAAAAGCCCGGGAATGATTGAGACACACCCGTTAAGTGAGCAGCCACAATGGAACTGCTTTATTATACATACGTCACAGGAACACGTCATCAGTCCCTCATTAGCATATATATGAGCTGTACTTCCACAACACAGAGGGCATGCATCAGCGACACAACCACACCATGCAGCCAATAATGCTACCCCGCAGACTTGTCTGCATACAAACAAAGAAGACTAACAGGTGTACCCGTCGTTGCCCGGTACTGTTCTAATCCTGATGGCATTTTGAAGAAATCAAATTCTTATTTGTCCCCTACCCATACGGGACTATAGGTTTAGTTTTCGTCTGACCGTCGGTCTGTCTGTCCGTCCATCCGTCTGTCCATCTGTCCGTCTATCGGTCTGTCCATCCCACCTGTGTTTTTCTTAACTCTTTTCCCATACCCTATAAAATATTCAACTGAAACTTGGTACATGGTTTTATTATGATAAGTTAAAGAACAGGTTTCAGTTTTGGGGCATTTTGCCAATTTTTCACGGAGTTGTACCCTTTTTTAACTTAACTAGAATGACACTCTGATGTCACGACGTCGACCGATACGCCTCCGCCCACATTATTACATAATTATAATACTTGTACAAAGTTTGCTTTAAATCCATTAGCTGTCTCAAGTTATCACATTTTTACCTGACATGACCTCTGACCTTTGACCTCTTGACCCCAAAATTTAATCAGTTCATGTTTACATCATTATACAAACTTCTACCAAGTTTTAATTTAAATCCCTTCAGCTGTTCACAAGTTATACCATTTTTACCTGACATGACCTCTGACCTTTGACCTTGCCACCCCAAAATCTAATCAGTTCATCGTTACATCATTCTACATAAGTGCACCAAATTTAGTCAGAATCCCATCACTGGTTCACAAGTTATCGTGGTAACAGGATTTTTTTAAAACCTAATTGACCTCTGACCTTTGGCCTTTGACCTCGTGACCACAATATCAAATCTGTTTATCTTTACCTCATTATACATACCTGCACCAAGTTTGACTACGATCCCTTCAGCCATTCTCAAGTTATTGCGGAAAGGAAAACCTATCACAGACGGATGGACGGACGGATAGCCAGACGGACAACCTGAAATGCCTCTGGCGACTTCATCGGCAGAGGCATAAAAACATGACATTATACATGGCTCGGTTTTTAGCTGCCCTGGGACTTCACCGCATTGCTTTACACCCATTGGCTGGACAGCTGGCCTGACTCCACCCCAATCAAAAGCATGCACCACCATTCCATGAAGCAGCACAAATCAGCAGGCCACAGGCCTGCACCTCGGTATTTGTCCATGGCGCAGTGCAATTGCAATGATTCTAGGACCTCTACGTATACAACCACTATATATTACACATGCACAAAACAGCATGCAAGTTTTTGCTTCATGTATGTACATCGGGTTATTAGTCCCTACCGGTGTACACCGGAGGGGACTATAGGTTTGCAAGCCGTCCCTCCATCTGTCAGTCTGTCAGTCCGTCAGTCCGTCAGTCTGCCAGTCCGTCACGCAAAGAACAGCTTTCCGGACTTTTTTTCCCTAAACTCTTAATGCTAATGATTTCAAACTTGGTACATGGTTTCCTCATGATAAGTTACAGATCACGTTCGAACTTCACAACGTTTTGATCATTTTTGACAAAGTTATGGCACTTTGAACTTTGGTAATTTCCCCAACAGTTTTCCGGACTATAATTTGGAGTGCGGTAAGTCAAAGCTGTTAATATTCCTTGTTTTAACTCCAATTTACATTCCGTTTCCACTTTTAGTGAGACGTAGGGGTCTGTGCAACCATTCATCAACTTTATTTGGTGCAAATTGGATAATTTTTAGCCGAGTTACCTCAGACCGTGAGTTGGTAATTATATAATTCACACAGTGAAATACGTGCAGGCCGCTCCACGGATCGACCTTGCGGGCTTATTTTAACTCCAATTTACATTCCTTTTCCCCTTTTAGTGAGACGTAGGGGTCTGTGCAACCATTCATCAACTTTATTTGGTGCAAATCGGATAATTTTTAGCCGAGTTACCTCAGACCGTGAGTTGGTAATTATATAATTCACACAGTGCAATACGTGTAATTTCCTCAACAGTTTTCCGGACGACAGACTGCCGGTAGGGGACATGTATTGCAGCGCAATACTCAGAATGCTTGTTTTATTATATTTTTTTCGGCACTGAACGCAGCATTTTATACACCGCCCAAATAAAGGAATACGTTTACTGATGTTGAAATGAAACTTGGTAGTGGACATGTATTGCAAAACAATTCTCACTTTTGTTAATTTTTTTGTGGGGACCTAAAACACTTTCCTACACCCACAAAGTCATGGGTTCAGGGATCATTTAATACTCGCATGATCTTCCACAAAACTACAAAGGCTTAGGCATTATAGAGCAATAAAAAAAAAAAAAAAAAAAAAACTTTTTTTCGCCTAAAACACTCCCGGCACTCATTGATGAATCTCTGAAAGTTTGATGAATCTCTGAAAGTTTGATGAAGATCCATTTGGCCATCTCTGAGAACAATGATGACACACACACACACACACACACACACACACACACACACACACACACACACACACACACACACACACACACACACGAAGATGGATACATAAAGACCTGGGAGCGCTCCATTCCACCTTCTGAAACCCGCATTTGGAGATAACAACCAACGACACACACACACACACACACACACACACACACACACACACACACACACACACACACACACACACACACACACACACACACACACACACTAGTTACTTTAAGGCAAGAAAGGATTTAGTCAATGTGTATTCTCATGAGTTCCGCATTTATTACAATTTATGTGTTTATTACAATTTATGTGTTTATTACAATTTCAATGTTTACAATTTTTTTTACAATGAACGTGGTTTACAATTACAATTTACGTGTTTTTTGTTTTTGACAATTCACGTGTTTTTTTTTGACAATTCACGTTTTTTTTTTTTTTTTTTTTTTTTTACAATTTACGTGTTCATCACAATTTACGTGTTTATTACAATTTATGTGTTTCTTACAATCTATGTGTTTATGACAATTTATGTATTTATTACAATTTACGTGTTTATTACAATTTATGTGTTTACTTGGAGTAAAACCTCGGAGACATGCTGAATGGAGATGGTGGATCAGACTCGGCAACGGTTGCTCGAATGAGATGTGCATGGAAGAAATTTCGGGAACTGAGTGGCGTGCTGATGATGAGGGGAGTGTCGTTTAAGCTGAAGGGAAAGGTGTATGCTGCACGTGTTAGAAGTGTTATGATTTATGGGAGCGAGACATGGGTAATGAACGTGGAGCAGCAACGAAGGCTGGAAAGGGTGGAAATGCGAATGGTTCGGTGGATGTGCGGAGTATCGTTGAGAGAGAGGAAGACAAATGATGAATTGCGAAAGATGATGGGAATAGAGCCTGTGGTGGATGCTGTGAAGAGGAACAGGTTGAGATGGTTTGGTCATGTGTTGAGGAAGGATGAAAGTGACTGGTTGAGAAGAGTGATGTAAATGAATGTGGAAGGAAGTCGAGGACCGGGAAGACCGAGAAAGACTTGGCTGAAGATGGTCGAATAAGAAATGCGGGCAAGGGGGTTAACAAGGGGAGATGCAGAAAATAGGGCAAAATGGAGAAGATTGTCATGGGGACCGCAAGGCTAACCCCCGCTCCAGCAGGGAAAATGGCCTTAAAATGCATGTTGTTGTTGTTGTTGTATTACAATTTATGTGTTTATTACCATTTACGTGTTTATTACCATTTATGTGGTCAAATTTCTCTCAATCCCAACACCTTGGTTTTACAGTTATATTTAGATTGTTTTTTGTCCCCTAAAGTTGTCCACAGGTTGGTGATGAGAGGTTTAGGGGTGGGGGCTTCAACATAATTAAATAAGCCTGTTATCGTTCCCATCTGAACCCCTGGGACATGATGCAGGGATGTGTTCAGTTACCAAGTTTATTGTAGATCGAAGGCTCGCCAAGTGGCTTTAAGAACTCAAGCACTTTTTGAGGCCAGCGCTTTGGCCTGCCTTTTTTATATATTTATTATATATTTTATATATTTTATTTTTATAATAAAAAAGGTAAAAAAATCAAACATGTAAACAGCCTTGGACGTGTACCTTGACCCCACGACCAAGGCACACCGTCTATCAAGGCTGTGCCATTAGCATACACATGCACTTCAACCCCAAGGCTGAAGCACATGGTCATTCAAAACACATGCATCCTGTCCCCGAAGGACCAGAATGCATGGTCATACAAATGGTTTTAACACAACGAGTATCAAGCAGGCACTCCATTCCAAACCGCTGATAAGGAATGGCTGGCTAACTGGCTTGGAAAGCGATAGTTAGCTGATTGCTAATGGCCACGCCCCTGATGTGACGTACACTGTTCGATAAAATTAAGTTAAACTTTTTTTATCTACCAAATTAAATAAATTTACGATGCATTCTCCTTTATGGGAATTTTATTTCATAAAACGACGAAAGAAGTGCACAATTATATGTAAAGCCAATAAAAAGTTTGCCTGTTTCAGGTTTATCTCACTACAATCAAGATGGAAAAGCGAGGAAAGAACCTATTAAGCTTATATCTTACATCCATATACACCCCGAAACAATGAATCGGATTTCCCGCACCAAGGCAACCGATAGAAATTGTGTATTAATGATATCTAACTGCTAGAATAGAGTGATAACGTTAACGATCTGATTGGATCAAAAGCTGAACTACACATCAATCAGTAATTTATACGTGCGTCCTTTGCTTTGACCGATGCGTGAACCAGTTTCCGGTTCTTTCCGCAAAAGGTCAATATTTGCGGAAGTGACGTAAGGAATACCTTCTATGATTTTTGCGCTCGTTGAAATGTAATTCTCACGTTCACCACTTGATGTCACTGTTTTAATTCCAAAACCAGCGCCTTCTATCCAAATGAAGCGCTGCTCAAAATATCTCAACCACAAGGGGGGTTTATTAAGGGTTATGGCTTGTTTATGCTTATACCTGTTGTAGGTTTGTTTCCACAATTAGTGACCTTAATTTTTCATGGTACCTTAGAGATTCTTAGACCCATAGGAGTACGAAACCACCATTTAGGTTTTTCTCCTTTTTTTCCTGCCAATGTCAGAGCTGCATTCCAGATGCGGCTGCGACTTTTGGGATTACATTTTGCATCAACAGTGGGAATAAAAAGTATGTGGGGTTGACATAAAAATTATTGACCTATTTTTAAGGTCATGACCTAATTATAAAAACGTTTACTTTTTTTTTTACCATAGCTCGACTAATTTTCGTCTATTTGGAACAAAATTTATTTTTCTAGATAGCCCAGAGCAAGGCGCATTTACACTTAATTTACATCACACCTCTCAGGTAACGGTCAAGGTCAAATTTTGATAGGTACCTTCTCGGAAGGTAACGGTCAAAGTCCAATGGCGGTTTGAAAAAAAAAAAAAGTTTTTTTTTTGTCATCCCTCTTTTTCCATTAAGGAATCTTAGAGATTCTTAGACCCATAGGAGTACTAAACCACCATTTCGGTTTCTCTCCTTTTTTTCCTGCCAATGTCAGAGCTGCATTCCAGATGCAGTTGCGACTTTTGGGATTACATTTTGCATCAACAGTGGGAATAAAAAGTATGTGGGGTTGACATAAAAATTATTGACCTATTTTTAAGGTCATGACCGAATTATAAAATCGTTTACTTTTTTTTACCATAGCTCGACTAATTTTCGTCTATTTGGAACAAAATTTATTTTTATAGATAGCCCAGAGCAAGGCGCATTTACACTTAATTTACATCACACCTCTCAGGTAACGGTCAAGGTCAAATTTTGATAGGTACCTTCTCGGAAGGTAATGGTCAAAGTCAAATGGCGGTTTGAAAAAAAAAAAAACGCTTTTTTTTTGTCATCCCTCTTTTTCCATTAAGGAATCTCAAAGACCGCTTGGCCTTCCAAGGTGTTCTTACATCATAATCGTGTACCTGCACTGAATTTGTACACTTGATATTTATTTGATTGGTCTCTTTGACGTACATCTTTCTCGGTTTGTGACCCAATTAACAAAAAACACCTTTTTGATCACAACTTGAATAATTTTCTTCCCATTTTCCTAATGTTGAGTCTTATGGAGAGATTTTAGATGGTGACATAGTTTCATAATTTACACTTCCATCCCGAAATGTTGAAGGTAAAGGTAATATGGCGGACAATAATCTGGCTATCATTATGTGGCGGGTGCAGGGGGAGGGAGGCTTACCTTTGGCGATATGTACCTGGAGTTGACATGTCCCTCGCGCGTCGGATTCGCAAACACGTTTTTATTACACACACCACGTACTCGGCCGCAATTATCGCCTCGGTAACTCGAACATCCACAAGTGAGCCTTGCTTTACCTGCTCGGTTCCCCTGCCACCAGCAAAAATGTCCTTACACCCTTATGTGCCCATTTTTTTTTTCAATGCCAGTTGTGGGATCTTTCACGTCCGTCGACGAGTGCAAGCAGATGGGACATCCGGCTTAAAGTCAATCAGGATTCAGGGGGATGACGTACTTTGTGATGCAACACCCGACCTGCGAAGCACCACTCCCGACAGTTTATGCTCGGTCGGGACTCGAATGTACAGGACGGCTCAAAGGTAAGTGTGCTACCTCCGCAGCAGCCTGCCGACTCGGTGGGTGCATAGGTACCTTCTCGGGGGATGTTGTGCGGAGAAAATGAGGTTGACACTGGAAACTCACCAGCGTCTTTACACATTAGCGGGAGTTCCTCCAAACAATCCTTTTTGGGGATTCCCGCGGGGTTTATGTGTGACGTCACTAAGCGTTGACCCGAACCGGGTGTAACACGAGTTGTCGGGACAGCAACTGTTTTAACAGCGCTGGTGCGTATAGTAATTAGCACCATCAGAATAGCAACGTCTCACGGTAATATCGGAGGCTCCCTGATGTATCCACGGCTTCTCGCGAGATTTGTTGATGGATAAATCGATAGATATGATTATGGGTCGTTGAGCATCGCGAGATTTCGATGCAAACCTGTCCAGATTGAGAGATCCGGGGACACCCGCGCGTGCGGCAAGGAAAAAGTGGCACGTATTTGTCCCACGTAATTGTTTGATCATCCGTGGGAAAATTCTACAGTTCTCGCGAGAGTTCGACGCTCGAGCGCTCCTATCGCCGAGCGGTTATCGCGAGATACGCGTGGTGTTCGTGACAGTTCTCGCGAGATTATCGCGGCAGAGCGAGCGCCGCGGCGCGCGGGCCGGAGCGCTCGCTCCTGGCGGATATGGCGGGTGCTGTGAAGAAAGCGGAAGGTGAGCTCTTCTCGTGTGACAGCGGAATGGCTTCCCTTAAACATGTCGCTTTCCGGTGGGTCTCTGCGTGCGGGACGTGCCTCGCACGGACGACCACCGCCTGTGGTGATGCCTTCGCTTGTCCGGTCCGTGTGCCGATGGTTCGGACCGTAAGAGGCGCTGATAGACCAATGGTGGCGCCTTTCAGCGCTTGTGATAAAATTGTGATGATAATTGTAATTAAAGTAATAACACCTTTATGAATCGCCTGCTCGAGGCAACACCAGCTTTGAGCCATCACTGCCCTTGCACTCATTCTCCCAAGAAAACCGTTACGGGATCCATCTGTCATTCGCTGAAAACGTTTGCTCTCACACTTGGGAGGGGTTCAGTGTGCTCTCTGTTCCGAAGCCGGAGTTTGCTTGCTCGTGTAAAGACGATCGTCTCGTACGAATGAGGCAGGTGAAGCGAAGGTTAATGGAAGTGCACGTGCTCGTTCAAGTTCACGCAGGTTGCTGTGAGCGCCGCGGCGACTCCTACACTCTCCAGTCGCTGGACTAGTCCTACCCCGACACCCAACAACAATCAAACCCCACCCACTCAAACCCCACTCACTCAAACCCCACTCACTAAAACCTCTCATTCAAACCTCTCATTCAAACCTCACTCATTCAAACCTCACTCACTCAAACCTCACTCACTCAAACCTCACTCATTCAAACCTCACTCACTCAAACCTCACTCATTCAAACCTCACTCACTCAAACCTCACTCATTCAAACCTCACTCATTCAAACCTCACTCATTCAAACCTCACTCACTCAACCCCACCCACTCAAACCTCACTCATTCAAACCTCTTCCGTGGGAAACTCACTCCTACACTCTCCAGTCGCTGGACTAGTCCTACCCCGACACCCAACAACAATCAAACCCCACCCACTCAAACCCCACTCACTCAAACCCCACTCACTCAAACCCCACTCACTAAAACCTCTCACTCAAACCTCTCATTCAAACCTCACTCATTCAAACCTCACTCACTCAAACCTCACTCACTCAAACCTCACTCATTCAAACCTCACTCACTCAAACCTCACTCATTCAAACCTCACTCACTCAAACCTCACTCATTCAAACCTCACTCATTCAAACCTCACTCATTCAAACCTCACTCACTCAACCCCACCCACTCAAACCCCACCCACTCAAACCCCACCCACTCAAACCCCACCCACTCAAACCCCACCCACTCAAACCCCACTCACTCAAACCTCTCATTCAAACCTCACTCATTCAAACCTCACTCACTCAAACCCCACCCACTCAAACCTCACTCACTCAAACCTCACTCACTCAAACCCCGACTCACTCAAACCCCACTCATTCAAACCCCATTCCCTCAAACCCCACTCATTCAAACCCCATTCCCCCAAAGTCCACTCCCCCAAAGTCCACTCCCCCAAAGTCTACTCCCCCAAAGTCCACTCCCCCAAAGTCCACTCCCCCAAAGTCCACTCCCCCAAAGTCCACTCCCCCAAAGTCCACTCCCCCCCAAAAAGGTCCACTCCCCCCCAAAGGTCCACTCCCCCCCAAAGGTCCACTCCCCCCCAAAGGTCCACCCCCCCCAAAGTCCATTCCCCCCCAAAGTTCACTCCCCCAAAGGTCCACTCCCCCCAAAGTCCACTCCCCCCCAAAGGTCGACTCCCCCCCAAAGGTCGACTCCCCCCCAAAGTCCATTCCCCCCCAAAGTCCATTCCCCCCCAAAGTCCATCCCCCCCCAAAGTCCATCCCCCCCCCCAAAGTCCATTCCCCCCCAAAGTCCATTCCCCCCCAAAGTCCATTCCCCCCCAAAGTCCATTCCCCCCCAAAGTCCATTCCCCCCCAAAGTCCATTCCCCCCCAAAGTCCATCCCCCCCCCCCCCAAAGTCCATTCCCCCCCAAAGTCCACTCCCCCCCACTCCACTCCCCCCATACTCCACTCCCCCCCCATACTCCACTCCCCCGTACTCCACTCACCCAACCCCCAACCCCCCAAAGCCTACTCCTCCGTTGCTGGACTAGTTCCCCTCCCACCTTCCCCAAACCTCAATCCCCTGTCACTGGACTAACCCTCTCCCCCGTCGCTGGACTTGTCCTCCCCTCCCCCCCCCCCCCAACCCAAAACTCTACTCCCCCATTGCTGGACTAATCCCACCCAAGCCCCACTCCCCCATAGTTCCTTCAGGCGACTCTGGTGCTCCCTTTCCCCACATTCGCTGTTTTGGACGTACACCATGTTTTGGCGCCCCTCCCTGTTCCAGTAATCCCCACGTTCAACCTCTCTCCAGGTAGATCTAGGCATCCTTGTCTCTTGCTGGCCCAGTTTACCCCTACGTTTCCTCCTTTCTCCCTCCCTTACTGGTGGGGCATCTGTTGTGTTGCACAACCGACTTCACCAGTCCAGGCGCCCCCTCTGCCCACACATTTCTCGCTACTCGGTCCATTCAACACATCCACACCTTCGTTGCTGTTCACAATGTCCCCAGCCCAACAATGCTGATTGAATATGCCGCCCCCCCCCTTTACCTTCATATTGACATATTTTCCCGCCCCGCCATACTTCTCTGACACCCGATGTTCTATGATGATTGCTATTTTCAAATCGTACTGTTTAAGTTGTTTAATGTTTGGAGTTGGACCAACCAGTTTGTACCACCAATGTTGAGTGCTTGCAGTGAAGTAGACCGTCGTATCTGCAGCTGTTGCAATAACCGATGTTTGCAGTTTTGATTTGATCACGCAAGACCTTTTGGTGACTGCACCTTGATTTCAGGTGTGCTCCTCGATCCAAACGAATCCGTATGCCCTGACTACCCGACGTCACTCAGAGTAGCTGTGGACCGAATGATGTCGCACGAATGATGTAGCACGTTGGCCAGGCACGGTTATAACCGTAATAAACTAATGGCTAATTTGTATAACCCTGGGGAGGGATGCGACGTGCTCGGAACATTTCCCAGATTGCGTATCCGTCCCGGAGAATAGGCGAGCCTCTTGCAACTCGCAAATGCCTTCGCCGTGTTCGGGATAATTCTACCGGTCCTCACGCAATCCTGCAAAATGCACCGTGGAAAATGGATTCGTCAACCGCGCACTCGTCCGATGACTTGGGGAAAATTATTTTGAAACTTCATCACACTTGTCGTTCCTGCCTGAGCCGGGTAACCCGTTGCGCTTGAAGATGCCACGGTATTCTTCTTGGCAGAGTCTGATGCTCGTGTTTTACGGGGCCACTCCTAGAATGTAATATCGTGCACTCCCGTGCTATTGAACATTGCAGTCTTCGATGGTTCTTTTCCTGGTTTGTCTGCTGTCTAGGTGGCCGCGGAAGAGAGGAATATCCAAATTGTTTGCCGCTCTTGTCCCGATATTTCTTCGACCTCTATGATGCTTCATTACGGTGGAATTGGTAGATGAAAGAAAAACATCTTTCACTAATCCTGTACCTTGCGGGCTCCCCCAGTGTTTACGGCGGTCACTGCTTATCTAGTGCCTTGTCTTTTGAAAAATCTTTCCATGTAATTTTCTCAGGAAATGATAAATTGAGATCTTGTTCTGTCTTTGTCAGATGGTTATTACGTGTTCGCTACCTGCTCCGGCGGACCGTTTTTGATTTCTTAATCGGATGGGAATTTTTTTTTTCTATTGTTTCGGGCGCTTGAGCCGAAAGGGTTAAAATAAATAAGTGAACCAAAATGATGATGTTTCTGTCTTAAATTGCCGTGTGCATTCTAGGTTCATCAAAGAAAAATGGTGCTTTGAGCATTAGCTTGTCAATTGTGACTTTGTTTTTTCTCCTGAAGAGCCCATCCTTGTTGATGGGAAAATTATTCCACTTTTATGTGGTCTATATATCATCAAAACAATATTGTAATCTGTGAAATTGCTGATTTCATATGACTGACGTTTAATACTGCTCCCACCGGAAGCTCCAACAATACCTACGACTATCTTCTACTACTACTGCTACTTTAATGGCTCCAGTTATTTCCACCTTTTGATGTTGGCCGGAGAAAGTTTTTGGCCTGAGAGTCTTGCTCGGACGCGGATGAGACGAGGCGTCCATTTTAACATCCATCTGAAGGTTGAGCATGTTGATCCGACTTGCTGCCTGCGAGGCACCCATCTGACAGTTTATAGTGTGATCGAGAATCTAAGCTTAACGAAACGGCTCAGGCGTAAGTGTGATGGCCATATACGGTGCATATATATATATATATATATAGATTGATTGTTGATGTACCGTACTCTTCACAGAGTGTTGGCGCTGTCGAAGCAGTTTCTCCGCAACGGTTATATTTGGTGGGTTGCCATTGCCTGGTCAGCATTTTGTCTGTTCTCTATCTTTTCAATGCTGAGTTTCAACAGCACGTACAATTGTGGAAGCCGTTGGTATGACTTGGCCGGTGTTTGAAGCACCGACCTCCCAGTCTCGGAGAGTACGCTCTAATCCATTACACCACCGAGTCTGATCATCTGTACCACGTACCAAGTGGAGTCTGGCTCCCTGAACATGTGCCCTACTTAAATGAAGCAAACCATCTCAGTTTGAACGTTTCTTGCTAGAAACTACCAACAAGCAGAAAAGTATTACTTTCCAATCTTCGTCCTTCGAAATGGCAAAAAAAGAAATGAATGCCTTTCTTGAGAGTAGGCTAACCATTAAATGATGTAGAGGTGCAAGTTTGTATTACAGTAAAATGATGTGGTTTTCAATAACACAGACCCATAATTTGTTTTGTGCAAGGCACTTTGGCGACGGAATGCTCCTTTTGTCGGTCAGGTGAATTGAGCATCTGCGTGGGAAGGATATTGATTTGTCTAGGCGGCAGAGAAAGCGAGTAGTATTTTGTTGGAGATTATAAAGACAATATTACACGTGGGAAGCGCGAATGCCGAAAGTTCAAGTTTGAGAAACTATTCATTTTCCCGAGGAAAACAACATCCTCTGTTACGGCATGGTATTTGCTGTACTTTCACCTCTTGCTTATGTGTATTCTGCAAGTGCAGAGAGACATTTAAATACAGATTTCTGCTTATTGATAATTATCAACAAGGTTTGCTCTTTAAAAACTCAAAGATATCCTTGATTGATTATGGTTTGAAATTGTTTTTTTTGTTTTTTTGCTTCGTAAGGTGAAATCTTTTGGAGTAATCTTGGTATACAATATGCTGCAGTTTTAGACTTTCCGATTTAAGATTATTATTTATGGAGAGCGTGTCTAAACATCTGTCTCCAAAGTCCAAAGCTCCATGTTCAAACTTTTTTGCCCATCACAAATATGCTGGTTTAAGTAAGCCAAGCAGAATCCCTTTCAGAGGCTAAAATAATTAGATCTAAACTCCATTCTTTTTATTTTGTTCAGCATCTAAGGAGGGCATCTAATGCATCACAGATCACGTAGACGAATGCATGATACATCACCGGACGACACTTCAGACAAACAAGCCCGTCGACCTTGAGGGAAGTGTCATAATTCCCTGGGGCACTCTGGGTTCTGACACCACCTTGTGATTTTTTTTTTTGTATACAAGATCGAGGCTCGTGAAAGAGCTAACATCAATCACAAAAAACAACAATAAATGGACACATAAAACGCAAGATAAAGGGAGCGGGAGACAAGATGGGGAGAGAGGGGGCAACACACAAACACAACATTTGAGAGCAGGGACATCGGGAGATCTGTAGGTGGGAGAGGGCTAGGGGGGAGGAGGCATGGGAAGGGAAAGGAGTCGGTAGAAGACAGAAATACCACCTACCTACCTGCCTGTGGTAAGTGAGTGAAAGGCCCTTGCAATGAGCTTCATCGCGGGAGATTCTAATGATTCTGAAAGCTTTGGTTTCAACAGCGATTAGTGGGCTACAAAGGCCCCACAATTACGGCATAATATATACTTTTACCATAATATACCATGTTACTTCTCTCTCCGCAGTTCGCAGGGCATTAAAGGAATTGGGCACACTTCACCGTCGCGTCGTCGACCGATTATGCCTCCACCCATATTATTACATCATTATACATTCTTGGACCAAGTTTGATTTAAATCCCTTCAGCTGTTCTCAAGTATCACATTTTTACCTGATATAACTTTTGACCTTTGATGCCAAAATCTAATCAGTTCATCTTTTCGTCAAAAAATATATACTTTTACTAAGTTTGGTCAAAATCCCATCACCGGTCACAAGATAGCACAATAATTTTTTTTACATAAAGGGACATCTAAACCTTTGAACTTTGATGTATTGACGCCATTATCTAATCAGTTCATCTTTGCATCATTATACATACTAACTCTACCAAGTTTGACTTGGGTCCCTTCAGCAGTTCTTAAGTTATCACGGTAGCCAAAATGTATCAGACGGATGGACGAAGAGCCAGACAGCGAACCTGAAAACATAATGAACATTTATGTTCATTATGTTTTCTGTTCATTTATGTTCATTTAAATGTTCATTTAAATGTTCATTTATGTTCATTTATGTTCATTTATGTTCATTTATGTTCATTTAAAACATTTATGCCTTCAGAGGCATAAAAATCTGTCTTTTTTTTTTCTTCTCCCTCTCTCTCCTCTCTCTCGTCTTTCTCCTCTCTCTCCTCTCTCTCCTCTCTCTCCTCTCTCTCCTCTCTCTCCCCTTTCTCCTCTCTCTCCTGTTACGGAGTCCTCTACAATCTCCTGGTCTCGGTCACCTCCGAACTATGAGAGGAGCCCCGGCAGAAAGATATATTACCCTGTGTTGAAAATCAATAGTGAAACCACACCAATGATTAAAAATGAACAAAATTGTATTAGAAATCACACACAGGAATAACGGCATAACATATGGCCATTAAGAGTGCTATATATATATATATATATATATATATATATATATATATATATATATATATATATATATATATATATATATATATATATATATATATATCTTATATAAAGTCAGGTAACTCACTGCGCGGCCCGCGAGTGAAAGGACACTCCTCAATGTCTCTATAACTTTTCCCAAGGCGAATGTGATTCACTCCAGCGGTCGATAGAACGAAATCCGGTCGAAGCCCGAATCTCGCTCTCCAGTCGACATCCGAAGCGCGTACAGTTGACAATGGGGATCGCCCCGCCTAAACTGTACAACGGCGCCCTTCAGAGGAGCACCTCCTTCACCGCTCACTCAGCGAACCGCAACTTAATTGGAGACAAAGCGGTCGCACACACACATCCCCGACAAACGGTAGGATGTTGGGGTGAAGATGACACGAAGCAAAACCTCTGTAGGTGTCCAAAGCGCGAGGTTCACAATGGCCGACGGCCCTTACTTGAGCCGATGTGACCAGGCGTGGATTCGTCGAAATCTCAGCGCCCGAATCTGACTACGCAGATTTTCCCCTCCAGCGATAATTCCTGTCGCTGGATGTCCCTTCAAGGAACTCAAAACTCCCTCGCCACTGTCGGTAGACCTTGCTCGTTACAGAGCGCTGACGTCACGCCTTCTTCTCCGACTTTGCTCGTGCCGCTTCTTCCTCTTCATCTCTTCCGGGTCGGTTTCCTGTATCATTTAAAGTTAGCCTTTTTAACTTTAGATCCTGAATCGTTCGTTCTGATCCTGATCGTTCCTGAATAATAAACCTTTTGAAGATAATAATAGTACCTAACATCAGAACTACGTCAAGTGAGTGAAAACCACAATAACGGAAGTTAAGAATCCGTAACACTCCTCTCTCCTCTCTCTCTCCTCTCTCTCTCCTCTCTCTCTCTCCTCTCTCTCCTCTCTCTCCTCTCTCTCCTCTCTCTCCTCTCTCCCCTCTCCCCCCACCCCAATGAGATGCACCAACCCATGAGGTTTCTGCTTACTTGAGATCATTCCCTCCAAGTGTTGAGCCTCAGGCGAGTAAAGCAGC
Organism: Myxine glutinosa; assembly: GCF_964187855.1. Classification (NCBI taxonomy): domain Eukaryota; kingdom Metazoa; phylum Chordata; class Myxini; order Myxiniformes; family Myxinidae; genus Myxine; species Myxine glutinosa. The sequence goes on along the minus strand of NC_136264.1, from coordinate 41,910,261 downwards.
ACATGCCATTCCTAAAGTCTTTCGTATAACTCTGCCATTGTCATACCTGCTCTCAAACTTGGTCAATGGTCATACATGCTCGGCTATGCTCTGAGCAGATACCATTATGCCATCAATCCTGCTTGTTCCAATGCAATGCACTTTGGCATGCTTTGCGAACGCACGCAGCTGAAATACTGAACAAAGTCGACTGCGTGCCACATGCTTTGCCTTTTTGTGTGGTCCATTTGAGAACTACAACAGCCGGAAAGGCCCCACAATTGCGGCGGTCCCCGTCTGTCCGAAGCGAGAAAACTCTGGCCAGAGGCGTCTGTGCATTTAATAGTGCCCTTCATCGATCGCTTTCCTCCCTCATTGTTTTGCATTCAAATGCATGAAACTATGTGCAATGCTGGGCTTTTATGGTGGGATTGCTTTGTGATTGGTGTTTGAACCTGATCATCTTGTGATCATGTTTTTTTTTTTTGTTTGTCTTTTAATATTTAATGTTGAAGGCTACAGTCATGGACTATATAGTCATCATCGAGGCCAGGCCTTAAATAAAATAACTGCATTGGTAAATGTGAGGAAAGAGAAATAAAAGAGAGAGAATGTAAAGGTGGGGAGTGCAAATGAGGAAGAAAAGTGTATGATGAAAAGTGTATGATGGTTTTGCAAGAAAGAGAGGTTGAAGCTAGGCTGGTAGATATAGTTTGAGTGAGACAGAAAGTAAGACCAGCAATCCTGACATGGAGAGTGCAAGATGGTTCCAGGCACCACTTTAATGCTCCCAAGTCAGAACGATAGTACTACCCTGAGCGGATGCTGTCTACAACCTACTACCTAAAGAATCGGTCCAACGGGAAGGGTGTTTTTTTTTTTTTAGGAGACACCATCTCTGTACTGAATGACCATTGGCTCATGGTGGGAGCTCATCCGCCCTTTAACAGATATTGTATTTAGTCATGCAGGGTGTCACAGTCACCCTCCCCACTGGCAAGCCTGTGAGGGTAGTCTGTTTAGTCGCCGATGACCCGACCATGCGGCAGTTAGCACTTGATTACAGGTGATCAGTGGCAGTCAAGAAAGAGACTGACCTGACTAATGTGAATGCTTATTTCTTAAAACGGTCATACAAGATCTTCATTTGTACTCGTAAGACGGCACACGTTAATGTATCTCAAATTTATTTATGTATTTATAAGATCAAGTCTAATGGTCCGAGAGCTAGGCGGATTTTATTTGACATGGAAACTACAAAAGCTTTGTCATGCTGGTGTGGTACAGGTAGTTTACCTGACCCCAGAAAGCCAATTCTTAAGTGCAGCTAGCGGTGGGTGGGGTAGGGGGCGCCACTCAAAGTACCCCCCAGATTGGTTTTATTTGACATAGAGACTACAAGACCAACTCATATGCCAAGTGGTAGGGTGATCTCCATCGACTACAAATCTGCAACTTAAGAAGAAAATTTCTGGTGGGGAGGTCACTTAAGAACAACATTAATTAGTGCTAATTAGGCCTTTATTTGACATATAAGCTACAAAACTGAAATCACATACAAAATGTAGAGAATGGTCCCCTCATCAATAAACCACAACTTAAGAACAGAATATGTGGTGGTAAGGTTACTTAAGAAGAGGTCAAAGGTCACGGAATAGGGGTTTTCTGCACTTAATTACATGAGAAACTTGTAAACTATGAAGACAATGTAAAAGCTGTAACATTTATTATAACAATTTCTGCTAAATTAGTACAGGTAAAATTTCTTCTAAATTACTACAAGTAATTTCTTAGAATTGCCTGTACAAACTATACTTTTTCAATTTCCTCATTGCCTTCAAATTTCGATTAGCTTCAAAAACAAAAAATTGAAGGCTTTTTCAAACTGTACAAACAATTTCCGAGAAATTATATTTGAGGAATTCCCTGTCCAGCAATTTCCTGTAAATTATAAACTCCAAGGATTCCTCATCTAACATACTCGAAAATAATTCACCAAATTCCGAGAAATAATATTTGAAGGACCCCACCCACCGCTAGCTGCACTTAAGAATTGGCTTTCTGGGGTCAGGTAAGCTGCTGTACTACACCAGCATGACTAAGCTTTTGTAGTTTCCATGCCAAATAAAATCCACCCAGATCTTGGACTATTAGACCTGTCAGACATGTCAACGATTAACGACATACCTAATCTAATTTACATTATAATGCCCTTAAAGAGAGGTTTTGCGTTTCTGATTTCCACACAATCTGATAATAGGAGCATTATAATCGACACATGCAAAAACCTTCAGAGATCCATGTTTCATTTTCTCCATAAGAGATAACATGCCCCCAACTTTTGTTGATTTTCGAACCCACTAACATATGTCATTTTTTTATTTCAGGTGAGGCCTATGCTTGATTATGGAGCATGCTAGCGGGGTAGCTCCTGACCCTGGCAGGAAGTGTATCCTCCATGTGGGAAAAGCAGATGAGACCACTGGCAACATCGCACCCATCACTGAAGACCATTGGTCATCCATCATCAATGTAGCAGCAAGGAGGAGATAAAAACGAAATTTTGTCACATCCAAGTACTATACGATAATTCAGTCGCTGCCAGATGAATCCGACAGTAGCCATGGCTATCACGTGAACTGTTACAAAAACTTTACTGCCGTGCCACGTGATGATACAACAGAAAAAACCCAGACACATGCATCAAGTGAGAAGACCCTGCGTTCATCATGTGATTTTGCCCCGTCAATGTCTACCTCGGGTATTTTCCCACGCATTTGCCTGTTTTGCAAGAAAGCTAGGAAGAAGGGTGGTAGAGAAGAACATCTTGGTGAATGTGAAACTCTCGAAGCTGAGATAAAAACAAAAACTGCTGCAGCTGATAAAAAGGACAACAGCCTTCTTGGACTGATCTCTGGTGTAGACTTTCGATGTAAAGAGGTTCGGTACCATCACAGTTGCAGAAGTACTTACCTTTCCAATGCACAGTCTCTCCATAGGCCTACTGCTATTGCAGGTAGCATTTCTTTGTTAGGTTTATATGCTTACATCGAGAAATCAGTTATATTTGGCAAAAGGCCTGAACTTACATCCATCTTCACTCGGTACCAAGAGCTTTGTGAAGACGCCGGTGAGACTCCAATTTCTACAGCCAGAAATTTGGCAACAAACTTACAGAATAAATTTGGTGACATAATTAGGGTAGAGTGTAAAGATAGGGCTAGAAAGGCAGGGGCCATTGTTTATCCCACAGGTTTAGGTGAGCACCTTATCCATACAGCCTATGATTATGCAGCATCGCCTGAAGCTGTCATTCATAAGGCTGCCTTACTCTTGCGTAAAGCAATCAAACATGCACAAATCACACCTCTACCTGAACCTCCCACTCTGCAAAACCTGTATGAGGGTGAAGTTACTGTCCCAGATATGTTGATAGATTTCTTTCAGGTCTTGTACGGGGGCCCCAATCAAAACTTGTACACTCCAAAACTCAAACGTCATGCCTTGTCCTCAAGCCAGGATGCCTTATTCGTTACTCAAAGGAGGAAAGTAAAACCAGCCAAACAGATAATTCTCGGAATGGCAATCAAGTCTATGACTGGTAGCAGGAAGCTGATTGAAATGTTGAACAGATTTGGCCATGTTGTCAATTACCACACCATTGAGACACTGGAGACATCCTTAGGAGATGCCATTCAGAGTACGGAGCAGACCTGTCCGGAGGGAACCCTTCTTGATCAGGTGTTTGGTTTGGCGTTCGACAATTTTGATGAACTGTCTGAGACATTGTCAGGAGCCGACACTCTTCACGATACAATGGGTATCTTGTATCAAAATAAAGATGTGGTAGGGACAAGCAGACCCGTTAATCAAGTTGCGCCAACAACATCACAGCCAGAAAAAGTATCAAGAAAGAGAAAACTGCATGTTCGGGAACAGCCCCTTGAGCCATACCGTAAAAAAACCCGAATGGGCACATTTGATTATGAAACCACCGATGTTGACAACTGGCCTGCTAATCGGAAGCTAGCTCTAGACAAGGACCTTGCATGGATGATATGTCATGCCTTGCAGATGGCTAACATTCCCATGTGGGTAGGATTCAATGCTTTGATATGCCCAGACACAACTCCAGAACAAAATGTCTTGTATATGAAAAACTTGAACAAGCCGATAACGTCGCTTGATGTTATACAGGATACCCTAATCACCACACAGAATTGTGTGCAAGAGTGCGGTCAGCAGTATGGTGTTGTAACCTATGACCTCAATGCTGCCAAACCTGCCATGCAGATTCAGGTTACCGAGTCGCCCTGGTTCGACAAGGTCTTCATCATGCTTGGTCCATTCCACATAGAAATGGCTTTCTTTAAAGCCCTAGGGAAACTGATCGATGCATCTGGTGGCCCAGAAATGCTGCGAGACACAGATGTCCTAGCTGCTGGATCCCTGAATGGTTTTCTGAGTGGCAAGCACTTCAACAGATGCAAACGGTTGCACCCGATACTGGCCTTGGCATTTGAACTGATACACTTCCAAGCATTCCTTGAGACATTTGAAGGCAATGATGAAGTTGAAGATTTACTTTCAAGGTTACAAACAAAACAGGATGAAGAGACATGGACACAAATAGAATCATCTTCTGCGTTCACAAGATGTGTCACGTCATACAAGGAGTATGCTGTCCAAACCCGATCAGGGACACATGGACCAACTGCCCAATTCTGGATGATTTACATCGACTTTATCCACGACTTCCACCTTCTGGAGCAAGCAATTCGAACAAACGACGTGGACCTGTTCACTCATGCACTAACACCAATCGTACACTTGTTCTTCGCCACAAACCATGTCAATTACTCACGGTGGCTCACGAAGTTTCAGTTGGACTTGGTAAACATGGACAGTACTCACCCAGGACTTCGTTCTATCTTGGAAAACGGTGTCTTTATGGTTAAAAGGACTGACAAGGCATTCAGTAGATGCCCAGTAGATCTTACACTGGAACAGACAGTAAATGCCGATTCTGCATCCAGACGGACTGGTATATCATCCATGACAAACAACTTCAGTGCACGTCTTCGCTGGATGTTAACCAAGTCCACCAGAGCAGCAATTATATCAAGGGCATTAGCAATGACCGGACTATCTCAAACGGAAGACATCACAGCTGAACTCCGCCCAGCCCGCATCATAAGGGACACAAGCGATTTGCATAAGGTTGTAAACCAGATAAAAGACTCATGCAATCCATTTAAGTACACTGAAATATCGGATAGGCTGTACAACATCAGCACTGGTAAGGCAGCGACAGATTCCATCAAGACATGTTTGCTGGCCATTCGGGAGAAAGGACAAGCCAGATACAACGAATTTGTTGATGCCTGCATTGAAGATCCAAATCGGTTTGAACGGCCAATCAAAAGGGAGAACCTCAGAACCTTCACGGAAAATGGCACAGTAAATAAGCGTAACAGAGACAAACGTGTTGCATCACTTGTGTGCACTCGTGACCTTATGGGACGCCTGGTTGTCATTGCTTGTCAGAGAAAACTTGTTTGAAACATATCTTTTCATATCCACTGACACCGGTTCCACTGTCCATGTGCAGCACAGACGGTTGTATGGTCAAGACGGAAAAGAGTGGCCTTCTGGAGCTGTTAGAGAGCAAAGTTCCCTCTGTCACACCAAGCTCAGTTGATGCCTATGTGGTTGATGGTATGTTCCTGCTACATGTTCTTCCACCCCACATTCCAGGAACGTATGGAGCCTTGGCAGCCGGCATTTTAAGACAAGTCACCGCTCTCTCCCGTGGAAGAGTGCATCTCATCTTTGACGCATATCCAGTCCTATCAATAAAAGACTCTGAAAGAGCAAGAAGAGGTCTGGATGACACAGACAAGAAAGAATACGCCATATCTGGACCTGAACAGCACCGCCCGAGAAATATCTTGGATTGTCTAAAGTCAAGATCATTCAAAGAGCAGCTACCAAAATTCCTGGCAATGGAATGGGAGGCCCAGCAATATGCAGACATAATTCAAGGACGACTTGTGTATCTCTCGTATCTTGGAGCATGCTACCTTTTCTACGTGAAAGATGGGAAAGTCATGAAGGAAGAAGTAGAGACCTTGAAAACCAATCATGAAGAAGCTGACACCTTGATCTGCACTCATGTTAGTCACATTGACAAGGAAAATGCGAAGAACATAGCAGTCAGGGCATCAGATACAGATGTCGCCGTCATTCTGCTGTATCACTGCAGGCAGTTCAAAGCACATATTTGGATGGATGTTGGGACATCGGGAAGGAATGACAGGCGATTCATAGACATCACTGCAATTAGCAAAGTCTTGGGAACCCCACTCTGTCAAGCACTAGCTGGCTTCCATGCATTTACGGGATCAGATTACACATCTGCCTTCTTCAAAAAAGGAAAGAAACGTCCCTTCAAAATTCTTGAGGGTTATAAGGATGCTCAAGACGCATTTGCAGAGATGGCAACGGACAACTTGGGATTGGATTCAGTGGAAGTAATCATGTCTTTCACTGCAAGAATGTATGGAGCCAAGCCAATTCAAGCACTTTCACTCAATGCACACCGCTATAAAGTGTTTCAGAAGACATATGCACCAAAGGCCACAGCGAAGAATCCTCTTGAGAACCTTCGGGGCATCGATGCAACCATGATACCACTGTGTGAAGCCGAGGTCTCCCAGCAAATCAAGCGTGCATCATTTGTTGCCAAAATGTGGGCGGATGCCAACAAAAAGATGATATGTCAACAGCCAACTGCAGAAAATGGCTGGGAGGTTCAAGGGCAAGCCTACGACGTCATATGGTTTGATGGACCACAGATACCTGGATCTCTTGTTCCTGATGAAGGAGAAACTGAAACTGATGCCGAGGATAATGACAACTTTGAACCCTGCTCTTCTGATGAGGACATTTTGCAATCCGATGAAGATGACAAACAGTAACTCTTAATTTCAAATCTCAGATACAATGTATGTTACACTTACAGGAGGACAAGGCACTGCAAACAGTTTCCAATACGTTTTCTAACATTCTAAACACTAGGAATTCGTCGAAGGATGCATTCAGTGTTTGGTTCTTGTGCAGGAGTGTTTTGTGCTCGAGTTTTAGGCCTACTTAATTATCCAGGTGTTATCGATGTACAGTGTACAGTAGTTGCCATTTAACTTTCCAATCAGATTGAGAGGGTTAAATGCCCTGTTCTTAAGTGACCTCCGCACCACAATTTTTTTTCTTAACTTGTTGTTTATTGATGAGGGGGCCATTCTCTATACATTTTGAATCTGGTTTCAGTTTTGTAGCTTACATGTCAAATAAAACTTGTTCAAAGGTCATTCAGTCAAAATTGGCATTTTTGACCTGTTCTTAAGTGACCTCCCATGCACAAATTTTATTCTTAAGGTGGTGCTCGTTGATTAGGGGACCGTACTCTACATTTTCCATGTGGTTTCAGTTTTGTAGCTTATATGTCAAATAACAGTGTTATTAGCCATGGGGGTCAAATAGGTGCATTTTAAAATGTTTCCGCTGATTGAAATCAAAGGAAATGGTTTTGGAAAATTTCTGCTTCTCATGTATCTCACTTCAGGCTCCACTGATATAGGTTTTAATGACAACGCCATGTGTGTATCATGTGGCATGTTGTAATCAAACAGTAATTAAGAGCTGGAAACCCCTATTCCGTTACCTTTGACCTCTTCTTAAGTGACCTTACCACCACATATTCTGTTCTTAAGTTGTTGTTTATTGATGAGGGGACCATTCTCTACATGTTGTATGTGATTTCAGTTTTGTAGCTTATATGTCAAATAAAGGCCTAATTAGCACTAATTAATGTTGTTCTTAAGTGACCTCCCCACCAGAAATTTTCTTCTTAAGTTGCAGATTTGTAGTCGGTGGAGATCACCCTACCACTTGGCATATGAGTTGGTCTTGTAGTCTCTATGTCAAATAAAACCAATCTGGGGGGTATTTTGAGTGGCGCCCCCTACCCCACCCACCGCTAGCTGCACTTAAGAATTGGCTTTCTGGGGTCAGGTAAGCTACCTGTACCACACCAGCATGACAAAGCTTTTGTAGTTTCCATGTCAAATAAAATCCACCTAGCTCTCGGACCATAAAGGACGAGTGAAAGTTTGACCAAAAATTAATATTATAATCCCATTCATAATTTAATTATTTTGTTTCGATAGCACCAACTTTTTGATATTCATGCACCTGTATCACAATATTGAGAAATGCACTCTCGATATTTTTATGCCAATCACCGAAGGTGGCCGGAGGCATTATGTTTTCGGGTTGTCCGTCCATACGGGCTAAACCTCGTTTTTCTCAGCAACCACATGTCCGATTGAGACGAAACTTTCAGGGTAGGAGTGACACCCATGCACAATGTTTTTTATCATAATTGTGACGTCATAGGTCATGTGGCATGGCAGCCATCTTGGAATAAACACAAATAATAAAAGAAATTATTTCTCAGAAACTGCTGAATGGAAAAACTTGTATCTTGGCATATTGTCAAGTGCTCCCAATGGGGAACAAAAGCATCATAATGATCTCATAGGTGATGTGGTATACCAGCCAAAAATATTTTAATCGAATTCCTTATCCTAAAAATCTGAAATTGCATGCACGTGATCTATGACCCATTTGTATTGAAATCTAAAATTTATAATATCATAGTTCACATGATTTGGCAGCCATATTGGATTTAACCTAAAATCTTAAAAAACATCTTTTCCCAAACCACCAAATTGATTGATTTTAAACTTTACGTGTGTCATTGACTAGGCATAGCGATTAAAAGATGATCATGAAAACATCATTGGTCACATGGTGTGGCAGCCATATTTTAATTCAAGGAAAATATTAAATAATTATATCTCTGAACCTGCTCACTCTATTGTTGCGAAAATTTTCAAATATCATCTAACACCATTGCTGCATATAGTTTGAAAATTATGACATCGTAATTTGAAATTTATTTTATTTCAATTGAATTGTTTATTTGAGCACTGTAGAACACAAATCGCCTTTTGGCACTTTCAAAACCCTTCCGTTTAGCAGAACGTGGACAAAATATTACGGCATTTTACATCTTCTGGACCAATCAAATTTGCCATTCACAGACCCCATCCATGTTATTTTTTTCTCAAAACTGTGCAGCATAAGGTGTTATATGAACCCTCTAATTTAGTCGACGTTCGATCCCTTCCTGGGTCCGACTACTTAAAAAGCTGTCAAGAGGTTAAAGGTTAGAGTCTGTAATAGGTTTTTGCTACCGCAATAACTCAAGATTGGCTGAAGTGATCCAAGTCAAACTTGGTATAAGTATATTGTTGTGGGCGAGGAGGTACGAATCCCCACTCCTGACAACAATTTGTTGCGGGGTGCAGCCGAAGTACGAGGGGCCGGGAGGGTTCCAAATTTATCCCACTCCTTAACAACAATTTCTTGCGGGATGGTTGCAAGGTTCCCCCCCCCCTCCCCCTCCCACGCCTCCTGCCCCCAAGCCCTCTCCCTCCCACACTTCTCCCTGCTCTCAAATGTTGTGGTTGTGTGCTTCCCCTTCTCTCCCCATCTTGTCTTCCGCTCCCTCTTTTTGTATATTTTGTTTGTCTGGTTTGTTTTGTTTGTTTGTTTGTGAAATAAATGTTAGCTCTTTCACGAGCCTCGATTCAGTATACAAAGGTGCACGGATCCCCACTCCTGACAACAATTTGTTGCGGTGGTTCAAATCCCCACTTCTGACAACAATTTGTTGCGGGGTGCAGCCAAATTCAAAACCCCCTTCTCTCACCACAATTTTGCTGCATGATTCCCCTCGGTTAATACCGGAGAATCACGGATACCTTCAAGGTGCACACGTGAAGGTGCACGCGCGTGCCGAAGAACCGCGCGATCGAACCCTCACTTTCCCACACCTTCTGGGTGCCGAGCGGTTTTGCACGGTGTGGAAAACGGCGTTACCCCATGAGATTTATGGACCTGAGTCTAGCCAAATTCGGTCCCGGATGATGCTAGGCCAATGGAGAAAAGACGTACCGAACAGGTTGAAAGTAAAAACAAAATGTACAGCCTTTTATTTGGAAGGCAAAGAGAAACAGAGACGAAGATTTAGCTTAACAATTCTTACCTATCCTAATAAACCCCACTGGCGCCTTCACACTCTGACACACACTCATGGAATAACACTCTGGTTAAAGGGTGTACCGATGTACGTGCTGGGATTCCTTGCTGGTGACCACGTGGTCTGGTGTGCACGGCTCGTAGTTCGATCGTGACGTGCAGCCTGGATGAGGTAAATCCAGCGCAGGTGGGACCAGCTGCCACGCAGGCAGACAACTTCAGCTCAGGTGAGTTGTGTCAAAAGGCTAACGCTTGCAGGTCAGCCAGATGGCGCAAAAGATCGGCGCAGACGCGATGGGTGCCGACGAAGAACACAAAGGCCAAACACGTGTCGTGGGAGATATGAAAAAGCAAGCGAGGTCTCGTCGTGGGCGTGGCGAAAGGGGCAAGAGCTCAGGTGTGTCCTCCAAGAAATCCCAAAAGCAAGAGAGTGATAATGCCTGCGCGTGGGCTATTATCAGAACTGGTCACGCCCTTCAAAATGTTCCAGAGCCTCCCATTGGTTGAGGCTTGTCGCATCATGGTGAGGTGTTCCCGCCCCCTCACTGGTCACGTGGGCCTTTGCTTCTGGCCACGCCTTTCTGCACATCTGGTGTTATGGCCTCCCTTAACCAACGAAGGTTTGAAGACCCTGCTTAACTCGACGCATGTTTGGTCTCTATTACTATACAATGGGAAAGGGCTAATCTCTACATTCAATAAAACATAACTTACTAATGCAGGCTACATGTTGTCGTGCAATTGACTATAGGGGGTTTGCCTTTATGGCACAACCGCAACAATATATTATGATGAAAAGATGAACTGAATATATTTCGGTGTCAAAGGTCATGTCAGGCAGAAATGTGATACTTGACAACAGCTGAAGAGGTTTAAATCAAACTTAGTACAAGTATTATAATGATGTAATAATGTGGGCGGAGGCATATCAGATGACGTTGTGACCTTGAAGAGTGCGGTTCTAGTTTTTATTTGAGTTTAGCTTGTCTTTAGAGATCCCACTTGTATTGTATGGTGAGGGGAAGCAAGCCCTCTTCCTTCCCCCACAGTGCCTAACACCATGAATCCCTCACTTCAGCCACCATAATGCTCCAAACATGGTTCTTTCTTTCCCTCTGTTACCTCTTACTTTTATATATGATGTGTAGGCTCACAGAGAAGCTAAATGACAAAGGACAGCAGTCGTAGACTCCCAAATGGTATTGGGGATGATGGACATACACAGGGAAAAACACAAAAACGTGACATAACTTAACTTCAGCTTCTGCTGATGTCATTTTTGTTTATGTAGTGTTCAGATTAATGTGCTGGTCCACTTCAGATGATGACCGTATTTAAAATTACAGTACCATAAATATATTTTGAAGCTTTGCATCTTCAACCCCCCCCCCCCAAAAACCTCTTCTTCTTCCTTTTTTATTTTTCATTTTTCTTTTTTGAGGACGACATTGCACTTAACCTTTGTTTCAGCTTTTCATTTTAAATTGGTAGCATCATGTTAGCACTACTTCACTTGGGTCATAATTTAACAATAATTGGGTCAATGCACCAGCATTTCAGGCTAATGTTGGAAAGATGGTTAATGCAAGATGGTCTATTCTTTGCCCATTATTATGCTCACTTGGATTCGCTAATTTAATACAGTTCCTTTTATTCTACCTTTTATGCTGATTTGTGAAGATCTACCTTGTTATAAAATGCAAAGTCAAAATAATCAATTGAACTTTATTTTGATTTAACATTGGCACGCTAAAACCGTTGTTCGTTCACAGATGCTTGGATGGGCAGATTGATATTGTTGCGAGTTTGGATTTGGCAGAATCCCAGAGGTCCAATCTATTTTCGTTGAAATGCCATTTGCCCAATAGTCCAAAAGACCTTGCAGCGATGCAGTCTCAAGAATGAGCCAAGCAGTTTTGCAGAATGAGACAACTCCCAGTCGTGAACGCTTATCTACTTTATGTTAAGTTCAACTTCACTGTGGGCATCACATTTGACAGAATAGAGCCAGTCATTTAAAAAATAAAACTATTTTGTCGAACTTCTCACAGATTTACAATCGCAAATCCCATATAATATCATTCAATTGGCATTGGTAATCATATAAATAGAAGCTTTATGATTATAGGCAAGCATCACCGACCTCCTGCTAGATATTTTTTTTATTATTTATTTATTTATTTATTATTATTAAATAAATAAAAAATAATAAAATTTTATTATTTATTATTATTTGGAGAAGATTGTCATGTGGACCGCAAGGCTAACCCCTGCTCTCGCAGGGAAAATGGCCTTAAAATGCATGTTGTTGTTGTTGTATTTATTTATTATTATTATTTTTAAATGGACACGTTTACGATTTGTGAAGTAAATTTTAATTGAGGTCAATCATTGAGGACTGAGTCATTCGGACAAGTGTAGGTTCTATAAGGTGGAAACAGCACAAGCTACTTTCTATTTATTGAGATGTAAAAAAAACTCATGTCAGAACAGCTGTACACACAAAGGCACAACGGGGTTTGTAGGGTAATCGACTGGCTCATGCAAAAACTTCAATATTTAAAAAAAATTCAAAACTTCAAAACTTTGAAAAATTTCAAAACTTCAAAACTTAAATTTTTTTTGCAGATTCGGTAATCTGCAAAAACTTCAATATTCTAATTTCATAAAACTCATGGAAACATGAACCAAAAGCGATCATCGAATGAATACCAGGAAGTGACACTCACATATGACCTGATGATCTCATCAAGCGTCAACGTTAAAAACAAAGCATTGTCGTTGGATATAGTACTGATGTGCAAAAAAGAAAAGAAAACATTGCTAATTGAGGTGCCAATTCCCAGCGATTTTGGTCGAAACAACGCAGAAATCAAGAAAATGACCAAACACCAAGACATCAAAAATGAAATGAAAATATCCTGGGATCTGAAGAACGATGAAATTGTACCAGTGATTATTGGAATAACGCTAATGATGAAGAAGAATCCAAGAAGTCTTAAAAAAACATCCCTGGGAATATTAATACAAACAAACTGCAGTTGGTAGCTGTCCGTGGCTCCTGAAAAGAGCCCTCTGAACGAATCTTTCAGAATAAGGAAACTTCCACATCTTGGTCTATTGGATCGTGACCCTTTCCCCCCCCTCCCTCACCTACTCACCTACTCACCTTACCAAAATGGAGGTGGATACCTTGAGAACTGGGTGGACTTTGCTCATAGACTCCTTTAGAGATTCATGGTACCTCATACTCTCCATTCATGGTACCTCATACTCTCTAAAGGAGTCTATGACTTTGCTGCACCTCATGAAACCCGTAAATGGAGACGACAACCAACGATATACTCACATAATATCTACTGCCTTAGCTCATAACAGTATGCATTATGGAGTCCAATTGGATCTCTCTCTCTCTGTCTCTGTATCTGTCTCTGTATCTGTCTCTCTCCCTCTCTCTCCCTCTCTCTCCCTCCCTCTCCCTCTCGACCTCGCTCTCTCTGGTCGGGCTTGGGATCCTAATGTCCTGAGTTCGAATCCCATAAAATTAACTCCAGGTGGGGTTGACTCAGCCTGTCATCCTTCCGAGGTCGGCAAAATGAGTACCAGATAACTGGTTATCGAGAGGCATTGCATCAGCGGCAGACGCGCCCACAGAAAAATGATGCAACCATCCTTTTGAAGGGATGGGGGCCGAGCGAAGAACCAAGACAAACAGCCGTGGTTTTAAAGATTCCAATGAGGGTTTTGCGCCAATTTCCAACAGCTGCAGATTTGGACTCTCGCCATGGTTAATGTTCCAAATCCAAACCGCACATTAGACTGATAAACCTGTGGTTTGAAAACAGGGTTTATTGCAAGAAAAAGGGGTGGGAATCACAAAGAAGCAAATGCACTGACTCGTAATTCTTTCCCCATAGTAATTTCCTCCATGCCCGCGAGACTTCGACAGCTTATATGATAGTGATACCTTATCCACTCATACCACGAAGAGTTAGACAGAAAGATATCATGAGCCTGAATGAATCTGGTCCCCATGCGATGATTGCATGGGGTGACGATGCATGTCTCAGCCAGAGAGAGAGATCACAGGTTCAGTGGCATCCGGGCCTGTGGCTATCGGGCAACGCACAGACTTGGTTGTCCCTGCACAACACGTGGACTGGTATCCTCAGTCCGTCGGTCCACCTCTTTCTCTCACTCGCAACTGCACTCGGTCCATCTTAATCTGCGGGAGTGGAGCTGCTCTCTTGACTGTGGAACTGACTAACTCTTACTCTGGACAAGTGCAGCTCCCGACTTGACTCCCGAATTGCTCAGTTGTATTGATTGCCCTTTTCCCCACTCCTCTTGGCCTTTTATTGCCGCTCCCTCCTCCCCGCCCGCCTCAACCGACCGTGCGCAGTTGCGCACCCATTGGCTCTCCGCCAAGTTTCTCGTCACTTCTAGTGGCTTTCAAGGCTTCTCACAGCTTTGAGTCCCTAAGACCCGCCAGTCTCAGTGGTGCTCTTACCTTGTGTACCGCTGCATGGTCCTGCTTTTCGCCTTCTTCGAGGGGGGGAATTTGGTGTCTTGCGGTGCTGGTAATACTATTTATTCAAAAGCAACACAGACAGATTACTAATTGAATGATTTAAAGGATTAATGGGGGAGGAATGGTGGGAAGGGCGTAGACACATTACAGAGGGGAGGAATCGTGTTTCAGCTTTTGATTACACTTCCACACATATCCTATCATTTTACAGAGAAACCACACGCTTATATTAGACGTTTATTAATGACAACTGGTCTATCTTCTGCCTGTTACCACATGACCGTTTCTGCAGCAATATTATAGATGTGGATGATAAAGATCCTCCTACCGATGTGTACTCTCTCTCTCTGCCATGCTCGCTACACTTGAATTCTATTCATGGTACCTCATACTCTCTCTCTCTGAAATCATTTTTGCATTTTTTTGTCTTATTAACCCCTCCACCCCACCCTCCCCCACTCTAATCTCATTGTTCAAAGTTGGTCAGTTTTAATTTGAGCTGTTTCAATTTACTTCCAACCATTTATTTGAAAGGTTCTTGACAGCTGAGTTTGCTGTTTAGCATAGACTTTCCTGATTTAAGTGAATCGAGCATCTTTTCCTTATCTCTCACAGACAGCTGTTTGAATCATTTGTTTGGTCGAATCGAGCAGTACCTGCAGGTGAATTTGGCTCGTCTTTGAGTAAAGGATAGAATGGAACTTCTTTTGTGCAGTTTTCTGGTTGCTGCTTTCAGCTCGGAGATTATTTTCATTAGAATTAAGCTCCTTCCTTTCAAGTTCGTGTGACATTAATTTCAGTTGTCAAAAAATAACTTTCATACTTCAAATATAAATGTCAGTGCAGTTTTGTGATTGTACAAACTTTCATTGCGAAAAGGCCAGTGCGTGTTGTGTGTAACAACGGATGGAATCGACGTAGTGCTGATTGAAGTTTGTGAACCACCGTGGGAAGTATTGAGAAGCTGATGTTGCCGGCATTAACCCTTCGTCAGAGACGTTTTTTCGGAGTATCAACACTAGGCGTGTGTGTTTCCTCATACGCTTCCAAACCTTTGGCCCATTTTCTCTAAAATATCAATGCCACAAAACATTTTTTCACTTCTTTAAATAGATGTAAAAACGAAATAACGTATATTTGGGCATTTGAGCATCATCAGTCAGGTTACCCCACCCTCCTCATTAGAGGGGAGAAGGGTGAAGCTATGCTTGTGCCTCTGCTTCCTCATTCAAACCCATTGTATTTAAATAATATTTCACATCTAGAATGGAAGTGAATATACAAAGAGTTTATAGTCTCTGTGGGATTACACTGAGTAGAAGGAGTACTCGTAAGATTTTTTGGACCTTAAACAAGGAAATGGTTCGATTTGGCCCTTCATTGCCAGGTTGCATGTCCGCGCTATTTTTTGCTATAGATATAAACAAGTGTTCTCTGATGTTTTCCTGAAGTCCAAGTGATCCAATTTTGATCAGGCGACCCAACATGTGTACATGCATGTGTATGTTTATACAGGGTGTCGCAAAAAGATGGGACAGATTTCAAGGTAGAATAATTCTCTGATGAAGGAAGGTAATTACAGCATTTTTTTTATTTTTATTTTCAGGTTGTATTAGACGAATGGGATTTAAAACAAAACAAAACAATTAATCCTCGGGTATGGCAAGTTGGACATGTAAACTAGCATTTGTGGGTCCACAGCAGTATTTCTTCCATATATATTGTACGATTTCAGCACAAAGAGAATTCAAGACATTTACAAGTTCGTGATGAACCATCAATAAAAGTAACAAGCGTTACGCCTAGGTCCCCCGTCGGTGAAGTGATGCGAGTTGACAAAGTGGAAGACGCAAGGTGGCCATATTGGATTTTGACGTGGCGACGCAATTTTCGACGGCGAACCTGGCAGGGGTATGCGCTCTGAGTGCTGTTCCAGTTGCTTTTGCAATTGAACATGGTTTTTGTCTTCGTCTTTTTAATTATTTTTTAAAATGATTTTCTGCCTACGAATTTAGTTCTTCCATTATGATGTTAAGTTCTTCAGCATTGTTTGAAATTAACATGCTCTTGTGTGTGATTCTTCAGTGGTATAGACTTCTTCCCCATAACATTTATGACTTTAATTTGCCAATTTATCTGTTTGAACCCTCCAGAGAATACAACGGTGAACAATTTTGGTGAGTTTGTGTCACCTTGTTTGACCTTTTTTGACCTTGTCACCTTTTTTTTTTTTTTTGTATACAAGATCGAGGCTCGTGTAAGAGCTAATATTGATCACAAAAAGACAAATTGACACATAAAACATATGATAAAGGGAGCGGGAGACAAGATGGAGAGCAGGGACATGGGGAGATCTGTGGGAGGGAGAGGGAGGGCTTGGGAGAGGGTAAAAATCGACACTGCTAGGACTTCCAAGAAAGAAGTCGGAATTTCAAAAAAGTGGATCTGGGGTGAATTAATGGGGGTAGAAAAGATCAAGATTTTGAATGGGGGAAGATAAGAGATGGTGGTGAACAGCTGTTTTAAAGACCTGGAGGGAGGAGTGGGATTGAAGAGAGTGAGGGAGTTTGTTCCAGGGGTGGGAGAAAAGAGGAATGAAGGAGTGAAGGTGAATAGTCTTTATTTGGGCAGTTTAACCATAAGAGGGTTGCTGGCAGATCTTGTGCGACCTGTAGGAATATTTGGGGGACAGAGCACAGAGAG
Organism: Myxine glutinosa; assembly: GCF_964187855.1. Lineage (NCBI taxonomy): Eukaryota > Metazoa > Chordata > Myxini > Myxiniformes > Myxinidae > Myxine > Myxine glutinosa. The sequence goes on along the minus strand of NC_136264.1, from coordinate 41,892,881 downwards.
AGCTGGGGGAGCAAGGCCGGAGAGGAGACGGTAGAAGACAGAAAGACCACCAACCTGCCTGCGGTGAGTGATTGAAAGGCCCTCGGAGTTAGCTTCATCGCATTGCATCGCATTTATATATATATATATATATATAAATTCTCGGCACAAGAGAAATGTATGTTTTCTTAATTTTTTTTTCCCTGCTTGATCCTGTGGTTGACTGTTTTGGTTGAGGCAAAAAGGGTTGCTTGGGAGGAACTGGGATGCTGCATCATCGCTGGGGTTGAACCGTGTTCCTTCACCACAGTGTTGCTCTCGTCCGGGAGTGAGCATTGCTTCTCGAGAGAAACGATCATTACCATCTGGAATTCATTGCAAGTTCTTGTGAAAACGTGTTATTTTTTTTTCCAGTATTTTCTTCGGCTTCACGGAACTACATAAAAGTGACGCACTCTCATGTATACAAAAAGAAAGAAAACAACGCAGGATTTGACATCAGCCAAACACTGCCAATGACCTTGGGGGAGATTACTTCACACTGGGTGACATTTTTACTTCGCACCATGTTTTCTTTTCTCAGTCAGCAGGGCACTCTTAGAGAGAAATCTTCTCTACTCGAGGGAGTGGAGAGGATTTCTCTCTGAAAGGGGAGGAGGAACTTATTTCTGAGAAAATGCCCCACTGAGTGCGGTGAGAAAGGTGGCGCCATTGTTGTGACGTCACTGTTACCAAGAGTGCCACGGGAAGTGGTGCCGCTTCCTCCAAGCACAGTGGCTGTCTTTCTGTAGTCTAACGATCCTGTGTTGTGTCTCATATATTCGTCAATGAATATTTGAAGCTGAATCTTTTGAAGCCTCAATGAATATTTGAAGCGTCAATGAAGCTGAATATTTGAAGCATGGGAGTTGTGGCATGGATGAAGGGGCAGTCTAAAACTGCATAATTTTTGTCGTTTGACAGGATGATTACTGTTATATTCTGCTTTACAAACATTCTGAATAAATAAGTTTAACTGAGCCTTACAAAACTTTTTGCTTAAATTGGATGTAGGTGGTGCTGCTTTCTCAACGCTTTAGTGGCCTGGTTGCTTCCCAAGTTGCTGTAAGAGGGAAATGATGGACCTCCTCCATTAACTATAATAGTCCCATTGCTAAAGGTTCACCTGCATTGGTATTCAATACAGCAGCCCACTGTGTTTGTCATGATCAACAATAAAGGTGCAATGTGTCCAAGTGGAGACATTTTCATACTTTGAGTGGAACTTTTGAGGTGGCTTTGTTCCCAGTGTTGTCTTTAATGGCATGACTTGTGGGGGATAGAAGAGACTGGAGACACTTCGTTAGCGAGTTAAAATTAATTTTATCGATGGTGCAGAAAACTAATGAGTGCTGGGTTGAAGTCGTCTTGGATGTTTTCCAATGGAATTGTTTATTATTATCATTTAATTATTCATATTTGGTGAAGTACATTGTGTGGAATAGTATCCCCATAACTTGAGATGGTACATTTCAGCCTTTTTATGTTGAGGTAGAATTGCTTGTATGATTTCCCACCATGCGGAAATAGCTGCTTTGCAGTATGTTCAAATCACTTCTCACGAGAACAATTAAAGGTTGATGTGGCCTTTTCTTGTAGAATATAAAAAGTGCACTCCCTGCCGCGCCATCTCTCATACCTCAGATCGGCAGGCAGCAGCCTCTTCACTCTCTGCAGACCTGGATAACATCACAAACTGGTCAAACAAGTGGCACATGTCTCTCAATCCTGACAAATCCCACTCTCACGATGTCTCTCCAAAAAGACCATCTGGAAAACCCTCCCATCTACTTTCTCAACAATCCTCTCAAATAAGTTCTGTCACTCAAGCTTTTGGGTCTCACTATCTGCCATGATCTTTCCTGGGAAAGCCACATTTCCAAGCTGCCCTCCAAAGCCAGTTGCCGACTGGGCATTCTCCGTCATGCGAAGTCCTTCCTTGGTATCTCTGAGCTACTCACCACCTATAAAACTTTCATCCTTTTTCAAAAAAACAAAACTTTGATGGAGTATTGCTCTCCCCTCTGGGCTGGTGCTCCTGCCTCGCACCTAGCTTTGCTTCACGCTGTAGAAACCAAAGCTTTCAGAATCTTTGGAATCTCCCGTGATGAAGCCGATTCTGAGGGCCTTTCACTCGTTTACCGCAGGTCAGTGGTCTTTCTATCTTCTAGTCAGTCAGTGGTCTTTCTTTCACCGACTCCTCTCCGGCCTTGCACTGCCAGCTCTGTCTGTGCTCTGTTCCCCAAATATTCCTGCAGGATGCACAAGATCTGCTGGCAACCCTCTTCTCGTGAAACTGCAAAAATCAAGACTCTCTGCTCACAATCACTCTTTTATTCCTCTTTTTTCCTGTCTATAGAACAAACTTCCACACTCTCCTTTAATCCCACTCCTCCCTCCATGTCTTCAAAACAGCTGTTCGCCACCATCTCATATTTCCCCCCATCCAAAACTTTGATATTTTCTACCCTTGGTAATAACCCCCAAATCCACCTCCTTCAAATTCCCTGTTTTCTTTCCTGAAATCCCCTTGTAATGTCCATGTCGTTCATCCTGTGTACCCCGCCTCAGGCCAATCCCTTCCACACCTCTCTCGATGTCCATGTTACTGTTGTTATGCTTCCCTCTCGCTTTCCCTCTTTTCTCCCGCTCTCTTTATTATATGTTCTATGTGTTAGCTCTTATACAAGCCTCGACTAAGTATACAAAAGTGCAATGCTGAAATTTTGTGCAGTGAATGAGAAAGTCATTCAGGAAGTGACACAAAAACTGGTTAAAGCATTCTGGGTTATAGTAAGATGGTGTCCACTATAGAACTTATGTAAATATAACTGGATCACTGGTTTGCTGAAAAAACTGGTCACCAACCACCATCTTGGTACTCACCACAACATGCAAAAGCCCTATTTTAAACAAAAAACCCAATTTAAAAACCTGCCCTTGGTGCCTATCAGTAGGAGTCCCAATATGGCCTCCCTACCACATCAAAAAGCCTCCCTATCAGTCGGGAGTCCCAATATGGCGGCCGCATGGCCTCGTCAGCAAACTCACTCATCAGCCGGTAGTTCCTCCATCTTATAGAGCTCAGTGCAGCATAGCCACATAGGTCAGGGAACTAACACAGGAGAAGATCATTGGCTCATAGCCTCCTGCATAAGTACATCAACCAGCAGGGACCCATGGAGATTCCACATAATGTAAAATGTGACTTCAAGTCCTCAACTTCTCTCTCCCCCACCCCAACACTTGTCCTCACAAATTGTGCAGGTCATGGCCTGTCACTGCCGCCAGTCCAAGTCACAATCCCATGAGATATGCAGAAAAGATATGTGACAAGAAACGACCTAAAACCCGAAACAAATTAGGTTTTGGTGTTGAGGCCCTTCTGCACAAGGCTTGTGACACCTATTGGCTGAAGGTCCTTTTAACTGTCGCTTTGTTAGTTTTACAATTAGGGGGAAACTTGTAGTGAAGGCATGACGATCGTGAATATGACACCCCAGAAACGTATGTGGCTTCACATAGCATTAAGCACCAACATGGCGGATGTAAGATTTTTCATGAAATAAAAAATTGTGGGTGGAGTTTAGGCGAACTGTCCAACCAATGCGTGGAATGGAATGTTAGACAGACAGACAGACACACACACAAGGATGGACAAGCATATTATTTAGAAAGATACTGTACCGCATTAATCAAACTCCCATATACTGTAATCTATAATGTACCATCTCTCTGGGGAAGAGGAGTGGGCAGAACAGTGGGGTATTGTTTTAAATAAACCCCCATCACGAGGGTGATCCAAACAAAAAGTTTTTATTTTGGGGAGTGGTGGGGTGGTGGAGGTTGTCAAGATGGCTGTAGGTTGAAGAACGACAATGGCACTCAGTAGAGCGCATTCCTCCGCCAGGCTGACCAGTTTACGTTTTGTATTCCATGGATAGGCCAGATCTGCATCCAGACCTCCAAAGTCGAATTGCTTGTTCTTGGCACTTACCCAACTCATCCACCAACTTTTGTCATAATCCGTCCACAACCTTTTGAAATACCATGTAACATATCGTTTTTCGCCCGATCTCCCAATGGTGAAGAATCACTTGGAAAATTAAACAACTCTCATATCCAAATCCATATTCAGATCTTCACCAAAATCGAATCAATTAGTCCTTGTCACACACACAAGCTGTACAACAAGTCCAAAACTCTTTGAGATATTCTGCTCAGAGACAGACAAGCAGACTAACAGGCAAAGGTGAAAACATAACCTCCGTCCACCTTTGGTGGTAGAGGTAATGATCAAACACCAACAGCACAATCAGCTATTGATGAGACTTGCTCACAAACATCACGAGCAGTACACATACTGGAAATGTATTCAGTTACCGCTCCATACCTGAGGTACCGACCAGTCTTGCCAATTTACATTAACCCTTCTATCCTGAATACCTCAAGGTATCTAGCTACTCTTTCTGCTGCCACTACCTTTACAGGGAGAGCATTCCATGCATTAACTATTCTGAGTGAAAGATCCCTGCGTTACTACCATCCAAACTCTCCTCTTTTTTACTCTCAGACTGTTTTACTGTTTCTCAGACTCTCCCTGATCCAGTCTATTTGTATTAGTGAAACATATCTGCGTTTCTTTTGTTGAAACCCTTCAATCTTGAATATCCCTGTCACATTTCCTCTTAATTGCCTCCTTTCTAATGCCTAAAGTCCCCTCTACTTAAGCCGTTCCTCATAGTTTAGTCTAGCTAGCTCAGAATCGATCTAGTTTCTCTACACTGAACCCACTCTCAGGCAACTATGCCCTTACTCAGATGTGACAAAGAAAACGGCACCCAATTTCCTCGGTGAGGCCTCACTAAGTACCTGTACTGTTAACACTACCTGTTTTTATTTATCATTTATCACCCTGTAAATACAACCTCAAACCCTGTTAGATATACCTGTAGGTAGCTGTCACTGTGCTGTCTGCTTACCCTCTTTATCTATAACTGCCCCCAGATCCTTCTCCTGTGTCACACGTTCCAAGATTGCCTCTTGCATTGAGTCGCTATTTTCATTATTCCTCCCCATCCCCAACACCTTATTTCATAATGTTAACCTCCATCGGCCAGCCTGGTGTTGGCTTAACAGTTAAAGTGGCTGGCTTAAGATCTTTGGGTCTTGCATTTGAGCCCCTGTCATGCCATTGCACAATACCCCGTCTGAGGTCTTGTCATCCGTTTGAGGTCGGCAAAATGAGTACCCGCTTGCAGGAAACGGGGCACCACATCAGCGGCACAGCTATGTTCTCAGCGATGATCCAACGAGCAGCGATAGGCTGCATACAAAATATATTTTTTAATTGCATCTGCCAATATTATGCCCAATCTTTCAAAGCGTCTACTTTGCTTTTCCTGAATCTGATCATCCTTCTCTCTGCTATCAAATTTATCTACATATTTGAAAGCCCACTCTTTACCCCGACGTCTAAATCAATGATGTAAATTATAAATACGAACGGTCCTTGCATTGATACTGGGGGTACTTCATCACTTCCAAACGTCCATCCAGACATCCTCCCACTCACAGCACTCTTTGCTTCCTATCACTGAGCCAGCTTTCAACATAGCCTGTGCATCATTAAGTTCCTTATGAAAGAACAAAAAACAGTCTGAAAGTTATAAACCATTTACACAATTTTGTGATGCATACTCTTTGTGCTGTTGTGTGTTTAAGTGGTGCAGTGATGTGAAATTTTTTTACCCCATGAATCGTTGTCGATCTTCAGCATCCAACTGCTGACATTCAAGTGAACATGACATGTATTGAAGAGCTGGTTCTGGATCATGATCATCCGTAACCCCAGGGATCTTCACTGGAAGTCTGCAGCTCCGTGGAAGCCAGCCACTCTGGCCAGATTCCCCCAGAGATCGAGTAAAGAGGAAATGTTAAATAGTTGCCTGGATTGTACGAGTTGAGAGCAAGTGTTGCACTGAAGTGGTGATTGGAGTTCAAAGAGACATCGTGGGCAGAATGGGTCCTTAGTTGGCTTGAGTTTGTGTTGTTTTTTAAGTGTGGGGTGGTAACAGGAGAGAAATCCAGATTATGTTATTCTGGAGTTGCGCAGAAGGGGTTGTCCAGATGGATGGATCACGGGGTGTTGGTGGTCGAGTATTTTATTGTTGTGCTTTTTTATCCAAGTGATGGTGGTGATGGGATTGTGAATGTTTTTCTGAGATATTGTGTTGAAAGGTAGAGGTGGTACATTTGAAAAGATGTTTTACCACATTAAGTTGCTGGTAAGATTATTTTGTGTCTGAGAGAGGGAAGGTGATTGCACAAGTGGTGACATGGGTATTCTAGTGTTTGGGTGGCATCAATGAAGTGTATGCTTCTGATGGTGATTCTGGAGAACCCTTGGATTAGTTGTTTATAATGCAGAAAGATTGGAAACAATAATTCATTTAACTTTAAATTTATGCAATAACATGAATAGATGTATGTGAGGGTAAAATTTCAGAGAATTGGCAGAGTGATCTAATTGTACTGTTATCGAAAAAGAAGGGAGATGTACAAGATATGGTGAAGTACTGAGGCAGCATGCTTCTGAGTCTTGCCATGAAGCTCCGACTGAAGTATCTACAGAGGATTCTGGAGGGGAGGATAAGGAAAATTGTAGAGCAGAAGATAGGTCAAGACCAATGGGCACAGAAATGGAATAGGGATTTTGGATGGATTGTTTGCACTGAGTCAGTTGGTGGAGAAGAGTTTGGGGATGCAAAGGGGGTGGCATTAGGATTTGTGGACCTTGAGATTGCTTACGACATTGTCCTGAGAGAGGTGATGATGGCGATTCTGAGATGGATGAGAGTGTTGCAAACAGAAGTTAGAAATTTTTTTCCCCCCCCTTTGTTAAGGCCATTTTCCCTGCTGGAGCAGGGTTTAGCCTTGCGGGCCCATCACGATCATCATGGTTTCCTTTTTGAGGCAATGTTTTTATGGCCGGATGCCCTTCCTGACGCCAACTCTTTAGTCGCCTCTTACGACACGCAGGGATACGGTGTACCTATTCTAAACCGGGGCACACACCGGCACCGGGGCACACACCGGCACCGGGGCACACACCGGCACGTGGATGATGATGGCGTCAGGAAGGGCATCCGGCCATAAACACACACCGGCACGGGCATCCGTTACAATGATGTTAGGTATTTAGGAGAGATTGAAGGGAAGAGTTTTGGTTGGATGTGGAATGTCAGAGGCGTTCTGCATTAATATAGCTTTCAAGGAGGAAAGTGCACTCAGCCCACTAATGTTCATTATGGTGAGCAGCAAGGTTAGCATGAGAGACATCCTCATGACGATACTTGTGCAGACAATCTGGCAATTGTTGCAGAGATTGAGCATGAGATGGATGCAGGAAGTGCTGGAGGAGTGGACGGAGGTGTTTAAAAAGCATGGACGAAGCATGAGCTTGGAGAAGACTAGATTCCACATGCGGCTTCAATTGTGTGGTGGAGGGTGGAAGGAATGAAAGACAGAAAAATAGCAGGGAAGTTGAAAGGGAAAGGCAGCCTACCTTTTATATTCTGTAGATGGTAGCACTGACAGAGAGCTATAGTTCATCGATCACCGATCCCCAAGCATTGTTCTAGAATATAATTCACTTTATAAATACAACAATAAAGAGCAATCAGATATTGCAGACCCTCACCAGGACGTGTTTATGGTGGTTTTAAAGTCTTTTGTGTTAAAACAAATATGGCGGACATGACCGATGACGTCATCATTATTTATTTTTTCTCCAATTTATCCCTAGATGACGCTCAACAAATTTCGTCATCGGATGTAGTTTTGTACTTGTCGAATTATGACGTCATAATAGAGGCACCTATGACAAAGGTTATTGTTCTTTACAATGTGCCATGTCTTAACTTTTTCTTTGCAGTGCTTTTTTTTTTTTGCCTTTTTTTTGTATACAGAATCGAGGCTCATGCAAGAGCTAACACATTGAACATGAAAGAGCAGTCAGAGCAAGGCCGGAGAGGAGTTGGTAGAAGACAGAAAGACCAGCAACCTGCTTGTGGTGAGAGAGAGAAAGGCCCTCAGAGTCGGCTTCATTGCGGGAGATTCCAATGATTCTGAATGCTTTGGTTTCAACCGCATGAAGCCGAGCTAGGTGTGAGGCAGGAGAACCAGCCCAGAGGGGAGAGCAGTATTCCATTGAGCCGTGGATGAAAGCTCTGTATGTGGTGAGAAGCTCAGAAGTGCCCATAAAGGACTTCGCACGACGGAGGATGCCCATTCGGCGACTGGCTTTGGAGGCCAACTTGGAAATCTTGTTTTCCAAGAAAGATAATGGCAGATATTGAGACCCAAAATCTTGAGTGACAGAAGTTATTCAATAGGATTGTTCAGAAAGTAGATGGGAGGGTTGTCCAGACGGTCTTTTCGGAGAGACAAAGTGAGAGTGTCAGATTTGTCAGGATTGGAGGAGATGTTCCACTTGTTTGACCAGTTTGTGATATTGTCCAGGGTCTGCAGAGAGTGAAGAAGCTGCTGCCTGCCGATCTGAGGGTTGGGACATGGAGCAGCAGAGAGTGGAGTCATCAGCAAAGAGATAGGATTTTCCAGAGTCAGAGAGATCAATAATGAAGAACAGAAAAAGCACAGGGCCCAGAACACTGTCTTGAGGAACTCCAGCCTTAACATGAAGGAAGGTTTTCGGAGATATAGAGGTGCCAAGTTTTTCGGTTTTCCAAGATGGTGCCCATACCACGTGACCTATGACATCATAATTGTCATTTAAATTTTTTAAGGAGGAGGTGCAGTTATGGCGAAAATTTCCTGTGAATCTGACCAATGGTTGCAGAGAAAATCATATTACAGTGCATTCAGTGAGTATTCAGACCCCTTCACTTTTTTCACATTTCGTTATGTTGCAGCCTAATACTGAAATCGTTTAAATTCATTTTTTCCCTCATCAATCTACACTCAATACCCCATAATGACAAAGAGAAAACAGGATTTTAGAAAATTTTGCAAATTTATTAAAAAGAAAAAACTGAAATATCACATTGGCATAAGTATTCATACCTTTTGCTATGACACTTGAAATTTAGCTCAGGTGCCTCCCATTTCTCTTGATCATCTTTGAGATGTTTCTACACTTTGATTGGAGTCCACCTGTGGTAAATTCAATTGATTGGACATGATTTGGAAAGGCACACACCTGTCTATATTTAAGGTCTCACAGCTGACAATGCATATCGGAGCAAAAACCAAGCCATGAGGTCGAAGGAACTGCCTGCAGAGTTCAGAGAGAGCATTGTGTCGAGGCACAGATCTGGGGAAGCCTACAAAAAAAATCTCTGCTGCATTGAAGGTTCCTAAAGCACAGTGGCCTCCATAATTCTTAAATGGAAGAAGTTTGGAACAACCAGGACTCTTCCGAGAGCTCGGCCAAACTGAGCAATCGGGGGAGAAGGGCCTTGGTAATGCTTCAGTCACATTTGGCTCGGCGGCCGTAGGGTCTAAAAAATCTACGGCCACTAGCAATTATAGGGTGGCCGCAGTATTTCCACGGTCACACAATGTAGCAGTCACATGTTTTTCTTTTTCGGGTAGCCGCACGGGGTATTTAGAAATTGTGGAGACCGAAAACGTGGGGGTGCCGTACGGTCTTTGATTTTATGTCGCACGGTGACCTTAGGGCGTCCCTGCGGCGGCCATATAATTTTCAAGGCAGACGCAAGGCAGACGCAAGGTAGCCTCAAGGTGCCCGCAAGGCGACCGCAGGGGGGCCCTAAGGCGAACGTGCGGCCAGACGGACGGTAACGAGTGGGTATATATATACCAGTTCTTTTTCATATGTATAACAGCACTTACAGTTGTCATGGCTATGGCTTGTCGAATTGCTACGGCCAACCTAGAAATGAAAAAAGTTATAACTCCGCGCTATAATTCCACGGCGACCCCTACGGCCTGTAAAAGATAGCCATACGCCCTAGGGCCACCCTGAGGCCACCTCAGAAACTCTGCGGCCGCCGCACGTTTCTGTCAATTTAGGGGGGGGGGGGGGGGGTACGGCCGCCGTATCCTAGCCGTAGAGCAAATGTGACTGAGGAGTAAGAGAGGTGACCAAGAACCCGATGGTCACTTTATTTTTTTTGTTTTGTATACATGGCTGAGCTCCAGAGATCCTGTGTGGAGATAGGAGAAACTTCCAGAAGGACAACCATCGCTGCAACACGCCAACGACCTGGGCTTTATGGCAGAGTGCCAGGATCATGTTATGAGTATGCTTTTCAGTGGCAGGGACTGGGAGACTTGTAAGGATAGAGGTGACAATGAATGGAGCCAAATACAGGAAAATCCTTGAGAACCTGCTTCAGAGTGCAAAAGACCTTAGACTGTGACGAAGATTTATGTTCGAACAGGCCAATGACCCCAAGCATACAGCCAATTAATCAATACAGCCAAATCGCCTCAGAACAAGAATGTGAAAGTCCTTGAGTGGCCCTGCCAAAGCCCAGACTTTAATCCCATTAAGAATCTATGGAAAGACTTGAAGATTGCTGTTCACCAACAGTCCCCATCCAACTTCACAGAGTTTGAGCAAATCTGCAAGGAAGAATGGGAGAAACTCTCCAACAAATCCAGATGTGCAAAGCTGATAGATGTACCCAAGAAGACTCGAAGTTGTAATCGCTGCCACAGGCGCTTCTACAAAGTATTGACTCAGGGGGTTGAACACTTATGTAAATTAGATAATTCTATATGTCATTTTCAATAAATTTGTAAACATTTCTAAAAACAAAATTCCAATTTGACATTAAGGGGTAATTGGGGTATTATCTGAATATCAGTGACAAAAATATCTTTAATGCATTTTAATTCAGGCTGTAACACAACAAAATGTGAAAAAGGTCAAGGGGTGTGAAAACTTTCTGAAGGCACTATGTGCAGAGAGATGGCACTGATCTCATGTCTGACATTGATGTAATATCATGTATTATGTAATACAGTTATATCACAAATATAAAGACAATGGTTTTCAATTACCTTTGTTTATTGCTTTTCTATAATCCTGAGCACTATTTTGAGGCCTTTATTGGATTCCTTGACCCAGAAAACATAGGATTAGCACATTTAATTAAGTTTCTCGGTTGAATAGAAGCCGAGATAGCGCAAAATACGTATTTTATGGCGGCCATTTTGCAAATCCAAAATCTGTGTCTGTGCAAATGCCAACATTGATTTTCGGATTCTCCATGCTCTGATGATTCCAAAAATGTACAGGTTTGCTAATCTCCCAAAATTTTGAACGAAATTATATTTGTTAACATCGTGAATCTGACTATAACTTCCATTCACCTTCGGTGGCGGAGGTAACAAAGAGCCACCAGGTTTTAGAGGAGAGAGACAAGTTTGAAAGTTAATTGTTGATATTGGACAAATGTTGTCTTTTCGCTCTCCTGAGAGTGGACACACTTGTTGTTTTGTGGAATTATCTGAGGATGCCTTCGGTCAAACTTGCTTTCCAGGAAGAGAAGAGAAGGGGAGTTGTTCAAAGCAATTGCCTCATTACAGGATTCAGTGTACCATGTGCGGGAGGATGGGTATGATGGTCTTTTGTCGAAGCAATTCTGAAGATTATCTTGTATAATGTGTAAGAAAGCTTTGAGCTCCGACCTCTTTGGGGCCATTCAAAAATTATGTTCCGCATGTGTGGGAGTGGGTGGTCTTTGGCAAAGCATTATGGAGCTCTACAGGCGAGGGGGCAGGTGGTGTTTCAAGTGCCTTTACGTAGTGATAAATCGATCGATGTCAACTTTGTTCCAGCCATCTTTTATTTAAAGCTTAGCAGTTAGGGTGCTGGCGTGGGATACTAGGATCCTGGGTTCGAATCCCAGTCGATCGCTGAATTAACGCCAGGGGGGTGACTCGGCCTGTCATTCTTCCGAGGTCGGCAAATTGAGTACCAGTTCACTGGTAATTCCCTGTGTGTCGCAAGAGGTGACTAACAGGGTTGGCGGCAGGAAGGGCATCCGGCCGTAAAACATCGCTTCACAAAGGGGACCACGGTGCCCGAAAAATGCCAACCCCTACTCTGCAGGGAAAAATGGCCTCTAAAGGTGGTTCATCCTTTCTTTAAAGATGCAAGTATTTAATGACACGTTTTCTATATATTAATGATGAAAGCAAATTGCTTTACTTAAATTCCATCATTGCTTTTTCCACAGACACTGAATCACATTTGCAAACGTGAGCGAATGAACATATTTGGAAATGATTACATCACTCAGATCATCCGATGACATCATTACAAGGATTCAGACTGCTGCCTGGACTTTTTGACGGTACACTGTACCACCATTATATTTTCAAATATAGTTCGTAGTAACTGAAAAAAACAACAAGTCAGGAGACGACGATGTGGTATTCAATCCACTAGCGAGTGGTATCCACTAGCGAGTGGTATTCAATGATAAAGGTCAAAACCGACATTGAAAATATATAAATAGGAATGTATTATCTGTTATGAGACAAGTTAGCTACACAATACTGAAAATTCGGTTAGATTCCGACAACTTTGAAAATTTGACCTTTGTGACCTTGAAATGTCTAAACGAAGGTTACTGACCTTGAAATGAGATAGAAAATAATGTATAATCAGTTATGAGTTAGTTAGCCGCACAATACCGAAAATTCGATTCGATTCCGACAACTTTGAAACTTTGACCTTTGTGACCTTCGAAGGTCGAAGATTCTGAAATTTGTTGTAAAACTTGTATTTCATGATGTATGTGATAATATAAGATCATGTATGACATTTCACCCTATCAGGAAGCGAACAATGTAATAAAACCATCAAAAATTGACTTTTCTAAATTTCGTGAGTTTGTACTTGACCTTGACCTTGCACTTGACCTTGGGGCGAAAATGAAAAATCGAGCTCCGTGGGGCTAGACACATGACATTGGCCTAACCAAATACCGAAACCCCTGTCAGATTCCAGAAACTCCCTCGGAGAAGATGTAGCTTGAACTCGATTACCCCCTAAAAAGACATCTTTTTCAGGCGTCGCTTCGCCCACAATGGGCGCAATACACCCACTCTCGGCAGGACACAACTAGATCATGATATCAACCTCCCACCCAAGTTTCATCAAGATCGGATGATATCATTGGGTAGTTATGCTGCGGACAGACAGACAGACAGACACACACCCATGACGAATATAGTGGTCACTCTGTTTGATAACTTGTGAACCAACGGGATAAATAGCGTCTTGGGTTTAAGGTATGAAGTAAGAGGATTGGAGGGGGGAAGGGTATCTTGATGAAGTGTTACGTAATATTTTCGAGGGTGTCTGTTGAAGCGATATGGAGTGTTACAGGTGGGTGGTGTCGGATTTGGGTAAAAAATGTGTTGTGTAATTTTGTCTGAAATGTCACCTTTACTATGCTTCCCATGGCAATGAGAAGGCCAACTTTACACAACAATGATCTTCATAGTCATTGATGGACCATGCTGTTGACCAGAGAATCATTGCCACCGAAGCAGCCTCTTGGCAAGGATTATACTTGTTGGTTTGCCGTTTGCTTCCCAGCAGTCTGCGCATGAACTTGCAATTTGTTCAGGGAGCCGGTGGTAGCTCTCGCCTACTTTTATCAAGACACTTCGGGATTCTTCACGTCCACTAATGACCAGTGCTTAAATATAGCTCGTCCGGCTAAACATGCCTCCGATGGATGGTGCACACCGACGACTCGCCCTGCATGTGCAACACCATAGTGACAGTTTGTGCCCAGGTTTAAATTTGAACCCAAGCTACAGAGAGCTCCAGAGGTGAGTGCGCAAACCTCTTGGTAATCCTGCCAGTCCTTTGAGGCCGATGAGTTTTATTAACTCAAAAAAAACCTAGATTTATTTTGAGCTTTTCCTTGAGCATATTTCCTCTGAAGGCCACCACATGCTGTTCATAGACAACCAGGGTGAGAAACAGTTTTTCACAGGAAATTTCACACGAATACTTAGCCAAATTTTTTTCTCGCTCAAAGCTTCACAAACACTCTTTAAACTTGTAGTTCTTCATAAGTACTTAGGAATTTGCTTTTTACTTCTGCTTTATGTTGCAACTCATCTGAGAACACTTAACAGCAGGCTCTTCTCATTACCTTAATGATACTTGAGATTTCTTTCTTTGAATCCAGCGAGACTTTCTTTATTCTTTTTTCTTTTTCTTTATTTAACTGAATAACCTCAATTTCAAACTTTCTCGTTGAAAACGATCGGATTGAATATTGCTTGAACAAACATTTCAGGACTACAGCGAAGTTTGCTCACTGTGCAGTTTGTTGCTGAACTCGGCCCCTCAACATCAATCAATTCCAGTTGCCAAAGGGACGTCCTCTCCCTGTTAATTGAATTGTGGACGTGCTCAGTTGTCGTATGAGCAGCAATAACATCACTGTCAGGACAATGCTGTGACCTTATTATCTTGATGATATTCCATCTAGCTGTACAATTAATAATTTTCTTTGTTGGCCTTTCTTCTTTCCTTTTTTTCCTGTATTTTATTGCTTATTAATCTATTGTTTCCATTTCTGCTTTTGTTTAAATTTTTGCAGGCAATTTTTTTATGCATTTTCAGCATCCTTGCGTTCACTTTGGGTTGTATGTACTTTGTAGGGCTGCAGATTGAGCATGAAAATGAGGGTGAAGTGCCAACTAGCTTCCTACCAGCTAATTTTGATATTTTTATAAAGTATGGGCCCTGACTACTTTACGCACCAAAAATACCCAGAATCCCCTTGGGGAAACATGTTCAAGTGACGTCATCAAGTTGGCCTCCATTTTTATTAAGTTTTTGTATTTTATTTTTACATTGAGGGTAATTAATGGCCTCTAAAGGTGGTTATTATATTTATATATTGAGGGTCCCTGTGTCCTGATCTGTAATAAAATGATACTAGCATCTGATTTAAATATTCTATTTAATAATATTAATATTTAATATTTTAAAATAATATTAATTATATTTAATAATATTTAAAATAATATTTAAATAATATTTAAATCATAAATTAATTTAAATGCATTTAAATTAATTTAATAATTTATTTAAATATTTAAATAATATTTACATAATATTTAAATTAAACACAGCTGATGCATTAAGATCAATTTCTTGGGTGTTAGGGTATTCAGTTGTTGGTTGTAATTGTTCTATGTCTGCGAATAATACTAACTGCACGGTGAAGTATTTGGGAATCATTTTTGAAATCGGAACCATTGTTGTAAGCACATTCTCACGAACTTCTGCTGGCTTCATATTCGCTGCTGTAAGTTTTATTCCTATCTTTTTATTCTCTCTTTCTCCACAAATGAAGCAGTGTTTATCCCAGGAAAAGGCTGATGTTTTTTCTCTTGACAGTTAAACTACTATATAAACGGGTAGGTACCACGTCAGCACCTGTACACAATGCCAAACTTTACAATTTTAGCAGCCATTTTGATGACGTCATTTAAGCATGTTCCCCCAGAGGTATTCTGGGTATTTTTGGTTTGTGAACTTGTCAAGGCCCCTACTTTATAACTAGAGCTTCCAGGGAAGCAGAACTCAACTGAACTGACTGGACAACTTTAAAGTCGGTCAGTTGTCTGTACTAGATTTGACTTAAATGAAAAGCCAACAACCATGTGTAATAATTTTAAGGTCCTTGTATCCTTATACTTGTCCTTGTTTTACAATTGATACAATGTTACACTTTGCAACAATGTTGCAGAAATATAGTTGTGTAGGCGGCCATTTTGTGACAGATCGGGTTGACATGCGATAGCAACCTACCTTGTGTGGTAAGAGTCTCACACACCAAGTTTGATCAAAACCCAGAAATATTTGTGGATGTTAAAGTCTTAACGTCGTTTCGGAGCTGAAAACAATATGGCGGCCTTATGGCGGTCATTTTGTGACGGATCGGGTTGGAATGCAATAGCACCCTACCTTGTGTGGTAAGGGTTAAACATTCTAAGTTTGATCAAAATCTGTTAATATTTGTGGACGGGAGAGTGTTGATGTCGTTTTCATGACGAAAAACAAAATGGTCGCCTAAGTCCGCCATTTTTAAACGGATCGGGCTGAAATGTAATACCAACCTGGTCCTTGGGGTAAGGATGCCGCATGTCAAGTTTGATCAGAATCGGTTGATATTTGTGGACGCTGGAGTGTTAACGGCGAAAAGTTAACGGACGACACGACGACGACGACGACGACGACAGACGACGGACGCCGGAGGGTTCAGTATGTGATGAACTCAACTGGACGGTAGTCCAGTTGAGTTAAAAATACCAAAAGTAGCTGGTAGGAAGCTGGTTGCCAGTTCCGCCATTTTTAAGGCACTTTTTGACAATAATCTGCAGCCCTATTGGGTTTAAGTCAGGGTTCAAAGACTGTTCTGTTCAGGATTGGTGTTCTGGTGAAGTTGTGGAAATGCATAGTGAACATTCCACTCTGGTTGAGGAGAAGGTGATACGCATGTTACTTCCAGCAGTGTGGTGCTCAACTGTATTCTACACGTCTGTGTGTATTTTTGCTCTCAAAGCTTTATTCTACTCCGCACTTTTTCTGGCACTTCTGAGTGTCTTTTGGATGCTGCCACATCTTGTACCGGCACTAACAAGTCTCGTACTGCAATATTGAGGCGAACAATTCTCTAAATTATCTGATAGAGCAAAGGTAGCTATACCAAAAAGTGGTTTCACTGGAGATTCCAACTGTGACTTGGAAGTTACTTGTTTGGAAACTTGTACTTGAGTTGCATGCTGTTGTTTTGTATGAAGCTTTTAGTTGCTGGTTGCATATTTTCTGTAAGCATGGCTGTGCCACTGATGCAGTGCCTATGTTCCCAGCTTAATATCCTTCCCTGTGGATGACGCACACACATTGCACACATTGATGGATCACCCTGCACGTGGAAGTTGTTTCTGTTGGTTATGTTGGAAAACCCACTGCAAATACACGCTGTCATCTTCTTCGAATGTGATGTTACCCTTAAATCGAGAGGTATATTAAAATGGGCGCTGCAAAACCACTGATTTTTACACTGCAAAGTGTAAGTATGTGGTTTAAAAAAACGTGTTGAAGGTCATTATTAAAGTTTGTTTTGATACTTTCTTGTATTTGTTTGTATTGAATCGAGGAATGGTTCTAATTTGCAACTTGCACATATTTAGTTTTGTGTTGCAAACTTTTTTCCCTCGTAGTTGCTCTCTGACTTTTAGCAAGTGTTTGGATACCTGATGGTAAAATTATGTTCTTATAAATGTTGTGTGAGATTTAAATAAGATGCACAAACTCTTCCCGACTCCTAATTTGGTTAGTTCATTAATTCGGTCAAAGATTCTTTTTACTTTCTTGTGAAATTTTCTTGTTTTTATTTGCCCTTTTTATTTTTTGAAACCTTGTACTTTTCGATAATTGGCAATTTGTTTCAACATTTAAGATACAAGGGCCATGTCCATTTGTGTATATGGTAATACAATGTAAAGGCTTGTCTGACATTTGAAGAAGATTTCTGGCATGATGTCACACGTTGAAATTTTCGGTGTTCATTTACAATGATATTTATTTTTTGGAAACCAGGCGATTGCTTTGCTTTTGAACACGGTGATCAAAACATCCACCGTTATTTAGATATTGTGCTGCCAAGTATATTTTGTGGTGTAGCGGCCGAGAATTATTTTTTTGCGAGCTATTTCTAATATCCTGAAATCGACGAATATAATCGCTAAGCTACTAGTCAGGTTCACTATGTCAATAAATTATATTTCGTTCAAAATCATGGTAGATTAGCAAACCTATACATTTTTGGAAAGGTTATAGCATAAGGAAACTAAAAATCAATGTTTACATTTGGAGAGATACCTGCATGGCGGCCATTTTGGATTTTCAAAATGGCCACTGTAAAATACATATTTTGTTCTATTTCTGCCTCTAATTACCCTAAAAACTTTTTAAAATATACTAAACCTATATTTTCAGGTACAAGGAATCCAATGAAAGTATCAAATTAGTGCTATGGGGAATGGTAAGACACGAATCAAAGGTTTTGAATTGCAAAATACTGTCTTTATATTCGCGATAAGTTGCATAATCAAATACATGTTATCATTTTGTACAGGCAGTTAATAACATCAAAATGTGTCACAATAATTCATATCACCAAACATACACAGGCAGTCAGCAAAATCATATATACGCATGCAGTCAGTATAACTTCACATCTACACTGGCAGTCAATGACAAAATATACACAGGCAGTCAATGGCATCAAACATACACGATTACAGAATATGCCATTTAGAGTTCGTCATCACTATCCTGTGTGTCGTATCCGACAATATAGTCCGCATCGTTTTCACAGTCCGTTCCACACAAGCAAAGGTCGGTCAAATTGATTGGCAAATCGAATTGGTCGAATGGTCGATCGAATCGAATTCGAGGAATCGAATCGAATCGAATCGATCGAATTGGTCGAATGGTCGAATGGTCGATCGAAGCGATTGGTCGAATGGTCGAATTGGTCGAATGGAATTGGTCGATTGGTCGAATTGGTCGAATCGAATTGGTCGGAATTGGCAAATGTAAACATTGATTTTCAGATTTTCCATGTAATAACGTTTCCAAAAATGTATAGGTTTGCTAATCTACCATGATTTTGAACGAAAAAACATTGTGAACCTGACTATACCGGGCCTCGTCTTGACCTTGCTATCTGCTGCATCTTGAAGTCTTCGCTTGCTGTTTAATTGATGTTGGAAGTATTTATTTATTTAGTTTGTCGATGTTCCTATGTACAATGTGAGTATTTAGGATTGTAGAACTTTCTAAAATGTACTTTCTGTATTTTGAGAGGCTGTGCTAGTTTTGTGTTTGCTTTTCTTTTTCTGGTGCTTAATTTCTCCATCTCTGGCCTTGCTGCTTGATGTTTAGGGGAGGGACCTGTTAATGTACATCTTATTTGTTGGCAAGTTCTGGATCCCATTCCATGATTACTTTTAGAGATTGCACTTAAACAAGCACAACCAAAGAGGATTTTTTTTTTCTTTTGTGTACAGTATTTTTCTTCGATCTAGTTGTTCTTGGCTTTGTATCGGCAAGAATATCTCCCGGCTTCAATAGTTTAATCTATTACATATAATTATTTTTGACAAGTTTGGGCTTTGCTTTGAATATTTTGTGGCTCGTTTGCAGAATTGTGAAACTTCAATTTTGATTGTAACTATGGAATTCGTCAAAATGCTTTCCCGTGTTAAGTTGTTTTCTGAAGACATTTTCTTTCCCTGATGTGGACATATTAAATGTGATTTTTATTACTGATATTGACATCACTGTGTTTTTATTGTTATTTATTACTTGCAAAATTGAAGATTTTTCAAGTATATTTGTTGGTCTTGTGTGTTATTCTGTCTGTCTGTTTGTCTGTCTGTCAATCACCTGTAGGTGACAATTTTAAACCGATCTTTACGAAGCTTCACAAGATGGTAGTCTTCGTCATCAGGAAGAAGCGTATTGATTTTGAGGTCAAAGGTCATCTTTGGTCGAATTTCGAAAATTGTCATTTTTCATCCGATTGACTTGAACGTTGAACAGCATTTGCATATTGAGTCACTAAATTGGGAAACCAACTATTTTTGAGGTCAAAAGGTCAAAGGTCAACTAAAGGTCCAGCTTCTAATATCAATTTTCATCTGAAAAATCATCACCTTTAATCCGATTGACCCGAGCTTTGATCAAGTTCGTCATTTTTAATCTTTATGAAATGGTCAATTTGATGTATTCATGGCAACCTTTTTGGGGGGGGGGGGGGGGGGGGTGGAAGGAGTGAGTTTTGTAAGTATCATGCTGTGCATGACGTATTCTTGTTTATTTATTTGCATTTAAAAGGCTATTTATGAGAATGAAGAACTACTGTTGCATATGAAGTTGTTGATCTGCGTTGTCAGACAGGCTGCAGGAGTGGGATGTAGATGGTTGTAAAGGGATGGGGAGGCAATGGAAGAGGCGTGTGCGAATCTCGAGTGGGTTTAAAACCCATACTGCAGTGTTAAATGGTAATTGTGTAATTTCTTCCAAAAAAGAGTAAAACTTAAAATCCAGGCTCACTGCTGACGTCCACTCACTTGTTCCTCTCTTCTCTTAACTGTGGAACCAACTTCCTCATTCTGTTCAATCTCATCCTTCCCTCCAGGGTTTCAAAATGTCTGTTCACATCTTCAGGTCATCATCTTCCATCCATACTCATGAACCTGCATACCCTCATCAACCCGCCCCAAGCACAACCCTTCCTTTCTAGGTTATTATGTTTCTCCTCCAAACCCACCACCTCCGTCCAACCACTTTTCCATTCTTATTCCATTGTTGATTCATCCCTTCCTCTTTTCTCAGCCGTCTCATGCTGTGTTTCAACTTGCGTTCACCTTGTTAACCCATGGTGTCTTCCTCCCCTTGCTCTCATTCTTCCCCTCATCCAATATATCACCAAGTATCCTGTTGTGTCCATCTACCCCGCTGTTAGTGAGTTCCCCCACTTTTCACTGTTATCTAGCTGTTTGGTTCTGTTCTTTATGTTCAGTTCTGTGTTCTAAATCTTCCCCGAGCCTCAAAATTACATACAAAAAAGTCTTTAATTCATGGAAAAGTACACTCTCATTATGTCCTTGTGTTTTATGTGCCATATGTGCATGCTCCGCTGAGGCAGCTCCTCCGGAGGGGTGGTCAAATTCCACTGTATTTACAAACATGATAGATCATGTTTAACACATGGCAGCCCTTACCATTAAATGGGCTCAAGGAGCTGGTTTTTCAGTGATTGTATCATATAATGTTCAACATTACAAATTTGCTAAAATAACTTAATATCATTTTATTTTGACATTTAAAATATAAAACTAGAAAGATCAATCGAAGATTGCAGACCCTCACCAGGACTCGTTTCATAGTACGTATTTTATAGACATACTCGCACTATAATTGTACTGTACATACGTTATAGATGTGCTCACATTGTAATTGTACACACTTTATGAGGCACTCTGTTGATAAATGATAACAGATAAATAATTGTGGACTACTTTGGCATATTGTATTCGGACAGACAAACAAATGGACCCAAATTAAATACCCTCTCTTTTGTCAAGAGTACAAATGTAAATGTATATATATATATATATATATATATATATATATATATATATATATATATATATATATATATATATATATATATATATATATATATATATATATATATACACATTACTATAAGTATATAATATATATATATATATATATATATATATATATATACATTACTATAAGTATATAATATTTATATATATATTTAACTATAAGGTATATAACTACAAGTATATCATCAGCCATTAAATATCATCAGTTGGGTGGACTCAGCCTGTCATCCTTCTGAGATCGGCAAAATGAGTACCAGCTTACTGGAAACAGGGCACTGCATCAGCAGCACAACCACGCTCTCAGCATGATGCAACCAGCCGCCTCAGGCTGCATATATGAAATAATTATAAGTCCATCTTTAATGACAGTATTTTTAATGTTTTTTTTGCTGATGACTCCACTCTCTGCCGCTCCATATCTCATCCCTCAAATCGGCAGTCTGCAGCCTCTTCACTCTCTGCAGACATGGATAATATCACCAACTGGTCAAACAAGTCTGTCAAACAAGTCAAGCAAGTGGAACATGTCTTTCAATCCTGACAAATCTCACACTCTCACTATGTCTCTCCGAAAAGACCGTCTGGAAAACCCTCCCATCTACTTGCTCAAAAACCCTCTTGAAGAAGTTCTGTCACTCAAGCTTTTGGGTCTCACTATCTGCCATGATCTTTCCTGGGAAAACCACATTTCCAAGCTGGCTTCCAAAGCCAGTCGCCATCTGGGCATCCTCCGTCGTGTGAAGTCCTTTCTTGGTACTTCTGAGCTCCTCACCACATACACAGCTTTCATCCGCAGCTCAATGGAATACTGCTCTCCCCTCTGGGCTGGTGCTCCTGCCTCACACCTAGTTCGGCTTCACACTGTAGAAACCAAAGCTTTCAGAAGCATTGGAATCTCCCGTGATGAAGCTGAATCTGAGGGCCTTTCACTCTCACTGCAGGCAGGTTGGTGGTCTTTCTGTCTTCTACCGACTCCTCTCTGGCCTAGCTCCCCCCAGCTCTATCTGTGCTCTGTCCCCCAAATATTCCTTCAGGACGCACAAGAACTGCCAGCAACCCTCTTCTGGTGAAACTGCCAAAATCAAGACTCTCTGCTCACCTTCACTCTTTCATTCCTCTTTTCTCCTGCCTCTGGAACAAACTCCCTCACTCTCTTCAATCCCACTCCTCCCTCCAGGTCTTTAAAACAGCTGTTCACCACCATCTCTTATCTTACCCCTTCCAAAACCTTGATCTTTTCTACTCCGGTTAATACACCCCAAATCAAATCCACCTCTTTCAATCCCCCCCCCGCCACCAGCCCTCTCCCTTCCACAGATCTCTTGATGACACTGTTCTCTACTGTTGTGCTTGTGTGCTTCCCTCTCTCCCCATTTTGTCTCCCACTCCCTTTATTATATGTTTTGTGTGTCTGTTTGTTTTTTGTGTTGAATGTGCTAGCTCTTACACAAGCCTCGATCTTGTATACAAAAATAAATAAATAAAATAACCTCATGTGAATTATATCTTATAGGACAACCGGCTTAATGTCAGTATATTTCCTTAAATCAACCAATCGGCTCAATTCACTGTTTAATGTGAACTGGAAGTGAGGTTTATCTTTCTGACTTCCTTTTACTCCACTACTTAAGGAGCTAGAACATTGACCAGATCATAATGCAACATAACAAATGGAATTGGAGAGAGAGACAGAGAGAAAGGAGAGACAGAGAGAAAGAGAAAGGAGAGAGAGAGAAATAGATAGGTAGGCAGGTAGGTAGGTAGAGGTAAAACAGCAAGGTTGAAGGATGAAATAGAGGGAGACTTGGACAAATCGTGGGTGTGGGAAGGAATGAGTGGTGATTGAGGACACATGGGGTGGACAAGATGGACAGAGCTAAGCAAATTCTCAGGAAAGAAAAAAATGGAAAGAGTTGGACTTGGGGAGGATTCATTGGGTGGTAAATATAGATTTGGTCGGGGGTTGAACAGGTAAGATGGTGGTGAACAGCTGTCCACAGAAGATAATGTGGAAGTTGGTTCTACAGGTGGGAAAATAGAGGAACGAAGGAGTAGATGTGAGCAGTCATTCTCGGTTTTGTGAGTTTGACCACCATTTGGTTTTTTGAGTGGGAGAGGCAGGGGAGGTGTGTAGGGGGGGGGGGGGGGGTGGGGTCAAAGCTTGATAGCAGAGGGTGTAAGACTAGGGGGTAGGTGGTAGAAGACAGAGACCTCCAACCATGTTTGCGATGGCAAAGTGATAGGCCCATAGGCTCAGCTTCATAGTGGGAGATTCCAATAATCATGAAGGCCTTGGTTTCCACTGTGTCAAGCTAAGCAAGATTGAGGCAGGGGTGCCAGTCCAGAGTGGAGCGCAGCACCCCATCAAGCTGAGGATGAAGGCTTTGTAGGTGGATCGGAATTCATTGGTGCAATGGAAGGACTTTGTGCGGCGGAGGATGCCTCGTCATTGACTGACTTTGGTGGCCAAGTTTGAAATGTGGTTTGCCCAACAAAGGTCATGGCTGAAAGTGAGACCCATGAGTTTGAATGACTGAACTTACTCAAGAGGATTGTTAAATCATTACAGGGCTTCTCAGATGGTCCTTTTGGAGAGAGATAGTTTGATGGTGAGATTTGTCAAGATTGACCGACATATTCCAAGTGTTTGAGCAGCTGGTGATTTTGTCAAGGTCTGAAGAGAGGGAAGAGGATGCAATGTGCCTGTAAGATGGATGGGGGATGTCACGGCAGAGGGTGGAGTTATTAGCAAGTCGATAGAGTATTTTCCAGAGGGTCAGAGAGATCATTGATGAAGATGAGGAATAGGACTGCACCAGGAAATGCTGCCTTGGAGCACTCTTGCCTTGACAGGGAGAGGTGAGCAGATCCCATGAGAGCTCCACATTGGCTACAAGAGTCGAGGAAGTCAATAAGCCATGTGTGGAGTTGTCCTTGGATGTTATAGGGCAAAGAGTATGGAGAGCAAGGTGGGATGCCAGACTGTATCTAATGTTTGAGATATGCCTAGGCCCGAGAGGGATGGCGCTGATATCTCACATCAAGAGCCTCCATCTATTGTCAGGAGACTAGCGGCAGTATTTCCAAGGAAGAGTGGTGATTTTTAGTAGTTTGCAAGGTAGCAACAGCATTTCCTGGTCTGAAACCAAACTGGTGATCTGAGATGAGGCCGTTTGAGAAAAGGAAGGATTTCGTATCAACTGTGATGATGAATTCCATGGTCTTGTTGATGATTGGAAGTATGCTGATAGGTTTGTATTGACAAGGTGTTTGACATATTTCAAATGAACAGCTTTCTCCGTATATTAAGGGCAAACAAAACGCGTGGAATTATTTGTTTTCTTACTCTGTACATCTATTCCCAACGGCATGCCCATAATACTATAATTTTTGAGTTATCTCGAATGGAAGGATGCACTGTCAAAGGGCAGGGCAGGAGCGTCACAAATTTAAAAATGACACGACGTTCATTGTTTTCCCAAAGTAGAAATGTAGGGTTCGAAGTGGAAGTTGTAGGGTAAAGTTTATGTTTACCTGAATGTGTTTGGTAAAAGAGGGGCTTAAAGGTGCCAATCTGAGACCATTTCATGCTCAAACATGGGCTCTAAACTAAAGTTTACAGGGCAATGAATCTGGTCGATATTGATAGGCTGTTGTACATTTCAGCCCAACCTAACTGCTGAACACCAAGAACAGTCTAATTTTGTTTGTTTTAGCTAGTTACAGAGATGAAGAAGATGACTGAGACAGGAAGAATAGTTTATAGACTACGAGTGGGGTATCCTTACATATTGCAGGCAATAACAAACCGTGCTTCATACGTCGGTACATAATAAATAGAAGCTTTAAGATTATAGGCAAGCATCACCGACCTGCGAGATATCAATTTAGGTTTTATTTATTTATTTTACCGATGCATTTACAGTTTTTATGTAAATTTTCATTGTTTTTATTTCAGTTTATCGTTATAGAAATTACAATTTTCAAATGCTACATATCGATTGAGATTATATATATATATATATTTTTACAGACGCGTTTACAGTTTTTATGTAAATTTTCATTGAGGTTTTTATTTCACAGTTTATCGTTGTAGAAATTACAATTTTAAAATGCTGCATATCAATTGAGGTTATTTATTTATTTATTTTATGGATGTGTTTGCAGTTTTTATGTAAATTTTCATTGAGGTTTTTATTTCACAGTTTATCGTTATAGAAATTACAATTTTAAAATGCTACATATCAATTGAGGTTATTTATTTATTTATTTTATGGATGCGTTTACAGTTTTTATGTAAATTTTCATTGAGGTTTTTATTTCAGTTTATCGTTATAGAAATTACAATTTTCAAATGCTACATATCAATTGAGTTATTTATTTATTTATTTTATGGACGCGTTTACAGTTTTTATGTAAATTTTGATTGAGGTTTTTATTTCACAGTTTATCGTTATAGAAATTACAATTTTCAAATGCTACATATCAATTGAGGTTATTTATTTATTTGTTTTATGGACGCGTTTACAGTTTTTATGTAAATTTTTATTGAGGTTTTTATTTCACAGTTTATCGTTACAGAAATTACAATTTTCAAATGCTACATATCAATTGAGGTTATATATATATATATATATATTTTTTTTTTTTTATGGACGCGTTTACAGTTTATATGTAAATTTTCATTGGGGTTTTTATTTCATAGTTTATCGTTATAGAAATTACAATTTTAAAATGCTACATATCAATTGAGGTTATTTATTTATTTATTTTATGGACGAGTTTAGTTTTTATGTAAATTTTCATTGAGGTTTTTATTTCAGTTTATCGTTATAGAAATTACAATTTTCAAATGCTACATATCAATTGAGGTTATTTATTTATTTATTTTTATGGAGGCGTTTACAGTTTTTATGTAAATTTTTATTGAGGTTTTTATTTCAGTTTATCGTTATAGAAATTACAATTTTCAAATGCTACATATCAATTGAGGTTATATATATATATATATATTTTTTATGGACGCGTTTACAGTTTTTATGTAAATTTTCATTGTTTTTATTTCACAGTTTATCGTTATAGAAATTACAATTTTCAAATGGCATGCTACATATCAATTGAGGTTATTTATTTATTTATTTATTTTTATGGACACGTTTACAGTTTTTATGCAAATTTTCATTGAGGTTTTTATTTCACAGTTTATCGTTATAGAAATTACAATTTTCAAATGCTACATATCAATTGAGATTATTTATTTGTTTATTTATTTTCATGGACAGGTTTATGGTCCTTCACAATGTTCTTGACAAACAGACATGTGCATGTATGGCACAAATCTAAAGAACTCTACAACCCTGAGTGCTTGGTTCCAACAGTGAAGGGTTCTGGGGATTTTTTAAATGTTGTGTGCCACATTTTCTGGCATGGTTTGGATGCAGTCATTCCCTCAAAAGGCAAGGTCAATGCTAATCGCTACTTGATGGTACTGAGTGATCATCTTCATCCCATATTGCAGCATTTCTTCATCATGCCGGGAGCAGTGTCTTCCAGGATGACAACGCCACCCTCCTCCCCAACCCCCATCCACAGAGCACGTGTGGTCCGCCCAATGGTTTGATGAGCATGACACTGATGTTATCCGTACGTCATGGCCTTCTAAGTCACCAGATATGAACCCAATTAAGCATTTATGGGATATTCTGGAACGACACCTGAGACAGTTTTCCACCTCCATCAAACAGGTTTGAGTTGATTGACTTTGTCGTGGAAGAATGTTGCCGATTGATTAGTTTATTTATTTATTTATGTGCTCTATAATCGAGTAAATTACTCGTTGAGCTTTAATCTGGCCACTTGATTTTCTAGTTACCGACAGGATGCTTGATGGTTTGGCGGTGAGGTAACTTTTGATCACTGAATCACTGAGGCTGTGGAGATGGAAGCCACGTTGGAAGTCGGATGTTAAAATGTCAAATGAAATGTTGCGGATAATAAAAAGTATCCTGTTAAAAGAAGAGCAAATGATTTTATATTCATCGCTACGCTTCTCTGATTATGTTGTGCCTCGACGATCAGCACGGTACAGCTTTTGAATCGCCATACGAAGCAAACTGAACAGTCAAATGCTTTCCCTGTGGTGGTGGCCGAGCAAAAAAAGTCCCATTTTTAGTTTCTGTGGACTAACTCTCCCCTCTCTCCTCTCTCCATCTTCTCTTCTTCTATTCTCCTTCTCCTCCTTGTCCGACTTCTACTTGTCCTCTTTTTTTTCCTCATCCTTTTCTTCATCCTCCTCCTCCTCCTCCTCCTCCTCCTCCTCCTCCTCCTCCTCCTCCTCCGTGCTCTTGGCTTGTTCTCCCTTCTATTGCATCCATTACTGACAGAGGGTATTATAGAATAACTTTATAGTGAGTCAGGCAACCTGATTTTGGCTTGAGAAACTATTTCGATGCATCACTGGAGAGGGGATTTGCTCAGATTTGTCAACGCAACATGCTGAATTGTAAATAATTCATTTATCAGAACCCTCCGTCGTTTTTCTAAGAGGAAGGCATAGGTGGGTGTTTTCCAATACATCAAAATGAAATCTGTAAATTGTGCTGCACGCTCAAGATGACATGTGAGGTCGCACATGGGTGAATGCATTTGATGTCTGCAGGCGTTGTTTGCATCCTCCTGGATTATCATGTACCAGTCTAAATTCAGGATCAATATTTCGGTGTAAACTCATACCGCTGCAAAATGTAACTAGTTTGATTGTTTATTCTCCTTGGAAATTCAAAGGACTTGGTTGGGAGGTTGGCTCGATTCCAACTGGCCAGCCTCTGTGACAGAGATCGTGGGAGTTGTACAGTTGGCTCCACTCTGGCGTTTTGATCAAACCTGTCACACCTCTTTCAATTGCTCATTAGAAACATAGGCAGTATGGGTCTTGGCAGATCTTACAGCAGTCTTGCATTATGATAACTCAGCTTCCCTTTCTTTCCCCTTGGTGAAGAACTTGCAACTTCAAAAATATATTTCTGCTCTGGCCAAAATGTTTTGCTCACTGTTGAAGTTACAGTGCCCTCCACACGTATTGGGACAGTGAAGTCAAATTTGTTATTATTACTATATACTCAATAAATTTGGATTTGAGATCGAAAGATGAATGAGGCAAGAGTATAGAAGGGCAGCTTTTATTTCTTGGTATTTTTATGCATATACACTCTTTGCACATATTTCTATGCATATGTGTGGAGTATCGTTGAGAGAGATGAAGACAAATGATGAATTGCGAAAGATGATGGGAATAGAGCCTGTGATTGATGCTGTGAAGAGGAACAGGTTGAGATGGTTTGGTCATGTGTTGAGGAAGAATGAAAGTGACTGGTTGAGAAGAGTGATGGAAATGAATGCAGAAGGAAGTAGAGGACGGGGAAGACCGAGAAAGACTTGGCTAAAGGTGGTGGAAGAAGAAATGCGGGAAAGGAGGTTAACAAGGGGAGAAGTGGAAGAGATTGTCGTGGGGCCTGCAAGGCTAACCCCCGCTCTAGCAGGGAAAATGGCCTTAAAATGCCTGTTGTTTAAAAAAAAAAAAGGCCTTA
The DNA here is from genome assembly GCF_964187855.1 of Myxine glutinosa. NCBI lineage: Eukaryota > Metazoa > Chordata > Myxini > Myxiniformes > Myxinidae > Myxine > Myxine glutinosa. The sequence continues at coordinate 41,864,031 of NC_136264.1, read as the reverse complement.
AAAAAGACCTGCCTTAAAAAAAAGGCCTTAAAATGTTGAGTATATAGTAATAATAACAAATTAGACAAATTAGAAGGCACTGCATATAGGTTCAGGCAATTGTACTTTGCGGAAACTTTGAGTGCATACACTATCCATGATGTATCTGCTTTTCATTAATTGTGGTATTTTGTTTTATGTTCAGTTCCTCTTCATTGTGCATTCACCAATTTGACTTGGTGATACTCCCCTTTTCCCATTGGCAATCTCAACAGTATATAGGTTCGTATTTGGTTGATTCTTAGGCTGTGTATATTGATAGATCATGGTAGACCTGAAGAAATGCTTTTGAAATCTTTGAAAATTGTAGAATAATAACAGTGACAACTAGAATGGCACATACCCCCACCAGGCTGAACAGTTTAAGTGTTGATTCCACTGATCGGCTGGATCTGAATCAGGATCGTCATCAAAATTTAATCATCTTGTTATTGTAACTTAAACCACTTAACCACCAAGTTTTGTCAGAACCCGTCCACAACTTTTTGGAATATCATGCTTTATCATGGGGTACGGCAGTACTCCATGTGTGGGGATGGCATGGGGGAAAAATTGCTTGACGTTCATCATTTAAATTTTTTAAAGGATGATGGCATGGACAATTCCCATAGGTTGGCATGCATGGGGAGAAGGAAATTTATCCTTAGAAAATGTCCTGCTGAGTGTGGTGAGTAAGGAGGCACCATTGTTGACGACGCTGGTACCCAGAGTACCCCGGGAAGTGACGGCGCTTCCCCCAGACTCAGTGGCTGTTTGTCTTGTCTAACAGTCCTGTTGTGTGTGTGTGTGTGTGTGTGTGTGTGTGTGTGTGTGTGTGTGTGTGTGTGTCACAGCTCCACTACAAGCCTTAGATCCTCTAAAAATAATGTTCAAAATGTATGGCCCCTTGCACAACAGCTGACCTCACAGCCTGTCTCTCTTCTTTTGGTGTGCTGCTGGTGATTCTGAACACTTTTCTGCCTCCATTCGCTGACTCCCCAGATTTTCTGAATGTAAACGCTTCATCTAAAAGCGGTTCACGATCATTGTTGGTGTTTCTGCTGAGCTTTCTGCCCATGCTCCCATCGATCTATTCCCTTTCCTGAGAGTTTGATCTTGCTTGGTGCTGGATGTGCCTCGTCATTCGGTGAAGCTGTGCTGTGAATCTTTGGAGCAGGTGCGATTGTGATGACATTCCCATTTTATTTCCTCTGTACGTTTTTTAAAAAGCAATATATATTTTAATTCAACTAAAATTATCAGGTGTTGTAACCCTCTCATTTAGTCTGGCTAGTTCTAAACAACTTATTTTTCACAACTATAACTTTAGAACTGCTGATCAGAATTTCAGGTGATTATTTTCTACCAAATTTCATGGCTATTAATGGAAAGATACTTGGCCGATGAAATATGGTTTCAAAATGATGGTCCAGGCTTTCATTTTGTAATTTCTTGCAAATAAAATAATTTTATTCTCATAATAAATTTGGAATTGCTATTACTATTCTCGTTATGCTTTACAGGTTATTTCATTGTACTCCTCTGTAATGACATAGTTGTAATGAGGAGCTGACAGGATTGCATGGACTGTAGAGGTAGTGCATTTCTCTTTGATTCGTGGTATCTAGGTTTGATTCACGATCCGTCTATAAGGCATCGCATTGGTGCTTCATGGGCAGGGTGTGCACCTCCATTCCTCGGACGGATGTTTAGCCGGGTACTCGTCTGCCTGCATTGGCTGATGGATATTAAAGATCCCACGGTCTCTTTTGATGACGAGTAAGGTGAGTTGGCTGGCAATCTTCAATTATTATAAATTCCTGTGCGAATCGACTCCAGTTGAACGCCAGGCCTGTTCTGCTAGTTCGTGAAAGACTTTGGTCCACAATTTCTGCTTAATTGGGTTTGTGCAATCATCCCATGTCATTCACTGTGACGTTGTTGTAGTCTGAAGCTTTTGTGCACCTTTGTATTTTTGCTGAATATTAATTATGCATTGTAAGGGACAAGCCTGGTGTTGACTTAACGGTTAGGGTGCTGGCTTGGGATCCTAGGGTCCTGAGTTTGAATCCCGGTCGATCGTTGAATTAACGCCAGAGGGGTTGCCTCAGCCTGTCATCCCTCCGAGGTCAGCAAATTGAGTACCAGCTCGCTGGTAATTGGGGCATGGCATCAGCAGCACAAATGCGCTTCCAGATAAATGATGCAACCAGCAGCCACACGCTGCATAAGAAAACATCAACATTGTAAGGGGCATCGTGCGCACGTTTGTTGCAATTTTCCTTTGCCTGTGATTTGTTAAGAGTCTGTTTCTGGGCCATGACACATGCACAGCATGTTTGTTTTGTTGTTTTTGGCCCCTCTGGCCCTCTAATTGGCATCAGATGGATATTTGCACTAAGGTGTAATGACCAGCGTTCTCCATTATCAAATGATCTCTCCCTTGCATCTTTTGTTTTGTATTCACATCAAGGCTCATGGAAGAACTAGAACACGGAACGGATCAGGATGCAACAGAAAAAAAGGAACAGCAGAAAGAGAGGGGGAAACACGAACAGCAGGGTTGAGGGACAAAATAGATGGAGACTTGGACAAATAAGGGATCTGGGTAAACATGAGGGCTAGGGGAGAACAAACATGGTGTAAACATGTACGTCATTTAAATTTATTGCAAACGACACCATTTCTGGCTCTGACTCATCCCTGATTAAGGCATCATGACCACCTTTCTCCTTTATTCCCCATCGAACACTCTCTTTACATAATCTTTTCTTTCAAATCTTTCTCCTTCCTATAATACTTTGAAAGATGAACAGACATTTGGGCCATCTACATATTACATATGAAATGTGGTGAGCTTCTCCTCCCCACCTCACCTTCCCCTCCCCACATACATTCTGTCTTTCCTTCTCGACTCCTGACTTTCCCCATTTATCATTTTCCCCTCCTTAACCACCCCTTTCCCCGCCTCATCAATTCCTTCCTCATACCTCATGCCCTCCCTGATCTCCCAGATATATACATTTATACGGAGTTATTTTCACAATGAAAGGGTTATTTTCACAATTATTTTTCCCCTCTGATTGTATTTGCTTATATGTCCCTTGTCGACCTGTTCCCTTCAACCCCATATCAGTCTTTTGCTCTGCCATTTGTTCTGCAGAACTTCAATGAGCTTTAATCTAAATATTGTATTTTAAATAGGATTTATTTTCTTTTACAAGATTCTTGGAAGAGTGAAGAAACTGAAGGTGCAGACAAAGTGGCATGACATGTGACAGTGGGTTATGAACGGACATGGGGGCAACGGTTGGACCAATAAGAAAGAGAATGTACAAAGACGAAAATATGAGAAAGGCGATGGAAGGAACCACGATAACTTGCTAGTCAGAGGGTTGGTTTGGGTGGCACGAATGGGGCCAGAAAATATGAGTAGCGATGTGGGATGATGAGATGGTGGTGTACTACCTGCTTCAGAGGAGACTCAGGAAGGTAGTTCCACCAATAGTAGAAGAGATGAACAAAACAAGTTCGGATACATTGAAAGTACACCACCCCCAAGCCAAATAATTAAATATCCTACAGCTCATAGAGACTGCATTGGGAGGGAGAGGTGTACAATAATTGATTGATTAATTGTAAAATTAAAATCAATAAAAGATTATCACAAAATATTTTCTTAATCAATTGGCTAATAGCATAACTAAACCACGAGTGCTTCATCCGAAGATGTATCTTTTAGAAATTTAATTAAACAAGTCATTAATAAACAAGTACAAAAAGTTTTAATTAAAACAAAAGCCGCGTCGATGTTACACAATGCCTAGATGCAGCTGTGCCTATAACGTCGATGTTATAGGCACAGGACATTCCTATTGATTCGATTACTTGATGTTATTTTTGTGCAAAGTGAAAATATATCTCGGCAATTTCCCGTGTGTGGCGACGAATTTTGAATATATCTCGGCATTTTCCCATCTGTTATTTCAGGCGGTGTATGACTGACCATGCCGCGATTTAAAATATATATATCTCGGCAATTTCCCGTGTGTGGCGACACGTGAACGAAGCTATGCTCCTCTCTCCACATTATTGTGACGACGTATAAATTAAATATTTCATCGTGACGATTGTCATCAAATGGACGAATTTTTAATATATCTCGGCATTTTCACGTCTGTTATTTCGGGCGGTGTATGACTGACCATGCCGCAATTTAAACAAAATATATATATCTCGGCATTTTCCCGTCTCTTATTTCGGGCGGTGTATGACTGACCATGCCGCGATTAAAAAAAAAATTATCTCAATGGACTTGAAGTTACAGGCCTTTGAGAATTCATTTCGTTCAATAAAGGGCAACTTTCATCGGATTTTCTTCCCGTTTTTTTTCAACCGAGTCTAAAACTATGTTAGCGACTGTGAAAAATGAAATGATATATCGAATTTGATTTGAAATAAAACTGTGTGAGAGAGGAAGACACCACGGGCCTACAAAAGAGGCCTCAAAGCTATGCGAGTTAATAAAATGGTGGATATTTGTTTATATGAAGCCTCTCCCACAATGGGTGGAGCTATGGCTCCCAGAATGGGTGGAGCTTTGAGGTTTTGTCTTCTCTGCAAGAACAAGAAGAACAAGAACAACAACAACAACAACAGCAGCAGAGGGCACTCTATGACCAGCGTCTTGCGACGCGGCTAAATATTATATAATTAATTGATTAATCAATAAATAATTAATCCATTAAATGATTAATCAATAAATCAAAAATATCCTTGATAGCCACATCACTTGGTCACTGTCATGTCCAAATATTAGCTTCCTAGCTCAAAAGGTGCCTGAGATATTGCCCAGATGAGAAAGAAAATAAATAAATGATTAATTAATGAAAATAAATAAATAATAATCATAAAAAAATTAAATTATTAATCAATTCGGTCATAGAACACATAAACTACCACTATTTCATCAGAATCTGTAGCTTAACAAATTTTTATTTTTTTTAGTCATTAATCGAATAATTAAATAATGAATCGATTAACTAATAGCCTTTGCAGCCAAATTACCTGGTCATTGGCATGTCCAAATATCAGCTTCCTAACTCAAAAGGTGCCTGAGTTAATGGTCAGAAGAGAAAGGAAATTTAATTAATTAAATAAGTACTTAATTAATCGCTAATAATTGAATAACTCCTCAATTTATTGATTAATCAAAAAACAAAAAATACAGTTTTTGATAAAGGACTTGCTCACTATTGTGCCGAAATTTCAGCTTTCTTGCTCAAAGGATGGCTGAGATATCGCCCGGACAAACAAGAAAACAAGAAAGCAAGAAAACAAACAACCAGAGTGAAAACTGAGTACTCCCTTTCAGCGTGTATCACTGCCGAGCCCCCTTCGGTGCCCGGCAATGATGTTATGCAGCACCTGGGGATGGCATAGGAAAGGTGCGGTGTACAATATTTGAGGTGTGCAGCTCGCCTAGATTTTGTGAGTTCAACCAGGTGAGGTTAGCTGATGGAAAACGTGAAAGATGAGGAAGTTGTTGTCGTGGGAGGAGACCTAAATGGACATGTGGGAAGGAGTATGGATGGTTTTGAGGGAGTTCATGGGGGTTATGGATATGGTGTGAGAAATGGAGAAGGTGAAAGGATTTTGGAGTTTGCTGATGGAGCTGATTTGTTGATTTGTAATACTCAGTTCCAGAAAGAGTATAATAAGCTTGTTACATACACGTCAGGTGGGTCGACGACAACCGTTGACTACCTGATGGTGCGTAGGCGAGATGGGGGCACCTCCGGGACACAAAGGTGATCCCAGGGAAGGAGGCTGTTTCACAGCACCACTTGGTTGTCTGCGACATAAGGGTGAAAGGTGCGAGGAGAGCTCGGCGGGTGAAGTACCAACCGAGAATGAAGGTGTGGAGGTTGAAAGAGGTGACAGTAAGGGAGGCATTAAAAGAGAGGCTGAGTATGGTAGAGGATGATGTGGTTGAGCTTGAAAGTGGTTGGATGTCAATGAAAGCTAGTCTGTTGGGAGCCGTTGGTGAGGTATGTGGATGGACAAAAGGACCACCAAGGCACTCGGAAACATGGTGGTGGGATGATGAAGTTGGAAAGAGGATTGACGAGAAGAGGAAGATGTTCAAGGAGTGGCAGAAGGCGAAGGGTACGGGAGCAGAAACAGCAGAGCATGAAAGTTATAAGGCAGCCAGGAAGGC
>NC_136264.1:41815293-41852793 GCF_964187855.1 Myxine glutinosa | reverse complement strand
CCTTGGGAATACCTCGATTGCCATTTCATTCCCCTTTGTTACTTATTGACCATGTGGGATAACCCAGCGTATGGTGTTGAACAACTTGAACAAGTATGCATTTCCCTCTGCATCCTGCAGAAACCATGGCAAGCAGGCACGAGTGACGGCACATAAGTATCCCTTTTGCGATAGCATTTGCAGTTCTTATGAGCTTATGGTGTGCATTATGTGCTGGCCCTTTGCTTCGGGCATTCTCACAATCACTGCTGTTGATGGGTTTATGCGGCAGAAAGCAATACATGCGATAGTTTTGCGCAAAGCCTGATGATTATTGGTGAGTTAAGCCTCCCATTTGCATTGACGAATGGGAGAGCCCAAGTGGCTCGTCATCACTCGGTGCACTTTATTTATTTATTTATACAATTACACCCTGGTTGTGAGTTGAACAGTGAAGATGAAACGCAATACATTTCAGAATAGCCTTCCCCTAATGATACTTCGGGCTGGCAGGATGTCCTGGAGGTACATGCGCTCTTGGGTCATATTCTGTCATATGTCATCCTTTTATTTTTATTTTTTTAAATTTGCCCAGGCAGGTTGATTCATCACTTTGTGTGCCGTTCCTTGGATGGACTTTTAAACTGGGCATCCAGTCCGCTGGCATCAGTTGGTGGATGCTTAAACATCCCATCGTGTCATTCGCGAAGAGTAGGCGAGCCATCGCCTGCACCATGTCCATAAAATTCCAAACTCCCTGCCCCAACTACCGCTGGGAATACCACCCAGTATAACCCTTGCCAAGGAACTGTTTCGGCAGCACCGATGCTCTGTAACCGAGGATGGTAAAAAAATCCCCACTTTTAGAGGCCATTTTTCCCCGCAGAGAAGGGGTTGGCCAACCGAGGATGGTACATCTGGCTAATATGGCATTAGCTTCCTTGGTGGAGAATAACTGCAAACTTTTCCAATTTAAGATTGAAAATGCCCAAAGACTTGCGCAAAGTCGAGGTGACGAGGCCCTGTGAGTGGGAGATCTTCTCTCTCCTTCACGCGGTTTTTATTTTTTCCGCTCCATTTCACGATTCATTAACTTTAACGTTTATCGTACAAGTTAAAATCATTTGCAGCCAAGCAAAATGGACGAGGTATTGGATTGGAGATTATTATTTATTATTATTATTATTATTATTATTTCCTGAATGCTCTTCTGCTAAACGCGCTGTTTCTGAGATGAAGCGACGCTTCACAATGATTACGCTGCTGTTTTTAGTGTTCCATTGCGAGCATATTACAAAATGGGATTAAAAAGAGCCTCAGAGGTGTCATCGTGTTAGCATTTTATCAGATATTATTTTGTGACACAACATGAGCTGTAAACGTGAAGGTGGGTACGTTTTGGGAATAATTTAATTATATAGCAATGGTTTTAGTCTTTCAAACTTAAGGATTTTAGTGTTACTGGAATTTCTGTTGCAGAAAAGATTCAGGTTTCCACGTCTGGTTGTGCTTTGCATTCTAATTCTTGTACGAATGATGCAGTGGATTTCATACTCGCTTTTCGTATGTCCAAGACATATCGGATTTATGAAATTGCGTGTTTGATTTGAAGTTTCTGCTTCGGATTTGCTGCCCCCTTCGTCTGTTGTGAGACGTGCGCACAATTGCTTATGTCTCGGCCAGTTTTAGCGCATTATAGACGAAGCTACTTGGCTCGCACCCATTTTGAACAGGGAGTCAGTAGGAAGCAAATTCGTGAAATTTGTCCCGTGGTGTAAGCTTTGCAGCTGGAAGAGCTCCACTTGGAGGCTTTCTCAAACTTTACGGACACCCCTTCAGAAACAGAAAACTTTCGGTGTCCCATCTTTCTTTGCTGAGCTCGAGCAGTCTGTGAACTGTTTTATTGAGAGATTTATAGGTTTTTCATTTTTAAAGTATAATTTTCATGTAAACGGACATGATCTTGTTTCCTTTAAAGAGTTTTCCTCTTTAAAGAGATCTTTTAAAGAGTTTAAAAGGTTTCCAATTCCAGCATAATCTCTTCTTCTTTTTTTTTTTTGGAAAACCAACAACGTTTTAGCCATAACGAAACATCTTTGCCAATCTTGAGGAAAGAAGAAATAGTTTTTTTCCCTGTTTTGAACCTGTCTTTTAATGCTGGAAAGCCTCTGAATACTGTTGCTTTGTTCATTGCATTAGAACTGGATGGGTAATCCTTCTGTGATCTGTGATCAGCCTCTGGAAGAGAACTAGGCCTCACTATCAGCTTATACCCTGGTTGGGGCAGATCACATCTCCAAGCTGGCCTCCAAAGCCAGTTACTGTCGGCCTTCATCCAACTTGCCATGGAATATGACTCCCTCCTATTGAGAAGTGCTGCTGCTTTCCATCTTCTCCCCCCCCCCCCCTCCCCTTTCCTTTGGGTGTTGAGTCACTGGCCCTCTGTGCCATCAGCATCCCATGACAAGAGGCTCACACTCGAGGTCTGCTTGCTCATCACAGGCAAGCAAGTTCGTGGCCTTACAGGCGTTTACTGGCTCTGTTGTAGACTTGCTCCTCCTGCCTTCTCACATCCCCAGCCAATCCCTGCTCAAACAGGTTGAAGGTCTTCTCCCAGAAATCCTTACCTTATCCCATCCATAATTTAATTTTTTTTTCAACAATGCTGACGTCCATTCATTCTCCCCCTCTTCCACTGTTCTGTTGCACGGGTCACCATCTTAGAGTGTGTTGTCTCGTGTTATTCCCTCCAGAATCTCAATTCTACTGCCCACTCTCACATCATAGTCTTTCCCATTTCTACTTCTGTGATTTTCTGCATGCACTGAGACCCTGAGTCCCTAACACACTTCAACCTGCAACTCCTTTCCTCTTGCTGTGATGCATCCGTACATTCTCCTCCCGTTTCTCCTTTACCCCACTTTGCGTCTGTTAATAAACCTGTGCCCCCTGATGTTCCACTCTTTTTGGTGGAAATGTCCATGAGACGTTTTTTCTTGTCATTTACAAATCTGCTTTGAAAGCTTAAGCCAAGATGGCAAAAACGCCTGTTTGGACCATGGAATATTCCCAGGTTGATTGGGTGCTATTATTCAAGCTGACTGTGGGTTGCTTGTACATCCTTCTGCAGCCATTCGGCAACAGCATCACAATCTTTCTCAAGTACGGTGTACCTAAATGTCTATACCTCCGAACACCTTTAATTACCCAATACCCAATACTTTTTACCCAATTACCCAATATCCAACATTAATATATTAAACATAATATTAATTATTATTATTAACCCAATATTGGGCATTACCCAATAATTAATGTTGCCACATTATACCAAATGAGATACATTTTAAATGCATAAATACCATATGGAATCACAGTTTTATTGTTTATTAACAGTGCGTTAGGATATGACCTTGGCTGACAGGATGGCCTCAAGGTCATCACTATAATCTGTGTCTCATCACAGACACAGACAGACACAGACAGACAGACACAGACAGACAGACGCACACAGACACGCACACAGACATGCACACACACAGACACAGACACAGACGCACACGCAGACACAGACGCACACGCAGACACAGATGCACACGCAGACACAGATGCACACGCAGACACAGATGCACACGCAGACACAGACGCAGATGCACACGCAGACACAGACGCACACGCAGACACAGACGCACACGCAGACACAGACGCACACGCAGACACAGACGTACACGCAGACACAGACGCACATGCAGACACAGACGCACACGCAGACGCAGACGCACACGCAGACACAGACGCACACGCAGACACAGACGCACACGCAGACACAGCCGCACACGCAGACACAGACACACACGCAGACACAGACACACACGCAGACACAGACACACACGCAGACACAGACACACACGCAGACACAGACGCACACGCAGACATGCACACACAGACACGCACACACAGACACACACTCACACACAGACAGGCACATACAGACAGGCACATACAGACAGACAGGGAGAGACACACATGTAGACAGACAGATAGACAGATAAAGCGAAAAAGAGAAAGAGGTTTTCTTCTGTATTCACCCTGTCCACCACATTCCTCCCCACGCTCATTGTTTATCCAAGTCTCCCTCTATTTTGTCCCTCAACTCTGCTGTTGGGGTCCTCCTACCTCTCTATACTGTTCCTTTTGTCCTTATGCGACCTGATCCATTCAGTGTTCTAGCTCTTCCAAAAGCCTTGACTCTGTATACAAAAAAACCTGCCATAGGTTGGCAACCATTGTGCAGGCTTGATGGGTTGAATGTTCTCTTTCTGTGTTGGAGTTCCTTGGAATGGAAGTCATCTATTATATATTGCTAACCATGCTGTCGGTCCGTGCGTTGATCTGTCTCCCGTTTACGGCAGCTGCTTCCTGCGCTGCATTTGAAAAGCTCAACATTCACGTTTGAAATGATGGGAGAACTGGCATGAATAATTTTATGCCAAATTTTATTTCCCAAACAAGATATTTTGCCCTCCTTTTTTTTTTTTGGACAAATTTAGCCTCCGCTGCCCGATGTTACACCACCATTTTGCGGTGGGCGGTTTAACTAGCTCAGCGATTTGGCTCTGAGTTAAACTAAGAGTCCAACACAATTGACCTTTGAAATAATTTAAATTGATAGCTTATCTATCTATCTTATAACCCTTTTTGTGAACGTCTGCTTGATCGGTTGTACCTCATGGACAGCCTAAGGATGTGACTTGGAGAGGGAAGGGAGGTTCATGGGGGGTAACTTTTCACAACAAAAAACATGGGCGCATCAGATTTAGACTAGGGGCGTGACAGTGGGGCATGCCCAAGGGGCATGGCTTCCTCTGACTTTAAAAAGTCCACTACACACACGTAACTGACTATTTATTTTCCGGACAATGCCGGGTAACTCTGCTAGTTTAACTTATAATTTTCCCGTCATTGGGGATGTGAACTTTTCGTAGTTCTCAATATTTTAACACGATGTATTCACAGAAGATCCCATCTCTATGTGGTGATGTCTCTTATATAATGTCTTTCACTACACCCCTCCCTCCATGTGTTGTATTTATGAGGGAACCAAGCTTTGCAGGCTGGTATCTGGTTGTTTCTGTTTGATTAATCATTTATTATACTTTGCTTCCTTCAGCAAGCAGCTTTGCACTTTTTTCACTTTTAAATTTGTTTTCACTGCAACCGCTGGACCGATTGATGGAAACATTGAACACGTGGAAGTAACTACCTAGTACCCATGGATAATTTTTTTTCTTGATAACTCTGATGTCATCGGAGTCAGAGTGGTATGGCAGCCATTTTGGATTGAAGGAATAATTTTGACAATCCTCTTCTCTGAAACAGCTCAATGAAAAAAGTTGAAACTTGACATGTGTTACGGATTCGGCCCTTCCGTGGTTGTGGTTTCCATCCACTTGTAACATTTCTGGTTATGTATTATTATTCTTATCGGGGTTGGAAGGTGTCGCGGAAGTGGAGGGTGAGACTCAAGACGCCAATGGTCGGAAACAGGTTTTACAAAAGGTCACAACTTTATTAACTGGTTATTCACTTGATTCCATTTACCAAATAATACCGCATTATTCAATGGCTGAGATTAACTCTTTTCCATGGTCCTTTTCGTTCGGCTGATGTTCCTCCGCCATGGTCCCGTTCGTCAGAGCTCCTCGCAGCAAGTCCTCTCGACTCCAGCCGCAGCTCCCGCTTATATGGACCAACTCGACTTAATCCTCTGTCCGCTGAACTCGTAATCTCCTCTCCGCCGACGTCACCGGTCGCCTTCCTGGCGCCAGCTAGCCCCCCCCCTGCTGTGAGTTCCTTTTATCAAACAATAGGGGGGTGCTCCAGCCTGGGGCTGTGACCAGGTGTTTCAAGAGACCATCATGTTCGTGCACATTCCTAACTCATTTACAAACCCGTCCCCCACAGAGTTTGCATGTAAAATGCATCTGCTTTGTTACTAGGTCAACCAATAAGTTACCAGTGCCAATTAATAAGTTACACTGAATTACACTTCCACAATTCCCTCATCTTTTTGTTTTTGTTTATATTAACCATTAATCTAAACATCAATATAAGTAAACAATCAATCACTACAAGTAAACATCATTACAAGTATAAGTAAATAATCATAACTTTGGTAATCAAATTCCCTTAGGCATACACCGTCATCCTGCAAGAATCACAAAACATTTCGTTGGTCATTGACTCCTTCCATATTGTTCAATCTATTGCATTTGCATCACAAATATATTTTCAAAACAACACTTCACCATCACCAAGATACAACAATTTCACTTCATTTTCAAGTTTTGTAAAGCATCTGCACCATCTGGCAAAAACGTTTGCCTCCACACAAATGTTGACTTTGTTTGAAAGGAAGGGCTGATCACTTGTGTTTGAATCCAGGTATGAAACATTTTCTCCTAATGTCTTCATAGCTCCTGCACTACTTCGTGTAGGATTTCGCTGTTGTGGTAACATTGCGGAGTCATAGACTGACCCTGCTCTCCTTGTAGCATTCTTGCCACTTTTTGCTGTAAACCATAGTAATTCCTGAACAAGGCCTTCACCCAGTTGTAGTTGACTTGCCTCCTCCCTTATTGTGAGTGGGCAGCAAGTATTGGTGTGACATTGATTGGCCAGCAAGATGTGGAACAGGGATGCCGGATGCATCCACAATGATGTTGGGACCATGGTGTTCAGGTCATTCATGGTCCTTACCAGGAGCAATCCAGCAGAATCGTGCACAGCTGTTGTGACAAGGGCACAGCCGTTTTTTGCAGCTCCATGCTGGTTCCCCGGACGTTGGTGAAGTAATAACATATGTCCCCGCATTTCACAGAGGTTGCAGGTAAAATGTCGTTGTCCTGCAACTTCTGATGTGGTGAATGTTCGAAGTCTTCGAACAAGAGTAAGTGATCGCCTTTCTTTCATATGTTGCAGTGTGATCCAGGCAAATGGTCACATAAATTTCCTTGGTGAAGGTAAGCATTCATCTCCAAGTTACACGGGAGAATGTCTTCATCATTCTTTGAGAAAGAGGGTGTATGCCACGATTAACTTCATTTTTTAGCCACAAATTTTCTTTCTTTCTTCTTCCCAATTCCGTTAGCAATCCCTCCAAAATGTGATCTCGTCTTATCCTTATGCTCAGTCATATCTGAATCTGCTTTCCGCACACACTGAATCAGATAGGGTACATCTTACCATGAAATCAGCATAATCATGTATATCTTCCGACAGTTTCACATTCAACAATTTGTTGTTTTTCCTTAACACAAAAAGTTATATTCATTTATATGCGTCACACAAATAATATTCAATCAGGTATGTATTTTATTACTAAACTAAGAATAGCATTGTATATGATTACAATCACACACGGGAATACCTAATTCCCAACAACAATTTTCCCAAACCAACAAATTAAGCATAATGTATTATTACCATAATTCCTCTCCACTTTTTCTTTTCCCTCTTTTTTTTTTTTTTTTTTTTTTCTCCTAACAGTGTGTCACTCGTGGTGATATGAGTTCATTGATATTGTAATTGACACAACTCATAACATTGTCGTTATGCCATTATCTTAATTCTACTGTATTCATTTGCAACATCACTTGATTTAGTCTTTTAATCTCAGTATTTATGTCGCCATAAAAGTCTTCCTTTTCTGGTTCCACATTTCTTTCCTCATTTGTCACTTCATGCGTTATCATCGTGTTGTTGGTTACCTTATTCAAACACACCGTCACTAAGGCTTTCAAGCAAGCCACCACTAAAACAATTGCCAATATAACTACTAAACCAACAAACAAGTCTGCTACTCCTTGTATATATTCATATCTATGACATAGTTATATGTCGATGACATTTAACATTATATACCAAACTAACAAGCTTCCTAAAAGGTAAATAAAGAAAATCCCTTAATATGTAACATAATCAGATTATTTGTCTTACCCTGATCCCCCTATCTCCCGGGGTTGAACTCAATCCCCTGATCATGAGTGTAGTTGTGATACATTTTTTCACTCATGCTGTATTAATATCAGCAGGTAATTGTATGTCATGTAGGCAAATAAATGTCACTATTCCAAGTAGGAATATCACATGTTGAAAATGTAATGTTTATCAATGCAAGGGGTGTTAAAATGTAATTCAAATGACTGTAAATCATGACTATCATTTTTCTACCACTGAATGTTCTGCTGGGCTGCTAGGTGCAGCCTCATTTTCTGTGGGATCGTCCACCTTAGCCCCATGTGCTTGCTTGCAATGAGAGGCATGAATCCAACTTTCTATTTTGGGTCCATATTTGTTTCTATTCTTATCAATCTCCTATGGTTTATCAATTCGTTCCAAGATACCGCAACCAAAGGTTTTAACCAAAGCTCTACCAAACTATTTCCAATTTGAACAAAAATGCCAGTGAAACAATGATTCGAAGGATTAACTTCAAGGGGTCAATAAATTTATTCTATAGCCAGATCTAATTTTCCCATCCAATAGTTTGCCTTGCCACATGTCATATTATAACACCTTAATAAACCTTCGAAAAAATGTTTCCCATCTCAACAAATTTCCTTTTTTACAAATAGCCATGTGTAACTTACGTATTTAACTACAATTTCCTCTCAATTTGTTTGGCCTAACTGGCCGCAAAAGTGGCTGCCAGCATGCAGTACCGTTTTTATCTACCAAGGAAGTGTTCCACACAAGACCTCTACCAAAATGTTGTTTGTAAAAACAAATCTGGGATTTCTGATTACATGGATGCACACTCTCAGGACATTTTCAGGCTGCTGTTAACAATCCACTACGATGACTTAATTCCTTTACCCACAATCAAATAATTAGTACAAATTGAGGATATTATCCCTATCACATTCTTTTATAGATTCATTATGTTGGATCTAATTTTTTCCAATAATTTTCCACTGCTGTAAGGCGGAACAATAGCTCTCATAAGTCTTAGTAATATCGTACTTAATTTGCCCAGCAGAGAATAATTTATTTACTATCCTTTCTCATCTGTTAACCAGTGACTTTGTTTAAACTCCAGAACTGAAAAACCCACAATAGTTCAAACCAGCAAAATTTTCTTTACTCTTTTCCCATATCATCTATGCCTAAAACACATCCATACATACAGCACAATTTATATGCTGATAAAATTCAAGTTTATATATATAAAATCCATGAGCAGAGTATTCTGGGAAGTTAGTGTAAGACCTCTCCCAAATTTGGATGATTTTGTACTTCCTCATTTCCTTTTATGAAGCTCATATCCATAAATAGATGTTATTCTCATATACATTCTATCAAAAATGGAATCCCAAAATTACTCACAATTTTACTATTAATTAATGGCTGCTCATAACCCAGCACATCAAAAAAATTTTTTTTATATTCCATTTCCCTTGACAAAAGAGATAATGTTCATAATCAAATTATATTTCTATTTTATTTTACGGATTCTCTGGATATTCAATCCCATCCACATATCCCAATCCCATCCACATATAACTATCCATTTCCAGACAGGCACACTGTCGGTGTCAACAATCTTGTAAGATTGATACACAAAAACACACACACACATGCATTATGCATATTTGTTTGCGTTGGAACCATTATTTACAGATCAGATGGGTGTCAATTTTATTTCAATTTCATAAAATTTGTCAATCAAATTCAAAATGCTTATAGACAAATAAACCAGAAGTCCATTCTTAGAAAACCCTTATGATGTCAAATTGAAATTACCCTTTCTGCCTTCACAATAATCTATCCAAATTTTGACTACACACCCATTTGCATGTCAGTCGACCATTGACCTATCAATCGTGCGGAACAATAGTCCGAAATTCCCACCTGATCATCATGTGACTCTTGTTACTTGGTTTGCCAACAATTGCAACGCAATTGTTCCAAACTTTGTAAATTTAAAATTGCTGTGCCCAAAATAGAAGATCCAATTTTGGCATTTTATCAATTAATTATTAATTTGTTAACAAGCAAAAAGAAAAATGAATCATTCTTGCTCTGAAAACTTTTCAGACACAAGAATCATTGACAGTTGTTCATGTTTGTCCAGTAATCGAATCTGTTGAGGCCAATCATCATTTGGGATTTGCAGCAATGAAGGCCTAATCATTGTCTGAGGTACCGGTAAGCACTGGTACCCTTGATCTTGGTTTGCCCCATGACCTTGTCTTCCTGTTGACATACGGACATCTTCTTCTCCAATGTCCCATCTTTCCACACTCGAAACACCGGTTTCTGTCGTTGTCTGATCTGTGCGCCTGTGCACTTGTATTGCTGGGCTGCATCTCTACATCCCTGAGTTGCCACTGCAATCTCTCGTTATCTCCTGAAACACGAAAAAATTCTCTGTACCGTCCTTTTTGGGGAGACAACTGGAAATCAGATGGGACAACTGTGACTTTCATTCCTAATTTCGAGGGCAGTTGTGCATTTGTCTCCTCCACTGTATCCTGTATCCTTTTTATTTTAAGTTCTAGTTCCGTTATCCGTTCTTGCTGTTCCCGTTGTCTGGATTCACCATCCCAAAGATGGAATGCAAGCCAGTCTACCGTTAGATTCTGTCTCTTCCTGGCTTTCAATCTTTGTTCCAATCTTTCCAATCGACTTCGCTCAAATGTACCATCTCTTGGAAACTCCTCATCATGTCCCTTTGTCCACAAATACCAATTCTCGACCTGCCTTATAGCTTCGGCACCATAACGGTCGTACATATGATGTGTACAAGTACCTTTTTGTGGAATCTCTGGTTGTCCTTGTGTGTTCTTGCAGGCTCCATTTCCCATTCTGCCTTTTATCAAAGTAGCGTTGGATGTGTTGTAGCTTGTTCCAGGTTCCTCTAAAGCTTCACTCGTACCTCCAGGAAGGATCTCTCCACCTGTTCGCACGGTGATTTCCAGAGAATCTCCCTCAGCTGTGGCTTTTGCACAATCCAATCTCACAGATCAGTATTTGCAGATGAGCCGGAGGGTCAGTATGAAGTGGGTGAATCCTCAGGTGTCCGCTCTGTTTGACGGGGAAATCACACAATGGTAACCGCACATATATATCTGTATATAAACTCACCACCTTGCTCAATTTTCCCAGGTTGTCTCCACATTGATAATATCTCGCAAAGATATCAAAGCTTCTTTCTTGAGACCGCATTTTCATCAATCAAACAATCAATATATTCAATTCAATTTATTCAGTTCAATTTATGCAATTAAATTCAATCAATTAGATTCAATCAATTAACAATTCAATCAATTATTCAATTTCCATTAATTCATCAATATTCATCAATAAATCAAATTAATCATTTTGAATGACTCCTTGCATAAGCCCTTTCCCCAATGATGTCAGGACAGGTCCATCCATTGACTGAGATCGAATTTCATCGGTCGTCACCTCGGATTCGTACCTCATGTCAATTGATGAATCGCCGTCCTGTCCTAGGGTCATATCTGACATATTTTCCCATTTTGCCTGGTCTCCACAAATTTTTCTTTGCAACCACTAAAGGCAACTCATCCTTCATTCGTGAGACAGCCAAAATGGATGCCAGATATTAAAGTTCTTTAGGAAAAATATCTCATCATTTTCCTTTTAATAGTACCCAAAATCTCTTGGCAATATAAATTTCGTAAAACTCCTGTAATGGGACTGTCAAATTCCTTCAATCATGCTAAATTTTGAAACTTCATTGCTTGTAATACCCAATTTATCCCATAGGGCTTGAAAGTTCTTTCCCAAGTTCATGCAATCATTCTGCATTTGAACCCTATGATATCATTCATAATAATCATCATGATTTTATAGTCATGGTCCTATCATAATCATCTATTTAAACGAACATTTCCTTTATCACCACAGCTATGTGGTATAATCAACAATAGAATAAAACTGTACA
Organism: Myxine glutinosa; assembly: GCF_964187855.1. NCBI lineage: Eukaryota > Metazoa > Chordata > Myxini > Myxiniformes > Myxinidae > Myxine > Myxine glutinosa. The sequence continues at coordinate 41,840,840 of NC_136264.1, read as the reverse complement.
TAGCAACAGGCTACCTCATGGCCACTTAGTATACCTATTGACAAAAAGTCATAACAATATCGAATAATCATTGAACAATTCAAAAATCGCTTCCACTGCTCTAGCCGCAGCATCCGTGATATTTGTTTGCTCATTCCCTATTCCTGATTCGTCATCAAGGATCTCCATCATCACACAGCGTACTTAATTCCGCATTTTAATGAGAATTCAACAGGAATTTACGACTCAAAGGAAAAAGAACGAGCAGACCTTTTGCAGGATGATCGTTACAAAATCGTTACATATATTAAAGTATTTCTAATGTCGACAAATCATATCTTAATTCTTGCAAGATTTGGTTCTTTGAATAAATCACAGCACCGGGAGAACCAGCTCCAAAAATGGATCTTTGTGTTTATTCAGCACCCTAGTAATTGGTTCTTTGTGTACTAATTACACAGCACCCAGGCCCCGCTCATATGGATCTTTGTGCAGCGCTACACAGCACCTGAGCAAAAGGGGTTTCATCTACATTTTCCCTATCTGGTGTACCATCCGTGATATTTGTTTGCTCATTCACTATTCCTGATTCGTCATCAAGGATCTCCATCATCACACAGCGTACTTAATTCCGCATTTTAATGAGAGTTCAACAGGAATTTACGACTCAAAGGAAAAGAACGAGCAGACCTTTTGCAGGACGATAACTGGAATTAGTCGTGAAAATATATCCAAAATACTCAAAATAGACACCCACAAAAATAAACAACAAACCCAAACAAACCCAAGGTCGACCATATTACACAATAAATTACATCATTTCAGCATCGTATTGATTGCTGAAATATTCCAGGGTTTATACACACCTCAAAAGAGGTATGCGTGGTGTTGCCCCCTCCCACGTTTATTCCAGGGTTTATACACACCTTAAAAGAGGTATGCGTGGTGTTGCCCCCTCCCACTTTTAATTCCTCATTAAATCGTTTCCATTTAAAAAACATCGCCTTTACTGCTCCAGTCGCAGCATTTGTCACTTTGTTTGCTCATCCGCATGACCAAAACGAAATAAAGGGAGCTCAACCATTACACTGCGCTTTTAATGGCGCATGCCATAGAAACTCAACGCAATTTCGACTCGGCCAGCAAACGAGCAAATTGTGCAGGATGTTAACTGGAATTAGTCGTGAAAAATATATCCAAATTCACAAAAATACACACCCACACAAATAAACAACATTTATTCCGTTTAACAGAACAAACATTTCCTCTATCATGACATGCATGTCTTCAAAATTATATGCCCAAGAGAAAAAGTAAAATTAATTAAAACTGCGGGCAGTGATGATCCGGGGACCATACCGCTCCATCCTGATTGGACGAGTGCGTGCTAGAGTCGTTAACAACGACAGTCCAGATCCGATTGTTCAAAATTTCAACTCAATCGATCGAAAAATGAACGCAGGGATGCATTTTAAAGGTGCAGTGGCACTAACTGAGTTGCCACGAATATGGCCACGAAATTGCCAATATGGCCATCACAAAATATTTTCCTTAATCAATTGGCTCATAGCATAACCAATCTGCAAGTATTTCATCCGAAGATGTATCTCTCAGGAATTTTAATTAAATAAGTCATTTATAAATCAACGAGTTAATTTATTAAATGATTAATCAATAAATCAATATTTTCCTTGACAGCCACATCCCTTGGTCAGTGTCATGTCCAAATATCAGCTTCCTTACTCAAAAGGTGCCTGAGTTAATGTAATGTAATTACTGTAATAAGATTACTGCAATTACTGTAATGATTACTGTAATTACTGTAATTACCGGAACTGTAATTACTGTAATTACCTCAGGTAATTACTGTAATGTAATTACTGTAATGTAATAAGAAATGTAATTAATTAAATAAGTACGGGTTCCAACAACAAGTTCCAACAACAAGTTCCAACAAGTTCCAACAGCAAGTTCCAACAGCAAGTTCCAACAGCAAGTTCCAACAACAAGTTCCAACAACAAGTTCCAACAAGTTCCAACAAGTGCCAACAGCAAGTTCCAACAACAAGTTCCAACAACAAGTTCCAACAAGTTCCAACAACAAGTTCCAACAACAAGTTCCAACAACAAGTTCCAACAAGTTCCAACAACAAGTTCCAACAAGTTCCAACAGCAAGTTCCAACAGCAAGTTCCAACAAGTTCCAACAACAAGTTCCAACAAGTTCCAACAACAAGTTCCAACAGCAAGTTCCAACAAGTTCCAACAACAAGTTCCAACAGCAAGTTCCAACAACAAGTTCCAACAACAAGTTCCAACAAGTTATTATCACATTGCAATGACCTCTAAACATTCCTAAACCAATATCCCATTAAAAAATCCCATTAAAATCCCATATTTTGTCACCCTTTGCATTGTTGAAAGCAATTAATTCCATAACTTAATATTACCTCTGGTTTATATATACTAGGGCGTGCCCGCACGTACGTGCTTGCAAAAAACATGCGTGCAAACAACAACAACAAAACTTTGAAACCACAATCCAATCTCACTTGGTCATCACTCTGTCTATCTCTTTTTGTCTGTCTCTCTCTATGTGTCTGACTATCATCTTTATCTCTGTTTGTCTCTATGTCTCTCTCTCTTTCTCTCTCTGTCTATCTCTCTCTGTCTGTCTCTCTCTATGTGTCTGACTCTGACTATCATCTTTATCTCTGTTTGTCTCTATGTCTCTCTTTCTTTCTTTTTTCTGTCTATCTCTCTCTGTCTGTCTCTCTTTCTCACTTTGTCTCACTCTGTCTATCTCTTTTTGTCTGTCTCTCTCTATGTGTCTGACTATCATCTTTATCTCTGTTTGTCTCTATGTCTCTCTTTCTTTCTTTTTCTGTCTATCTCTCTCTGTCTGTCTCTCTTTCTCACTTTGTCTCACTCTGTCTATCTCTTTTTGTCTGTCTCTCTCTATGTGTCTGACTATCATCTTTATCTCTGTTTGTCTCTATGTCTCTCTTTCTTTCTTTTTCTGTCTATCTCTCTCTGTCTGTCTCTCTTTCTCACTTTGTCTCACTCTGTCTATCTCTTTTTGTCTGTCTCTCTCTATGTGTCTGACTATCATCTTTATCTCTGTTTGTCTCTATGTCTCTCTTTCTTTCTTTTTCTGTCTATCTCTCTCTGTCTGTCTCTCTTTCTCACTTTGTCTCACTCTGTCTATCTCTTTTTGTCTGTCTCTCTCTATGTGTCTGACTATCATCTTTATCTCTGTTTGTCTCTATGTCTCTCTTTCTTTCTTTTTCTGTCTATCTCTCTCTGTCTGTCTCTCTTTCTCACTTTGTCTCACTCTGTCTATCTCTTTTTGTCTGTCTCTCTCTATGTGTCTGACTATCATCTTTATCTCTGTTTGTCTCTATGTCTCTCTTTCTTTCTTTTTCTGTCTATCTCTCTCTGTCTGTCTCTCTTTCTCACTTTGTCTCACTCTGTCTATCTCTTTTTGTCTGTCTCTCTCTATGTGTCTGACTATCATCTTTATCTCTGTTTGTCTCTATGTCTCTCTTTCTTTCTTTTTCTGTCTATCTCTCTCTGTCTGTCTCTCTTTCTCACTTTGTCTCACTCTGTCTATCTCTTTTTGTCTGTCTCTCTCTATGTGTCTGACTATCATCTTTATCTCTGTTTGTCTCTATGTCTCTCTTTCTTTCTTTTTTCTGTCTATCTCTCTCTGTCTGTCTCTCTTTCTCACTTTGTCTCACTCTGTCTATCTCTTTTTGTCTGTCTCTCTCTATGTGTCTGACTATCATCTTTATCTCTGTTTGTCTCTATGTCTCTCTTTCTTTCTTTTTCTGTCTATCTCTCTCTGTCTGTCTCTCTTTCTCACTTTGTCTCACTCTGTCTATCTCTTTTTGTCTGTCTCTCTCTATGTGTCTGACTATCATCTTTATCTCTGTTTGTCTCTATGTCTCTCTTTCTTTCTTTTTCTGTCTATCTCTCTCTGTCTGTCTCTCTTTCTCACTTTGTCTCACTCTGTCTATCTCTTTTTGTCTGTCTCTCTCTATGTGTCTGACTATCATCTTTATCTCTGTTTGTCTCTATGTCTCTCTTTCTTTCTTTTTCTGTCTATCTCTCTCTGTCTGTCTCTCTTTCTCACTTTGTCTCACTCTGTCTATCTCTTTTTGTCTGTCTCTCTCTTTGTGTCTGACTATCATCTTTATCTCTGTTTGTCTCTATGTCTCTCTTTCTTTCTTTTTCTGTCTATCTCTCTCTGTCTGTCTCTCTTTCTCACTTTGTCTCACTCTGTCTATCTCTTTTTGTCTGTCTCTCTCTATGTGTCTGACTATCATCTTTATCTCTGTTTGTCTCTATGTCTCTCTTTCTTTCTTTTTCTGTCTATCTCTCTCTGTCTGTCTCTCTTTCTCACTTTGTCTCACTCTGTCTATCTCTTTTTGTCTGTCTCTCTCTATGTGTCTGACTATCATCTTTATCTCTGTTTGTCTCTATGTCTCTCTTTCTTTCTTTTTCTGTCTATCTCTCTCTGTCTGTCTCTCTTTCTCACTTTGTCTCACTCTGTCTATCTCTTTTTGTCTGTCTCTCTCTATGTGTCTGACTATCATCTTTATCTCTGTTTGTCTCTATGTCTCTCTTTCTTTCTTTTTCTGTCTATCTCTCTCTGTCTGTCTCTCTTTCTCACTTTGTCTCACTCTGTCTATCTCTTTTTGTCTGTCTCTCTCTGTGTCTGACTATCATCTTTATCTCTGTTTGTCTCTATGTCTCTCTTTCTTTCTTTTTCTGTCTATCTCTCTCTGTCTGTCTCTCTTTCTCACTTTGTCTCACTCTGTCTATCTCTTTTTGTCTGTCTCTGGGGTAGATGTAGGGATGGGTTCTTTTTAGGATCATGTTGCATCGAGCATTATTTTTCAAACAGTGTGACTATTAAGCCCACGCCAAAACCTCTGACATCTCACCATTAACACCTATTTTAAGCGTGCCGAATCAGTAAGCATCACCCCTTCTATGAGCCTCGACCAGAGGGTGGTTGTCACCCACAAACACTCGTCGCGAGCTGTTCCATTGTCTGTTGATTCCCATTCTGCTGTTTTTGTCTCATAATCAAGATAAATTTGGAACAGCCCTTAAACTAACACCAAGCAGATCAATTTTTATATTTAAATATAAAATCATTTTCTCATTAATTCATAATCATAAAATCATTTAATCCGTGTCACCCATGCTATTTATCTAGCAAATTTCGTCAAAAAAAACACAACAAGTTTTAGTTATGGCGGGAAAACTGAAAAAAAATTCTCTATTTAAAACGGGTGTACACGATTGTACACGTGTACGGACCTTACCGACCCGGCAAACAAATCGCCTCATGGTGCACTTCATGAGCCGACTTGCCCGCAGACCAGAGTAAGGCTCTTAACACCCAGCGTATACCGTACGCATATGCAAGCACACGAATAATAGAATCATTTAAACCGTTCCATCCGTGACTTTTACCTTGGACGGTCGTGACAAAAATACTTTTACACTCCTTGGATTACCTACGGAATGCAAGTCCCACACACCAAATCCTCCATCTTCAGAATTCATATTTCATAATGGACAGATCCCCAAGACGTCATGCTTACATGCTCACCTTGGCGACGTCCACTCGAAATCCCAGCGGTGCCTCCATATTGTCGCGGAAGTGGAGGGTGAGACTCAAGACGCCAATGGTCGGAAACAGGTTTTACAAAAGGTCACAACTTTATTAACTGGTTATTCACTTGATTCCATTTACCAAATAATACCGCATTATTCAATGGCTGAGATTAACTCTTTTCCATGGTCCTTTTCGTTCGGCTGATGTTCCTCCGCCATGGTCCCGTTCGTCAGAGCTCCTCGCAGCAAGTCCTCTCGACTCCAGCCGCAGCTCCCGCTTATATGGACCAACTCGACTTAATCCTCTGTCCGCTGAACTCGTAATCTCCTCTCCGCCGACGTCACCGGTCGCCTTCCTGGCGCCAGCTAGCCCCCCCCCCCTGCTGTGAGTTCCTTTTATCAAACAATAGGGGGGTGCTCCAGCCTGGGGCTGTGACCAGGTGTTTCAAGAGACCATCATGTTCGTGCACATTCCTAACTCATTTACAAACCCGTCCCCCACAGAGTTTGCATGTAAAATGCATCTGCTTTGTTACTAGGTCAACCAATAAGTTACCAGTGCCAATTAATAAGTTACACTGAATTACACTTCCACAAAGGAAACGGCGATTATTGTTGTTTAAAGGAAATGGTGATTGTGATTAAAAGGTTAAAAGTGCTCATGGTAAAAATGAAACAGGAAATCGGATTGTGCACCGGAAGACGTCGAGCGAGGAAGAAGAGGAAGAAGAGGTCGTGAGGCAAAGGTCGGGGAAGACGTGTGGCGAAGCTCCGTACCTAGTGTGGTCGAGCGTACATCGTGAGTGAACTTTGAGTCCTTGAAAGGAATATCGTGCGATAGGTGTTATCGCCGGAATATGGAGGAACCTGCATAGTCAAGTATCGGCATTGAGGTTCCGGAGAATCCTTGCCTAGAGGCTCCGGCTCGAGGGAGAGCCGTCAGCCATTCTGCCCCGCACGCTGCGTCCACCGAAGAAGGTTTTGGTACGCGACAACTTTTCTCATCCTCCAGCCGTCTGCCGGGGATGTGTGTGTGCGAAAGCGGCGTTTGAAGGTTACACGGTGGTTCGCTGAGTGAACGGCGAACGTGTACGTCGGCGCGCGTCTTTGGGGATTTTCCATTATACCGCGAGTTTGCTGGGGGTTGGACCACGTGACTTCTGTGCCACTTCGACCGCCTATGCCTCGATTGATCTTGATCGGACATTGTTCCCATGATCGCTGGAGCAAATCATCTTCGCCTTGGAGAGTTATAGAGACATTGGGGAGTGCCGTGAGTTTGAGATAAGTACTAGATAAGATGGTACCATCTTAAGATTTTGATTGTCTGGATTTGCTATCGTTATTGGTGATGTTATTCCTGTGTGGTTTTTAATAGATTATTGGTTTGTTTATAACCATTGGTGTGGTTTCCTTATTGATTTCGACACGGAATAATATATTTTTTTCTGCCGTGGCTCCGCCCGGGGTTCGGAGGTATCCCGAGACCATGAGGTCGGGGAGGAACACGTAATACATGTCAGCAACTCCCCATGGGGAATAAAGTTTGCTAACGGTGACATCATTGGTCATGTGATGTGGCAGCTATAATTAATTGGACATCAAAATCCTTATCCAAAAAAATTTGAAAGCGACATGTGATCTACTTCCCAATTCAAGTTCAGGTTTAAATCTATGATGTTATTGGTGACATGGTCTGGCAGATATTCCATGCAAGGTATATTGAATTGAAAAATAACAACTTAAAATAACCTTCTACTCCAGAACCGCCTAACAAATCGATGTGAAACTACATATATATATATATGTATATATATATATATATATATTTTTTCATACATATATATTAAACAAGGTGCTTTCAGCCAGAAAGTAAAACCCCCCCGCCATCCTCCCCCCCCCCCCCCCCAAAAAAAATACAAAAAAACGATCTACTCTGCAAATTTGAGCAAATAGCAAGAGGTTGCTTGCAGACCATGTTCGTCCTAAATAAATTTGGGGTGACTCAACACTGAAAGACCAGAAGGTGCTATACCAGAAAGCAGGTGGTAGTGGACAGACCACTGACCTGTCTGCAATGTGAAAGTGAGAGGCCCATAGATTCGGCTTCATCGTGGGAGATTCCAATTATCATGAAGGTTTTGGTTTCCACTGCATCAAGCTGAGTAAGGTGTGAAGCAGTGGTTCCATCCCAGAGGGGAGAGCAGTACTTCATCAAGCTGTGAATGACAGCCCTGTAGTTTTGATAAGAGTTCTGGTGTGCCAATTAAGGACTTTGCATGATGGAGGATGCCCAGTCGGTGACCTAGAAGTGTGATTTGCCCAAGAAGGTTCATAGCTAATAGTGAGATGCAATAGTTTTAGTGACTGAACTTTTTCAAGAGGATTAATAAAGTAGATTGGAAAGTGCGCCAGAGGGCCATTTTGTCGAGAATGAATGAGTGTGTGAGATTTGTCATAATTGAAAGACTTATTCCAAGTGTTTTACCAGCTCATGATTCTTTCAAGGTTTGCAGAGAGGGACAACTGTTGCCTGCCTATGTGATGGATGTTATGGCACAGGGAGGAGTCATCGGCAAACGGATGAAAAGGATTTTCCAGAGAGTTGTTGATGAGAAGAGATTGTTGATGAAGATTAGGAATAGGATGGCGTCCAGAACGAGTCAACAGTGCGTTATTAATGCCTCCTAATACAGTACTGTATATAGTTTACAAAACAGATTTTAGAGTTCCTAATGTAGGTTTAATTTTTCATAATGTTTTCTCATTTAACATTGCTTGTATATTTTATTATTTTATACAAGCAATGGCACCCGGTATTGCCTTGTAACACTCCCTTGGTGACAGGAATACGAAGGGAAGGGGACAGAGATAGAGGAGAGAGGAGGGGCAGGGGGGAGGGAAGCGAGGGGAATGGAGGGGGAGGGAAGAAGGGTAGGGGGAGGGGGAGAGTGTGGTGGGGAGAGAGTGGGGTCAGGGAGACAAAGAGACAGAGACAGACAAGTGGGGATGGGTTAGGTGAGTGTGAGACAGGGAGGGGAGTGGGGTTGAGGGGGAGAAGGACAGAGAGAGAGAGAGAGAGAGAGAGAGAGAGAGAGAGAGAGAGAGAGAGAGAGAGAGAGAAAGAGAAAGAGAAAGAGAAAGAGAAAGAGAAAGAGAAAGAAAGAAAGAGAGACAGAGAGATTTTGTTCCTCTTTATTGCTGGGAATCGTTGTGCACAAGGGAAATCAAAGAAATACAGGCATGTGACTGTGCAAGGTCAAAAAAGGAAAATGATAAATTCAATGTAAGAACACTATCAACAAGTTCACATAAAGATGCTTTCACACACCACCGCTGCGAAAACAGTGTACAATCACTGGATTTAAATTCAACGTGTACACGTGATGTGACCAATGTTTAAAAAAGGTGAACAACATCAGAAACAGAAACAGAATCACAAACATTTTGCATTTTGTGTTTCCATGAGAGGTATATAGCAAGCTTCGCTTCAGAGGACAAATAGTTGGCTAAAAGGCATTCATCTTTACACTGGTGTGAGATGCTAAAACCGAAAATAAAAACACAATGAGTAAAAGCTAGGCCTAGCCCCCGGATAACACATGATGAAACTGTAAAAAGGGGTGCCAACCTTGAGCAATCGATAAAGATGTGAAAAATGGTTTCTGCGGCACCGCAGAAGAGACACGATTCTGTGTTATCGGAACATATGCGGTGAGGTAAAACATTGGAGGGTAAAATGTAATGTGCCAGTCGCCCCTGCAAGTCTCCGGAGCGTTTGGCAACGGGTACTTTGTGCATAGCAAGCCAGTTGATTGAAGTGGAACGAGTAGTCTGGAGCATTCTCCTCCAATGTGCTTGTGGTTCTGCGGGTCTATCGGGAACAAGGGTTTTAACACACATACAATAAACAGAAGATTTTCCCATCAAATGAAAGGAGGTGAAACCTTGGAAATGAAGCAAAAGCTCTGGAAAGGGATGGTGGGATGAGAGAGGGCCAGCTTCCACCTGTGGAGCTCATTTTAGCCTGCTTCACAGAAAAAATCCTCCCAATGACCCGAATGGACCTAACTCCAGTGGCCACAGCGACGTCAGCAGCTGATTTCCACTTGTAAGGAGGAGGGTTTTCTAAAATCTTTAACCTTTGCATCCAGCATCAATAAACTTTTGCATAAAGGTGTAATCACTGCAGACCCCTTCAAAAATGGAGTTTTAAAAGATTGGCTCATTTAACAACATTTCAAGGGAGTAGTTTCGGTTATCACGGCACACGGTTACCGCCTCCAGCACACTCCTGTAGAACAGGGGGACTGATGCAATATCTACTTTCTTGGTGTCAATGAGGAACAGTTCCTGATCGCAGCCATGTTTCCCTGCCTGCCGAAGCAGGCAGTGAGCCAAGGCCTTCCACGAGATATCCGTATACAGCAGTCGACTAAGCGACAGGAGGCGAAAAGCCATCACTTTGCTGGTAATGGCAATCAGGCCCTGTCCTCCTTCAGCAACAGGTAGGTTTAACACACCAGGTTTGAGCCAGTGCTTCCCCCACCAAAAGAAGTCAATAAAAATAGATTGTAGTTTTTTAACAATAAAAACCGGGGGCTGCAGTACCATAAAAAACGTGCCAAAGCATTGATGCTGCGAGGTTATTTATAATGAGGGTTTGGCCCCGATACGAGAGTTGACAGAGTAAGCCCTTCCATTTGAGCAGCCGCCTCTCAGTTTTATTTATTAGAGATTCCCAGTTTTTCAAAATGAAGTTTTCAGTGCCAAGAAAGACGCCTAGATAAAAAATTCCATTCCATGCCCATTCGAGTTGCTCAGGTAGAGACAGAGGAGTGGCGCCATTTTGCGGACCAAGATAGAGAGCTCTGCTCTTTTTCCAATTCACTTTTGCGGAACTTGCCAAACTGAATTCTTGAATGCTTTGGACCAAGGCCAAGACATCATCCGAGTGAATGATTGCACAAAGGTCATCTGCATAAGCAATCACCTTAAACGGGTTCGCTGTCGGTTGGGGAAGGAAACCAAGAAGACGTGCACGCAACCGAACGAGCAAAGGCTCAATCGCGAGAGAGTACAGGAGGCCGGAAAGAGGGCAACCTTGACGAATGCCTCTACTAACCGGGAAAGGCTGACATAAAATGTAAACTTTTAGGAGACTAAAAGTGTTATTATACAGTAGCTGTACGTGAGAGATAAAATTTTCCCCAAAACGAAAAAAGGTAAAAATGATCAATGGTATCGAAGGCCTTTTCTTGATCTAAGAACACCAAGCCAACATTTCTTTGTTGGAGAGAACAGATATCAATCATGTCACGCACAATAAATATACTGTCATGAATTGTCCTTTTAGGGACACAGTGAGATTGATCTGGGTGTGTGATCTCCCCAATAACGGCTCTGAGCCGGTTGGTGAGAGCCTTGGAGAGTATCTTGTAGTCCGCACAAAGCAGTTAAATGGGACGCCAATTGTGAGGTTGCTGAAGGTCTCCCTTTTTTGGGATAAGGGCGAGAACAGCCCTACGGCAACTTAATGGCAGTGAGCCTGATCATCGGCTGTCCATCAGAACCTCAAGTAGCTCTGGCCCCAGGAGGTCCCAAAAGGCTTTATAAAGTTCTGTAGGAATTCCATCCAGGCCGGAGGCCTTACCAGAAGGTAAAGTTTGTAGAGCAGAATGGAGTTCCTCCAAAGTTACTTCCTTGTCCAGTTGTCGGAGTGCAGATTCTGACAAGTTGGGTAAGGAAGAAGTCAACAACTCTATAATTTCGTTGTCGATGTTCCCAGCATGATAAAGTTCTGAGAAGTAGTGTTTAAGTGAGGCTCTGATATCTTTTTGATCGTGCATTATCCTTCCTTCCTTTGTTCTTACTGAAGTTATCTGCTGACTTCCCTTTGTTTGAGCTTCCAGTCCAAAAAAGAACTTAGAAGAGGTATCCAGGTGACACAAGTTCTCCATTCGGAGACGAATCAGCGCTCCTCTGGCTTCCTTTGCGCAAAGCTCAGCAGGAAGAGCTTTTTTCTTTGCCAGCAAAAGGTTGGTTCTTTCATCACTGGGGGCCGAGAGGTTGGACTACAAGGATAATATTTCTTTGGAAACCAAGGATTGGAGGGCAGAGTCATATTTGGTATGGTAAGCTCCAAATTGTTGGCAAAAAGATCTTATCTGCACTTTGGCATTGACCCACCATTGTCCAAGGTGGGGGAAGGAAGGTTTACGTTGGAGCAGGGCTTTCCAGAACACACGAAAGACATCAACAAACAGTTGGTCGTCCAAAAGGCTTGCATTGAAGGTCCAGTAGGCAGCACCACGATTCCGAACTGGTGGGTGAATACCAGTAGCGGACTGGGTCTTAAAACCGGCCCGGGCATCCTTCACCTAGGTCGGCCCATTATTCATTTATATGTTGCTTATCTGAGAAAATAGACGAAATGGTTGGAAAAAAAAAACAACTAAATAAAATCCACTAAAAATTAAATTTCTTTTCAGTAACACAAGCACATGTCATATCTAAGAGAGTAGGTGCCTGCACAGTTTGCTGCTTCTGGCAGCCACACCATCAATGATATCCTTAGTTTCAAGTTTGGCCAGGATCCCATTTTCCACAGACATCAACATGAACGCCTCAAGATGTTCTTGTGTCATTGTACTTCGCATACGGCTTTTGATTATCTTCAAAGCAGAGAAAGACCGTTCACATGCCACTTGTGACACAGGCAGCATTCGCAGCAGCTTGTAGGCAAGCCCAATGCTCTTGTAAGCATCAGTGAAGAGGTTAAACTTGAGCAGCACCTTGTAGCAGCAGAGAGGACAGGCTTTACATGACTTGCATGTACTTGGCAGAGTCTTCCTGTCCTGTTCAGACTCACTGTCCTCCTGCACTGTATAAGCATCTGCTACTGATTGTTTCAGTGTTAACCATTGTTCTCCAAGGCTTCACAGTTCTTTTCGTAGTTGTTCCGTAGTGACACCATCAGCAAATCTCAGCAAATGTTTATGCAGCTCTTCCATAGCTCCCGATGGCACTTGATCAAAGTTCATTGGGTGAAGAAGTGAGAGATCAGCATACAATGTTGATGTTGCTGATCTGTCAAACCGCTGCTCAATGCTGCTCACAATAGTGTCCACTATTCGGTTGTACACTTCAATGTGATACTTCTTTACTGGGTCAGAAGCTGATGTAGCCTCATCTATGGACAGTTCGCCATCAATACGTTTGTGCTGTATTTGCCATTTTATAGGAAGGGACTCTTCCATAACAAGATTTACATCCATTTCATCCAGCTGGTCATTAGCCCATTGAACAAACTTTGCAGCTGCATCATGACAAGCTTGGAAGTCATCCCGTAGCATCTGCATATTCTCTATCAATTCATCCACCATCCGGTGCACAGTCAGCAGATCCAATTGCACAGTTTGTAGATACTTGGAGAGCGCTGTAGTGCGGGAGAATACTTGCAGATATACTTGTGCAGTCAGAATTGTTTCAAACTGCAGGAGACTGGCAATGTATCCCTTCACCTTGGCCATAACAGCTGCTTGGATCTGGTCAGCAACTAGAATGGCATTAAGAGTGGTGATAACTTCCATGAAAAGCGTTCTAGTTGGGTTGTTGAATGAACCAAAAACCTTCTTCAAGGCGGCATCCTTTGACCACCATCTAGTTTCTCCGATAGTTCCCATTCGTTTCACAGTAGTGGAGTGTCGACTCCAGATGTTAATTCGCTGATAAGATTCCCGAAAGAATACTGCAATGTCATTCAGTAGTGAGAACAGTGATGCGCTAGTCACCACAACACTTGTAGCTTCGGTCACCACGAGATTTAACACATGTGCGTGGCACCAAACATGGATCTGCATTGGAGCTTCCTTTGATAGCAGAGTACTGAAGCCTTTGTAGTACCCCTGCATGTTTGCTGCTCCATCAGTTGAGTTTCCAACACAGTTCTTGAGGCCAAGATTCAGTCCTAACAAGACTTCAGAAACAAGTTGCACAAAAGCTTTGCCAGTAGATTCCTCACATTTCACCACACTCACTAATCTTTCTTGGATAGTGCCAGTGCTATCAACATATCTAAGAAAAACAGAGCACTGGTCTTGTGTTGAGATGTCTTGAGTGATATCAATTTCCACAGCAAACATGTCTGTTACTTCTTCAGAAATCCACTGATGTATCTTATCCCGGATAACTGTGATAACATAATTCACTGTAGTTTTAGACACAAAGTTACCAAGGAGCCTCGACCTCCTGAACTCTTTGCCATCTCATGTTGCTTCTTGCTGTTCTGTACAACGTGAGAGAGATGATTGGCTGTGCAGGAATCATACTTCCGAAGTAGTTTTACAACTTCCAGAAATGTACCATGGTCGATCTCCTCATTGTCAAGTGTGTATGCTGCTTCTTCATTACTTCCGCTGTAGCTCAGTCCCCTCTTACCAATGAGTTTGACCACATCCACAACTCTTTCCATCACTTGTCGTCTCTTTCTAACCTCATCATGATGGCTATGTGCGAGCAGGTGAGAAACGCTGGACTGTTGTCGATCTACCAGGTATGCTGTAGAGCATCTCAAATGAAAAGAAGAGCGTTCATGTTCTTCAACACGTGTATGTACATGTTGCCAGTCAGTCATTCCCTCGATGAACGTGGACCAGTCTGAGGTGCTGGAAAACGCCAAGCACACTGAACAGTGAAGAGAATGATTGTCCTTGTTGTATGACAACCACCATCTGTTTGTACCATGTTTCCGCATGAAACACCTCTTGACCACTCGGTTGTCAGTTTTTTGATTAGGGTGGTAATTCCAAAACAGCAAACAATCTTCATCTCTACATGGTTTCTTAAAGTAGTTAATCGAGGGGTATCCCTCCTCTGCAAGTGTAGCAGCTGCAGCAGGTACATCTCTCTCAGCTGACCGCACCTGTTCGTGTTCACCAATTTGCACCAATTCTGCCGATTCAGCTGCCAATTGGTCAACTACTGATTCAGCTGCCAATTGATCATCTACCAATTCAGCTGCTGATGGTCCAGCTACCGATTCAGTATCCTTATCCCCGTGTTCACCGACTTTACCAGGCCCAGTAATAGTACTCTTGAACAGATCCCAAAGGTTTCTGCACTTTGAAGCACTATCTGACAGTTTCTTTTTCTTTCGATCACGTTCCTTCTCAGCACTTCCTTTTTTTCTCTTCTGGTTTGCTTTATCCATTGTTGGTTACAGATGCAGATGCTGAAAAAAGAAAGAAAAAAAAAGGGCATCGTAAGTCAGTTTGCGACATTGTTATCAATACTAGATCAGTAGTCAGTAGTCAGTAGACCTATCTAAACTTACTTGGCCTATCGGCTCAAAATCCTTTTTACTGTTCATTTGGTAGTTTTTACAATGAAGGAAACACGTATCGGGGAGTACATACGACATAGCGATTGTGATTGTAACAGCTCTGAGGCGTCTTTCGTTTCGCATCGCAGTGACAGTGAGCACCAACATGGCGGCTGTAAGACTAAAATCTGGCTTAAAACCCCCTCACCTCACAGCCCACAGCATTCAACCAGACATATTAACACGCTCCTCCCCCTTCATTCCCGTTCTTCAAAGCAAAGCGGTAAAAATTGTTGTCGCCATTATATATGACGAGCAACGGTACCCGCCCTAAGGGCGGGGCTTCAATTAGGAGGCGCGATTAATTTTAACATCCGTTAAATATCACATGCAAATCATCAAAATCGAAACAGTATTTTAAGAATTTCAATAAAAAAACCACATCACTGTTCATATCGGTAAATATTATTCCATCGTGTTTCAAATCGTGATTAGTAATATCAACTGTACGCTTTTCTTTAGGAAAAAAAATTGAATGATTTTGTACTGTACCTCTTCTTCAGCTTAGAACTTCAGGATACACGACATTGCTGATAAAAGTTCCTTTTCTCTCTTTGAAGTTCTTGGCAAACATTTTTATATTGTCACTGCTGCCAACGCGACGCCATGGCATTATTCATAACATTGTGGTGCGGGAGCACACACGTTGAACAAAGGTAGGCCACAACGCTTTGGTTATCATCGAGCTCTTTATTCATTGCTCACTCATCCGCACTGGAGCGCTCCGGGCGTATATCCCGCGGCCACGCCTACCCCTCGGGCGTGGCCGCCGCCCACTTGGTGCGTGGAATGATGCCCTCACGCCAGTGAGCTTTCGTGTCCGCCACACGCGCCCCCCCCAGAATTCCCGCGCACCTGGAGGGCCAGTTTGCGGGGCAACCGGATGACCCGGATGAAGCGCCCTCTGGCGACTGGCGGCGTCCGGGGTGCAGGGATGCCTCCGGTTGCACCCGGGATGGGTGCAGGACCGGGGGGCGGCGTGCCGGCGGGCCTGGGCGGTGCCGGGGGTCTGCCCGCAGGGGGGCGGCCCCGACGCGGGGGCCGAGCCACCGGCGGTGGGTGGTCCACGTCGAGGTGGGCCAGCTTGAGGCGATCCACCGAGACGCGGTCGGGAGTGCCGCCGATGTCGAAGGTGAAATGTTTCACCGCGGTCTCCAGCACGCGGAAAGGCCCGTCGTACGGGAGCCGCAGTGGTGTCCGGTGGGCGTCGTGCCGGACGAAGACGTACTCCGCGGTGCGAAGCTCCGGGGCGACGTGCGTAGGCCGGTGCCCGTGGTGCGCCGTCGGCACCGGGGCGAACCTCCGGGCGGTCTCCTGCAGCGCGGAGCGCTCCTGCGCCGCGGACCATGGTGCCGTGTAGTCGGGGAGGAACTCGCCCGGCACCTGCAGCGGCTGTCCGAAGACCAACTCCACCGCGGATGCGCGCAGGTCGTCCTTGGGCGCCGTCCGGAGGCCCAGCAGGACCCAGGGGAGCCTGTCGACCCAGCCGCCGTCGCGGAGGGTGGCCCGGAGCGCGGCCTTCAACGAGCGGTAGAACCGCTCGCACAGGCCGTTGGCCTGGGGGTGGTAGGCCGTGGTTCGGTGCAGCTGGACCCCGAGCCCCCGCGCGACCGCCCCCCAGAGCTCCGAGGTGAACTGGGGGCCGCGGTCGGACGAGATGTCCGAGGGGGCGCCGAACCGGGCGACCCAGGTGGCGATGAACGCCTGCACGATGTCCGCCGCCATCGTCGCCGCCAAAGGCACGGCCTCTGGCCACCGGGTGGTGCGGTCCACCATGGTGAGAATGTGGGTGAAGCCCCGTGAGGGGGGCAGAGGTCCCACCAGGTCCACGTGCACGTGGTCGAACCTACGTGCCGGCACCGTAAACGGGGCCAATGGGGCCTGGGTGTGCCGGTGCACCTTCGCGCGCTGGCACGCGAGGCACGTCCTGGTCCAGCCGCGGACGGCCTTCCGGAGGCCATGCCAGACAAACTTGTCGGCGACCAACCTCTGGGAGGCCTTCGTGCCCGGGTGGGACAGGCCGTGGATGGCGTCAAAAACCTGGTGCTGCCAGCCCGCGGGCACGATGGGGCGAGTCCGCCCGAGGGAGACGTCGCACAAGAGGGCCGCGCCGTCGAACGGCACCTCGGTGACGTGGAGGCCCGTGACGGCGGTCCGCAAGGCCTGGACGCCGGGGTCGGCGGCCTGGTCCGCCGCCATCTGGGCATAGTCGATGCCAAGGTGGACTGCGTGGGCGACGGACCGGGAAAGGCAATCCGCCACCAGGTTGTCCTTCCCCGCGACGTGCCGGATGTCCGTCGTGTACTCGGACACGGCCAAGAGGTGATGCTGCTGCCGGGCCGACCACGGCTCAGCGACCTTGCCCATCGCGAAAACCAGTGGCTTGTGGTCGACGAAGGCCGTGAACGCACGGCCCTCGAGCAGATGGCGGAAGTGCCTGACCGCCAGGTGAAGTCCGAGCAACTCGCGGTCGAAGGTACTATAGCGGCATTCGGGCGGGCGAAGCTGCCGGCTGAAGAACGCCAACGGTTGCCAGGCACCACGCACCCATTGCTCGTGCACCGCGCCCACCGTGTAGTCCGAGGCGTCGGTGGTGAGGGCGATCGGTGCATCGGGCGCCGGGTGCGCGAGCATGGTGGCGTTAGCCAAGGCGAGCTTCGCGCCCGCGAACGCCACGTCCATCTGTTCGGTCCAGGTAACGTCCCCTTTGCCCGGCTTGCCCCGGAGGGCCTCGTGCAAGGGGCGCAGGAGCTGGGCGATGCGGGGCAGGAACCGATGGTAAAAGTTTACCATGCCCAGGAACTCCTGGAGCCACTTGATCGTGCGGGGGCACGGAAACCCCTTCACCGCCTCCACCTTGGCCGGTAGGGGGACGGCCCCGTGCCTGGTGACGCTGTGCCCCAAAAAGTCGATGTCGGCGACGCCGAACCGGCACTTGGCGGGGTTCACTATGAGGCCATGCTGGCCCAGACGTTCGAAGAGCGTGCGGAGATGGTGTAGGTGCTCTTCGCGGGACGCGCTGGCGACGAGGATGTCGTCCAGGTACACATAGACAAAATCCAAGTCGCGCAAGACGCTGTCCATTAGGCGCTGGAACGCCTGAGCCGCATTCTTCAAACCGAAGGGCATCCGAAGAAATTCGAAAAGGCCGAACGGCGTGATGACCGCCGTCTTCGGGATGTCCTCCGGCCTGACGGGGACCTGATGGTAGCCGCGTATGAGGTCCACCTTCGAAAAGAAGGACATGCCCGCCAACCGGGCGGAGAAGTCCTGGATGTGGGGGATGGGTAGCGGTCGGGGGTGGTGGCATCGTTGAGGCGCCGGTAGTCCCCGCATGGTCGCCATCCCCCGCCGGGCTTTGGCACGATGTGAAGCGGCGACGCCCAAGCACTCTCGGAGCGCCGCACGATGCCGAGCCGCTCCAGCGTAGCGAACTGCGCTTTAGCTACGGCGAGCTTAGTCGGCTCGAGGCGGCGTGCCTGGGCGTAGACCGGTGGCCCGGCGGTGGGGATGTGGTGTTCCACCCCGTGCTTGACGGCCCCCGCCGAGAAGGTGGGCCGCGTGAGGGCCGGGAAACCCGCGAGGAGGCGGGTGAATTCGTTCGCTGCCGGAAGCGTACAGATGAATCTGGCCGGAACCGAACCGCTCAGCAAGCCGCTCGGCGAGCCGCTCGATGAGCCGCTCCGGGAGCTGCTCAATGAGGCGGGCAGCGCGCAAGCGAGCGAGCTGAACGTCTCAGCCTGGACAAGCCTTCTGTGCTTGACGTCCACCAGTAGACCATTGGCACACAGGAAGTCCGCGCCGAGCAGTGCCATAGGCACGTCGGCAGTGACGAACGAATCGGAAAACCTGCCCTCCGAACCGCAGAGAAAGGCAGCGTTTTCCGTACGTGCGATTGGATGTACCGTTTGCGGCAAGCAGCGCGGGGCCCCGGCCCGCGGACTGCTTGTCGGACGTACCGGCGGGAACGACACTCACCTGCGCTCCCGTGTCGCACAGGTAACGGCGCCCGGATAAGGTGTCCGTGATGAACAACAGGCTGCCAGTATGGCTGACGCTCAAGGCAGGAAGCGAGCGCCGGCCTGGTCGTTTCCCGACCTGCCAAAAGTACAAGGCGGGCGACATGACCTGGCCTTGTGGCCGAACCTGGCATGGAAATGGCACCAGGTCTGGCCCGGTGGTGGTCGCCGCACCGGTTGCGACGACGGTGGTGGGCGGGGCGTGGCGGCGGCCACGCACGGATCCGCCAAACCTACGCCGCGCTCGGAAGGAACCGAACGCCATGCCACGCGGCAATCCGCCAAACCTACGCCGTATTCGGGAGGATCTGAACGCCATGCCACGCGGCGATCCGCCAAACCTACGCCATGCTCGGAAGGATCCGAACCACCCGCGCCGTGCGTGGCGCCGGGACCCACGATGGCCGTGCTATATGCCGGCCGCGCGTCGTGGGCTGCAAAGTACTTGTCCGCCTCCCTGGCCAGGGCCCCCGGTTCCGTAATGGTCGACCCGGCCAACGCGAGCCGCACCTGTACAGGCAGCGCGCGGAGGAAGAGAGCACGGAACAGGAAATCTGCGCGGCCGTCGCCGAGCAAGGCTAGCATGTAATCCATGCGGGCGGACGGGCGTGTGTCGCCGAGGGCGGGAAGGTGCAAAAGACGTTCGGCGCGGTCGGCCTCTGGGAGGCCAAACGTATCGAGGAGCAGCTGCTTGAGCGCCGCGTACTTGCCCTCGTCCGGCGGGTGCCGGAGGAAGGACACGACGCGCGCGGCCGTGCCGGAGCCAAGGGCAGCGACCACGTAGACGTACCTCGTGTCGTCCGCCGTGACGTCCCCGAGCTGGAATTGGGCCTCGGCTTGAAGAAACCAGGTGTCGGCCTGCGCTTCCCAGAACTCCGGCAGCTTGATCGCGTTGATGGCCATGGCGCGTTCGGGGGTTCAACTAAGGTTGAACCAGTCGGAGGTCACCAATGTGGTGCGGGAGCACACACGTTGAACAAAGGTAGGCCACAACGCTTTGGTTATCATCGAGCTCTTTATTCATTGCTCACTCATCCGCACTGGAGCGCTCCGGGCTGCGCGCCCGGTGTATATTCCGTGGCCACGCCTACCCCTCGGGCGTGGCCGCCGCCCACTTGGTGCGTGGAATGATGCCCTCACGCCAGTGAGCTTTCATGTCCGCCACAACATTCATTCATTCATCTCATGATCATTAAACATTATTCTTACGCTCATTAAACGTTCATTAAACGATTACGAAAATAAATACGAAAAACATTACGAAATTACGTTCACACCGTCACATCAAACACTACCGTGAACACAAAAGCCACAAACATCATCACAAACGTGATGTTACATAATTCAAACCGTGAACACGTGTGTTCTGTGAGAGCTTGGTATCGTCTTTAATAAGCCACTTGGTTGAAGGAGAGTCCTGAACTTACTACATGGTGGCAACGCGGGATCATGAAGCTCAACACGCAGTTTGACTTTTGGTCTTGTTTTTCTTGGTGGATAACCACGGCGGCACGTTCCGTGTTTTTTCAACATGGCGAAGTTCCAGACAATGGACTGGTCCAGCTCGGAGCTGGCGGTGACTTTCAAGGTGTTCAAGCAACGAATGAACTTAGTGATGTCGGACATCGATACTAAGGCTGGTTAAAAAAAAATTCCTGTTTATCATCACTTTTTTTTCAAAAAAGTGGGTAGGGAGGGGGCTGTTTTTTTTTGTTTTGTTTTTTTCAGAGTGAAATTTTAATGGATTATTAAACGCACAATATGTTTTTTTCTTAAATATACTTGATCGGACATACATGATGAATCATGTTATGATTTCTAAACGAGTAAACCTTCGTATGTACGCACTGATACGATTCAAATAAAGAAACCTATGTCACATTGAGTTCTGTTTACTTTTAATATTTGCTGATACATATAACAATGGTAGACCAAAACTTCGGCTTTTAAGAATAATGTCCGGTTGCCATACATGTATCTATCAGCAGCTGTTGCCATAGCATTCATACATATCGAAAGCATTATGTTCATTTAGTCCGGCAGCTAAGCTAAATATAGCATAACAATTGTGCATTTTGTGAGGAAAGCACCAAATTTGGCACACTAGTAGACTATCATATTATGAAAAGGTCTGGATATTGGGCCATCTCAGATTCAGAGATTTGATTTTTGCAAGATTTGCAGATTTTGCAGATTTGCAAGCTGAGATTACAACGCCAGGGACGGCTGACTCCTTCCTGCGAGCTGCACACGTCACCCGCACAAGAAGAGCTCATCAAATCACTGCAGCGGCACTGCACATCCTGCAACACCGTGCGTATGAACGCCACTGTATGACATATGCTGATGATGCAGAAGACCTGCCTGAGTTCGAAGACTGGTGTCACCAGAGAGGAGAAGACATTCCCAACTTTCAGTACTGGGCAACTGTGCTGGAACTAGAGATGTTGGTACTGGTCTACGTGCGTTCTCTGCGGCAGGCTTCATTCACGATGTACCTTGATGCCCTTACGGAACTGGTCCCATGGTTCCATGCCTTAGACCACACACACTATGCCAGGTGGGTCCCTGTTCACCTGAGGGACATGGTTGCACTCCCAATGAAGCACCCAGATGTAGCCAGAGAATTCAGGGCTGGCAACTTCACTGTACAGAAGACGAAGAAGGTGTTCTCTTCGATCCCAGTCGAATCGAAATCTTGCAAAAAGCAAATCTCTGAATCTGAGATGGCCCAATATCCAGATCTTTTCATAATATGAATGTCTACTAGTGTGCCAAATTTGGTGCTTTCCTCACAAAATGCACAATTGTTATGCTAAGTTGCCCCACTAATTGGTCTTCTGGTGGTTTGGCTGATCCAGGACAGTAATAACGAACTCAATGAAATTTCCAAGGGTATTGATGACATCTGCCAATGTTGAATCTCTAGCTGCAACATGGGTCATAGTCTTTTTTATCTCCCACTGAGATGTTTACCACTCCATTGGTGTCCTCAATTGGTACACCTGAAAAAGAAAAATCACTAAAATATACTTGTATATTGTCTACTATACTGTTTACCTATCAGCCAAGCCACAAATATCAAGGTTCAAACAACAAAAATGTGGGGAAAAATTGTACATTGAAAAAATGAGCCCCCCGCCCCCTACACACAGCTCGTTTTTTCCATTTCTGTTCCTCACAATTCTATCTCTTTTATTCACACACACACACACACACACACACACACACACACACACACACACACACACACACACACACACACACACACACACACACAATTGTACAGTATCGGTTGTTCCTAAACTTAAATATAAATAATTTAAAGGATTGTTGTAAATAATGTTAATTTCACAACATCCCATATTCAACTTTATTTAAATTGCAAACCTCAAACATAGTTTCTCCACCGAAAGTAAGAACGTTAACCCGTAAGCAATTGACTAGTTTCCCGACTGCATGGATCATCAGCTGGGCATCGTTCTTCCTCGAGGTTTCAATCCTTTCAGCCCAGGACCTCTCCAAACGGCGGATCCACAACCTCGATCATGGAACCACATCAATAGATGGTACATCAGTAGATCCACAACCTCAGTTGCGTCCAGGCAGTCAGTCAACCCATCAATGCAACATCACTTATTCCAACTTAACTCGCAATAGGATTTAATATCATATATTTTCTAACTTTCCTTACACACACACACACTTCCTTTCACAACTAATAATCGCAAGTATTCATCAGTCTCAGATCAAATTCAGTGTTTTGTACTGAAATTCTGTTTTTTCCAAGTCTGGATTTGGTTTGGAATTTTGAACCACCCGGGAATGAAAACTAGAAATACAGATCTGGGATCACAGTACAGATATATCGACAGATTTTAGTTTAGAACAGAACTGGAGTCCAACATTTCCCACCATTCTTTATGAATAAAATAAGGAAGCGCACACCTCATTTATCAGAAGCAAAACCTTGCGGTCCACGTAAATGACGAGTGAGGGGGAAAACCCACACACACTAAATATTCAACAACAACAACGTACATTAAAACGGTTATATTTCTTACCATCAAGCGTTCCCGACACGAGCTCATAATACAGTTCGTCTACAGTGATATTTTCTGGCACTTTGACACCAACCCAGGCCTTTAGAACACTGGACGTTCGCCGAATTTGGCAAACAACGAACTGCATTTTATGTCAAACTGTCGCGCACATGTAACTTGGCTCAGACAGTACGCGAGCACATACAAAATTCGAACCTGTTCCACTGAGCGGGAACGGATTTTACTGACTTCGCGAGCAAAAAAAAAAAGAAGAAGATTTTTTAGGGGCGGACGACTTTTATGGGGCGGGCTGCAATGATAAACAGGAAAAAAATTTAACCAGCCTAAAGCCAGACAGGCCATCAAGATCCAGATTGCTGTGGGAGACGAAGGACCGAGGCGGATCAATGCATCGACTCTGAGTGAGGATGATAAAAAGGATCCGGATAAATTATATAAATTATTCGAGGATCAGTTGGACATTCATGTAAACTTTCGGATTCACCGGCTGGAAATGATGAGATTCCGGCAGCAAGAAGGAGAGTCCATTGATGATTTCGTCAACGGATGCTGACGGAAGGGAAGGTTGTGCAATTTCTCCGAAGCAGAACTTTCTGAACGGATTATTGAGTTAATCGTGAGCACCCCTCATGATGATTTTCAAAAGCATCTGCTCGACCAGGAGGTCGGTACGACATGGACCTGGTTTTAAGTGAGGGACGCAAGTACGAAGCAATGGTAATTGGAAAGCAGGCCATCCAGAAGATGGAAGGGCCTTCATCGTCTGTGAATGCCATGACACATCGACAAAAGTGCAAAAAGTGTGGACTATCACATCCACCACGGAACTGCCCAGCATACAATGATTATTGTAAGTATTGTGGTGAACTGGGACACTGGGCCCGTTGTTGTGAAAATCCCAAACGAAGCACGAGATATGCTGATGGACACGAGTGGAGCCGCCGTCCTGCCATGGGTGGAAGAGGCCGTCACGTCAGCAAAAGCAAGTTGAGAGGTATGCTTCGGGGGAAGTAACAATAATGGGACCTCGGTGAATGAAGTGTTTTTTTTTTTTGGGTTTTTTTTGTATACAGGATCGAGGCTCGTGAAAGAGCTAACATTGTTGAGTTAATTGTTGTGAGGACCTGCAGTGTTGGGGTATTTTACTGAAGGCGATGATGACAGTTACGAAAGTGACACTGACACATATGAGCACACCAAGCTGTTTCACGTGATGAGGGTATCCCCACTGTGTATGAAGGAGACCAGGGATGAAGTGTACACATTGTTGAACATTGTATGCCCTGACATGAAAGGTGTATACAAACTGCAGTTGAAAGTGGATACAGGTGCGTCAGGGAATACTTTGCCAACGCGTATTGTGAAGGACATGTATGGAAACAAATGGATGTCAAAACTGACTCCGCTTGGTGGGACCAAGCTCACTGCTTACAATGGCAGTGAGATCAAGTGTCACGGAATCCTCAAGCTCTCCTGTCGATATAAAGACTCAGATTGGTTCAAGTACAGGTTCTATGTGGTTGAAGTACCTGGACCTGCTTTACTTGGACTACCAGCGGGTGAACGGCTCAACATCGTCACCATAAACAGCATTGCTGGACAACGGAGGACATTGCTGAAGGCTGCACCTCCAGCATCAAGGATTCCAAAACCAATGCGCCGCAAGGAACAGGCCTACAAGGTGAATTCCGTGGATGATTTGAAAAGGCTGTTCCCGGACAGGTTTGACTGCATTGGGAATTTTAAAGGAAAAGTGAGGCTTCATCTAAAGCCTGATGCAAAGGCATCGATTGACGCACCAAGGAAGTGTAGTGTTCACATCAAAGGGATGTTGAGGGAGGAACTAATGAAAATGGAAATACAGGGTATCATCAGGAAAGTGGACGATCATACGGATTGGTGCTCTTCCATCTGTAATAGTGCAACGAAAGATGGGAGCTTAGAGTATGTCTCGATCCGAAACGCCTGAACTCTTGGCTGAAGAGGTGTCCACATAAAATACCGACATTAGACGAGCTGAACCCAGAATTTGCTGACGCCATGATATTCTCAAAATTAGATGCTCGGGCTGGCTATTGGGCTGTGCATCTGGATGAGGAAAGCCAGGATTTGACCACATTCCGCACACCTTTTGGGCGCTGGTGCTTCAAGAGATTGCCTTTTGGGTTATTTGTCAGCCAGGATCTGTTCCAGCAAGCCATGGACCGCATACTCGAGCAAGCACCAGGCTGTATTGGTATCTCCGATGATGTGGCAGTATCAGGACGAACTGAAGAGGAGCATGACCGTAATCTTCTGAACCTGATGAAAGTAGCACGAAGAGGGTCTGGTTTTCAACTTTTTGAAATGTATCATCAAGACTGACCGCTTCAACTTATTCGGCTCGATCTACAGCAAACAAGGAATCTCACCTGATCCTGGGAAGATCTGCGACATCCGGAAGATGCCGTCACCGCAGGATAAGGAAGACTTG